>NC_043713.1:19657054-19663243 GCF_006229205.1 Suricata suricatta | reverse complement strand
GAGAGAGAGAGAGAGAGAGAGAGCATGAGAGGGGGAGGGGCAGAGAGAGAAGGAGACACAGAACCCGAAGCAGGCTCCAGGCCCTGAGCTAGCTGTCAGCACAGAGCCTGATGCGGGGCTTGAACCCATGAACGTGAGATCTGACCTGAGCCGAAGTCGGAGGCTTAACCGACTGAGCCACCCAGGTGCCCCTCATCTCAGTTTTTAAAAAACGGTGTTAAAATCCTTATAAGCTGGCACAGATCTCCTCCTAAGTCTCAGACTCAATCCCCATAGTAAAACATTTGACTTACTGATTTTCATTGTACTTCTTTCTAAATGGTTTTCTTAGTCTGCTATTTTTTTCTTTAGCAATTTTACACATTGTTTATTGACTGTTAGAGTGACTGAGGATTTAATTGTCTTACACATGTACATAGGCTGTCTCCACCCTCTATATATTTTGGGAGGAAAGACATATTTGCCTGAAATTACATCAATCAATGTTAGTTTGGATGCTTGGGAAATTACCTGATAATTGGCTAAAAGGCAGGCAAAGGAATTCAAGAAAGATTTAACAGTTTCTTTTTTAATGTTTATGCATTTATTTTGAGAGAGAGAGCAAGTGGGGTAGGGAGAGAGAAAGAATCCCAGGCAGGCTCCGTGCTCAATGCAGAGCCCAATGTGGGGCATGAATGAACCATGAGATCATGATCTGAGCTGACATCAGACATTTACCCAACTGAGCCACCCAGGTGCCCCAAAATTTAATTGTTGACTCTTATTCACATCGTGGTTTATGGCACACCGATCTGGGGAAGGGAGACAGGGGGACACATAATCTGGGTGATGTTCCCATGATTCTGATTACATCTACAAAGGAACAAAGTGATGATATATTATCAGTATGTTTCTTTCCTCTCATAGCCATTTCTTCCCCTCGAGTTAGCGAGATCCTTTTTCCAATTTGATTAGTAAACTTTGTATCTATTGTAAGGTATTCACAAATGATCTTTCAAACAGTAACAGTCAGAATAGTCTCACTGCTGTTAGGAATTAGTCCAAAAATCTCAGTGCTTCTTAAATGGTGTGAGTGTATTTCTCCCTCGGGCCGCAGGTCAGTGGGTGGAAGCAGGGCTTCTATGCCACACACTTCTTTCATCTCAGGGCTCCAATGTCTCCTAGGGCCGGAGAGCTCTTTACTGAGCATTGTGTCTGGATATTAACAATGAAAAAGGGAAAGCATGGAGGACCTCATAGGGCATTTTATGGCAATGGTCTGGAAGTGGGTATCACTCCTGCCCACATACTATTGGCTAGAACTCAGTTACGTGTCTCTCTACCTGCAAAAGGGCTAAGAATTGAAATCGAGTTGGGTGCCCAGAAGAAAGAGGACAAGGAATCAGATGAGCACTTCCAGTCTCAAACTGCACAATAATTTATGAATAATTTTTCAAATGTTCTTTCTGGGTACAAAAGATTCTTTTCTGGAACTCTCTGGGATTCCCATAAGTCAGAAAAATGTCCCCTTCCTCCAATTGTTCTATTTCCCTAGGATTTCTATTTTCCTTAAGATTTTTTTTCAACATAATCTTATAGCCTGTCAAATGTTTTAAAATTTTGAGTATATTTTCAGTTTTGAGAGTTTTTTCCTGTCTCACATCTAAATTTCTTTTTAAATCATTTGCTATAGGAGCAGAGTGAAAATATGTGTTCATCTGCTAAACCACAAATTACTCTAGTTTACTTTCTCCAGAAAATAAACTTCTCATCTCCTGGAGGCTGGGTTGAGCAGATGGAGGAACTTATGGTCGGCTGATTGCGCGGCAGTGGGGAAGGAAGCTTTGGGTCCAAGCGTTCGGTGTACAGACATCTAAGCAAACCCCTGTGTTCACCCTACCACCTGGCCTCCTTCCACGGCGGTATTTCTGACTCGTAGGCCTGGGTCTCCCAGGCGAATGCCCAGAGAATTGTCTTGCTTCTTATCCGTAACCCCTCCTCCAGGCACGCGACGTGTAAACTCGTCCAAGTCAGTTACAGGTCTCCATCTGATTTAGGCTCTTCCAACCATCAATTGCAGTTTATTTTGTCTTTTGAGGTCTCCTCTCCCTTCTATCTGTCTTTATGACTTCATAACATTCAAAAATCCATTCATTCTCATGTTAGAAGAGTTTGGGGAAGGGGGGATGTAACACCTGTGATCAACTTGCCATTTAAAATTTATTTTTTACTTTTTAAAGAGAAGGAGAGAGAGCATGGGTGATAGAGGGAGAGAGAGAATCCCAAGCAGGCTCCACATCCAGCAGGAGCCGGATGTGGGACTTGATCTCACAACTGTGAGATCATGACCTGGGCGGAAGTCAAGAGTCAGAGAGAGAGAGAGAGAGAGAAAGGGGCAGAGAGACAGGGAGACACAGACTCTGAAGCAGGTTCCAGGCTCTGAGCTGTCAGCACAGAGCCCAGAGCCAGATGCGGGGCTCAAACTCATGAACTGTGAGATCATGACCAGAACTGAAGTCAGATGCTTAACTGACTGAGTCACCCAGCCACCCCAGCAGTTATTTCTGATTGTGACACATAGTGCTGTCACTTTGTTTTCACTGGTTTGCACGGTCTTTTATCCTGCTCTACCTCTGGTCAAAGTGGCCTTCATGAGATGGCCCGGAATCATTTCTTTGATTTTCCTACTATCTTCTCCTCCTTGGAACCTATGTTCCCACAGGGAAGGAAAAGTTCCACCACACTCGCGTCTCCAGGAGAACTGTCCCTGCAAAAGTGGACCCATGAGGCAGCTGGCACACGTATCTGGAGAATAAATGTCTATTAGACTTTCTTGCAGCAGGATCTTTTTCTAGAAATACTAGGGAGGCAGCACTGTGTGGTGTCCACCATGAGCCCTGCCTTTGGGATCAGCAAACCTAAGTTCTTTAAAAAAAATTTTTTTAATGTTTACTTATTTTTGAGAGCAGGGGAGGTGCAGAGAGAGAGAGAGAGAGACAGAGAGAGAGAGAGATAGGGGGACAGAGGATCTGAGGTGGGCTCTGTGCTGACTGTAGACAGCTTATGTGGGGCTTGAACTCATGAACCGGGAGATCATAACCTGAGCCAAAGTTGGACGCTCTACGGTAGTAGACACCCAGCAAACCCGAGTTCTTCTTTTATGGATTTTCGTGATTCTGGACACATTGTTGGGACTTTCTTAGCCTCATTTCCTTCTTTTTTTTAACAAGGGAAAAATAAAAAGAATACATGTCTTGCCTATTTCAAAGCAGCATTGTGAGAGTCAAATGAGATGATCTATGGGCAAGGGTTTGATAAACTCCATATGGGAAATAATAGCTATTCGGATTAACGTAAGTGAATACATTAACTGGGTGAAGATGTCAATTTTTTCACTGATTGGCACAGATTTATTTATTTAGAATCATTTTAAATGAATGTGCTGCGTACAGTGGAATACATTCAGAGTTAAGTTCTTCCTTTTATCTCTCTCCAGGCCAGGGACACATGTTTGTTCTATTCCCAGATACTGCTGATGGATGCAAAACAGGTTTACCATAAATATAGATTCCCAGCATACACATTTTGAAATTCTACAACCCTGAACCTCCCATACTTTCTCCTAGTAGATCTGAATAATTTTTATTAATCGGACCTTTGGGAGAATGGAGTAAATAAAAGCTACCAAAATTATACGCATAGACAACACATATATAGAATTCACTTTGCCAGATGCTATTCTATGTGCCTTTCTGATATGAACTCATTTACTCACAATAACACAAGTGAGGCATTTTATTATCCCCATTTTCAGGATAAGAACATTGAGGCACAGGAAATAGAACTTCCATGTTTTCCTAATAGAATAGTCTTGTGGGACCCAAAAATGTCTCCCATTGTCCTCTTCTGTTTTTTTTTTTTTAAGTTTCTTTATTTTGAGAGACAGGGAGAGAGAGAGATCGCATACACACGTGTGCACAGGAGGGGGTAAGAGAGAGAGAGAGAATCCCAAGCAGGCTCTGAGCTATCAGTGTAGAGCCCAATATGGGGCTCAGTCTTACCAACCGAACTGTGAGACCATGACCTGAGCCAAATTCAAGAGTCTGACTCGGGGGCGTCTGGGTGGCTCAGTTGGTTAAGCGTCTGACTCTTGATTTGGGCTCAGGTTCTGATCTCACAGTTCCCAGACTTCGTGCCCTGCTTCGGGTTCTGTGCTGACAGTGTGGAGCCTGCTTGGGATTCTCTCTCTCTTTCTCTCTCCAACTCTGTTCCTCCCCTGCTTGTGTTCTCTCTCTCTCTCAAAATAAATAAATAAAGATTAAAAAAAAAGTCTGGACTGAGCCACGGATGCGCCCCTCCCACCGTCCTCTTCTTCACTATTTTCCTACTGTTTGTTTGCGTTTGGTTTGGGTTTGAGGCTCTCCTGTCACCTCCACCCACTGCGCTTCTCAGGGAGGTGCTCTCTTAGTTGGTAACGGCGGTGCCTCCCACCTGTCTCTTAAAGCACCGAGTCAGAACTGGGTCTAATAATTCAAATTTAAATAGCATCTCGTTGCCAGCAATGATTTGGAACTTTGAAATCTTCTTCACAAAGGACTAATTGAGCTGCTATTATATGTATACAACCTGTATCCCAAGGGATACAGGAGTGCTGATGCATAGGGGCACCTGTACCCCAGTGTTCATAGCGGCACTTTCAACAACAGCCAAATCATGGAAAGAGCCTAAATGTCCATCAGCTGATGAGTGGATAAGGAAGATGTGGTTTATACATACAATGGAATACTACTTGGCAATGAGAAAGAATGGAATCTGGCCATTTGTAGCAAAGTGGATGGACCTTGAGGGTGTCACGCTAAGCGAAATAAGTCAGGCAGAGAAGGACAGATACCGTATGTGTTCACTCATATGTGGAACAGGAGAAACTTAAAAGAAGACCATGGGGGAGGAGAATGGGAAAAAAAGTTACAGAGAGGGAGGAAGGCAAACCATAAGAGACTCTTAAATACAGAGAACAAACTGGGGGTGGATAGTGGGTGGGGGAGAGGGGACAGTGGGTGTGATGGGCACTGACGAGGGCACTTGTTGGGATGAGCACTGGGTGTCGTTTGGAAACAAATTTGAGAATAAGTTACATTAAACTATGTATGCAACCTTGGTTTCTCCCTCTTACCGTCAGTTGGTACAACTAGGGATGTCAGAGTCTGTCTAAAATGTGACCTCAAGAGAGAGAGCCAGGACCTTTGTTGTGGACAGAAGGAGCTGGAAGCATCTAGAGCAGAGTCTGCCACATAGTAGGTACTTAATATTTGCTCAGTGAATGGGTTCACTCTTGATTTCATTTGACCTCACAGACATGACCTCGATAGTTTACTACCCTACTGGTCTCGGAAGTGACGTTAGGAGGTAAAAGATTAGGAGGGTGTGTACTGATTAATGTATTCACATTAACAGGTTCTAACTTTGAAAACACTGATTTCATTAAGTCCCCTTTTACCTCCCGCGGCCCTTCTCTGTCTCCACCGGCAATCCCAGGCTCTCCCCGTAGCTAACAAGACAGTCCCTGGGAGGGGAAAATGCGATGTGTTGGAAGCAGTTCTCCCAGTGCCCTGGGCTCTTTGCATAAGAGATATCAGAGAAAACACGGGAAAACAGATGAATAAAAATGAGCTCGCTGCTGGGGCTCATGGCTGGCGGTGTGGAGAGTTTATCCAGAAGCCCCGCGCCTTTGAGTCACGGCAAGGTCTGCCCGAGGTGACCTCCCCGCACATCCGCGTTAGGACCTGGAGACACGCCTTCTTCTCACACAGACCGTCCGGATCCCCGCGGCTCAGCCGACCCAGGGGTGGTGCTTGCAGTCCGGCCACCGGCAGTCCCGGCGGGCAGGGGCTGGGGACCGACCCCGAGCCGCAGGGGGGGCGCGAGGAGCTGTCTCGAGGAGCGGATCCCGCGGGGCGGCTGGCGAGGAAAAGCCCTGGAGTTTCAAGAGCTCGGGGAAGGGGAAGGAGGCTTCTGAAACCTGACACCCGGCGCTCTTCGCAGAGGAAACTTCGCGGGCTGGTGAGTCGGGCCAGCCGGGCGGTCCTGGCAGGAATGCGATCCCACCCAGTCCGGGTGTTCTCCGCGGCGGGCCGGGAGGAGGAAGTGAGACGTGGATGCGGAGCCGCAGGCCCGGAGGGGGGCGAGCCGAGCCCGGAGGCAGCCGGGCGC
>NC_043713.1:19551835-19656954 GCF_006229205.1 Suricata suricatta | reverse complement strand
GTTTTGAGAGAGAGCACAAGCAGGGGAGAGGTAAAGAGAGAGGGAGACACAGAATCTGAAGGCTCCAGGCTCTGAGCTATCAGCACAGAGCCCGTTGGGGGCCTTGAACTTACAGACAAGGAATCGAGTTGGACAATGAGGTCATGACCTGAGCCAAAGTCGGTTGCTCAACCGACTGAACCACCCAGGTGCCCCTACTATTCTTAATATTTAGTTACAGTTGTGCATACTTAGTGATATTATAAATAAATATATATATGTTTATATGCATGGTTGTATAGTTCTGAATTTGAGAAGTTAACAGAAAAGATGGACTTAAGCATTATAGCCTGTTGAATTCTCAAGTTATTATAAAGTCCACATTGTAATATAAAGGGAGAGTCATGCTTGTCTTGTGCCATTCTGCCTAAATAGTTATTTTTCATAGTTTCTTAGCATGATCCTCTACCCAGCTGGGATCAGCCTTCTTTAAGGTTAAGAGGGGATTCTTACAGACGACCAAAAAAGAGTAATCTTGACAGGTGCTTTAATATTAATAAGGCTTTTCTGCTTAAGAACTGACTACGGCCTCCCATAAAATGTTACCATCAGTGCTTTCGAAAGGAAAACAAATCATTTCAGATGAAACTGGATGAGCCTGTTCTTATAGTTGCCAAGAAGGGATAAAGGGAATCTGGCAAGTGTAAGCCAATGACAAGCCTCACAGGCCATTTCTGGAATGGGCATATTTGACCTGATAGGGAAGGTGACCCTATCAGCTCCTTGGCACACCAGCTTTATTCGGACGTGATCTGCTGGTTTCGGAATTGCTTTTCGTTTATTTAACTGTTTTTTTCCTGGAAAAGTGGAATTTATCCAAAAGCACAGGTGGTTTAGAACAGAAACCTGCTCTTTTCCCACCCCTCTCTCTCTGGAAAGTTCCATGTTAGGTTTTTGGCCTTTCAAATCGGTAGCACAGCATGAAACATAGACCAACTATTCACATAAAGCTCTGCTCACAATTAATCCAGTTTCTTGAGTTGATTCACCAAATGGTCAGCTGTTAAGCAAGTAATTGTGACATCCAGGTGAGGGAAAACAATTACAGTAAAAATAGGACAAACCAGTTGTTTCCCATGAAAAGTATGTCACTTTCTAGAGTTGGTGGCTAAAGGAGAATGATTTTTTTTTTTAATTTTAATATTTATTTGTTTTCAAGAGAGGGAGAGAGAGACAGAAGGGAGGGGCGGCTCCAGGCTTCAAGCTGTCAGCATAGAGCCGGATGTGAGGCTTGAGCCCAAAAACTGTGAGTTCATGACCTGAGCTGAAGTGGGACACTTAACCAACTGAGCCACCCAGGAGCCCCTAAAGGAGAATGATTTTTTACTCATTATTAGGTGTACCTAGAGATGAAGTTCATTACACAGTAGTAGCAAGTAACAACATCACTAAGCATAATAAAACCTATTGTAAAACTCATAAAACGGAGTTGAGAGTATTACTTAATTTGTTTCACACAAACATTACTCATGTTCTCCAAATATTAACCTCTCATAGGCCCTTCTTGAATGAAGGAAACTTGTCTAGATTACTAATAATGAGACTAAAACTGTTTAACACATAATCAAACAAATCTTTAACTAGTTGTTTTTTTAAACTAAACAACTGTTCAGTGTTTTTAAGAAAAGGGATTAAAGTTTCTTATTCATTTATTCAACAGATATTTCTTAGTGTCAAACACTGGTCTGGGTTCTGTATGGACGGAGTTGGACAAAACAGACAAAAAAAAAAATCTCTGGCCCCACAGAGCTTGCTTTTACTGGGGAAATAGAAGGTAAACAAGATACACAACTATAATATAAGCTATAACATGTCATATTATTTTGAGTGATATACTGAATCTGTTAGAGACAAGTGCTGGGAGAGAGTATACAAAGCAGAGGAGGCATGCAGAAAGTGTCAGTGGCATGGCCCAGCAAGTGCTGAAATTTTAGACCAGATGCCCAGGCACAGCCTTACTTAGAAGATGATCTTTGAATATTGCCCTGAGGGGCGCCTGGGTGGCTCAGTCAGTTAAGCGTCCGACTTCGGCTCAGGTCAGATCTCACGTTCGTGGGTTCGAGCCCCGCGTCAGGCTCTGTGCTGACAGCTAGCTCAGAGCCTGGAACCTGCTTCCAGTTCTGTGTCTCCTTCTCTCTCTGCCCCTCCCCCTCTCAGGCTCTGTCTCTCTCTGTATCAAAAATAAATAAAAACATTAAAAAAAATTTGAATATTGGCCTGAAGGAAGTCAGCAGGTAAGCCATGTGGTTGAGGAGGAAGAGTTTTCCAGAAAGGATAGCTAGCAGGGGTTTGTCTGGTATCTTCTAAGAACCAAAAAAGCCTGCACACCTGGAGGAGGGGGCGAGGGCAGCAAGAAGTGGAGGGGGGGCGGCCATATTGGGGCCAGGCCACAGAGGGCTTTGAAAGTCCAAAACATATGTTGACTTTTGATTTGTATTCTGAATGAGGTGAGAAGATAACTGTGATTTAGATATTGTCTATTGAAAATTCATTCAACAGAGACTGAGCATATGCTGAGCCTTGGTATTCTTTTAAACCTATGGATAACAGAGGTTAATCTCACAGAAATTACATTCTTGCTTAGAATGATAGACACCTAAGTCAATATACAAATTAGCAACTATGCAAGTTTCAGTACTATTTTTAAAAATTTAATGTAAAATAATGAGAGTGACCTGGAGGGGTAGACCACTGTATGATTCAAAGGAAGAGCCTCAGAGGACTCCATCTTTCTGAAATATCGCCCTGGTCTCCTTGAAGAGATGACACTGTAGGGCAGACAGCTAGGAGGAGAAGACAGACCAGCTAGGAGGCTCTTCCAGCAGATGGCAGTGGCATAAATCAGAGTTGGAACAGCGGTCCTGGAGAGAAATAGATTCTGGAACTGTTTGAAGGCAGAGCTGACAGGCCTTGCTGACAAACTGGATAAGGAGTAGGATGAGGAAAAGGAAGAACCAAAATGATCACCAGACACTGGATAGATGATGAGGTTGTTTCCCAAGGTAGATAGTGCTAAGTGAAATAACAAAACTGGAAGGGAAGTGCAGAATTCCTTTTGAGGTGTATTTGAGGTGTCCTTGTAGAAATGTCAAAGTGGGCTTTTGGATATAGAATTTGGAGCCCTTGGAGGAAGTCATAGCTGAACATAGACATTTGGCAATAAAGAGTTTCGGATCCTAGTTAGAGCCCTGGTCTTGAGCATATCACCTCACGTTGAGGGATGTTGCATAGAAGCCAGTAACTCCCTCCTCCTCCAGAAGAGTATCATTGTGGAACCCAAGCCAGGAAGTGTTTCCAGAAAAAGGGAATGGTCACTTATGTCAGATGTTGAGAAAATGCAGAGTGGGGTGAAGCCCAGGAAGTGATAATTGCCTGTGGCAATTTGGAATCATTGGTAACTTTGACAGAAGACAGGGTTCTTAAAAATAAGGAATTCATATGAACTAACTTTAACAAATGCTGGAAAGAGCATTTCACTTAATCCCTAAAGAGAGACCACTAGAGAAATTTACGAGTCTCTAGCAAAATCAATTTTAAAAACTGGCTTGTAGAACAGATGAACAAAGGAACACATAATGAGAAACACTCACAAAGGTGTTGCATGAGCTGTGAACATAGTAAAAGAAAAGTGAAACCCAGCATGGGCTGAATCCTGGGAAAATGCTAAGAGCCAGAGCATCTTCTAGCATTGTTTAGAGCAAAGCAGTGAATAAGGAAGTTAGTGGATGTGAGTGAAAGTAGAATTACTCAGTTTCTATTGTGCTTCCCTTTTCTTTCTACATAAAAGAAAATAGCATTCCAAAATGGGAAGGAATTGACACCACTAAAAGAAAGTAAAAGTCAAAGGATGTTAAGAAGTTATTGTGACCACAAGTAACTTCTTTAAATGGTAAAGAATAATGCTTGGATTGGTCAAGAAGACTCGTCAGAGGAAGCTGTGTTTCAGTTGAGGCTGAGGGATGTCTCGATGCTAGTCAGATGGACAGTTAGTAGAGAACAATCCAGATTGGGCAAAAGCACCTGTTCAGTTCTTGACCTGGGAAAGAGCATGGTGCATTCAGTAAGCTGATAGAGGGGTTAAGTGGAAGGCAGGTGGTAGAGAGGGGCCTAAGGTGAAGCTGGAGAGACCACTTGGGAAGGCATTGCAGGGACTGGATAAAACCAAAGAGGACCATAGGATGTGCCACTCTATGAATTATTTGTTGCAGAGATGGCATATACCGGGAAGGTGAGCCAAATGACATTTATTAGCTCTTATAGCTTATTCTTTATCTAATCCCCTTTTCTAACTTATTTATTATTTTGAGAGAGCAAGAGCCCTCTGCAGGGCTCAAACCCGTGAACCTTGATATCATGACCTGAGATAAAGCCAAGAGTCAGGTGCTTAACCGACTGAGCCACCCAGGCCCCGCATATCTAATAACTTTTTTTCTGGGCATAAGAGCATCCCTAGATAAAAGTGAGGGTGGAGATGAAAAAATGGAGGTTAAGGACCGGTGTGTTGTCCTCTGACAAGGAAAGCTATACCAACCCCTGGACTTGGTCTCCTCTGAAGACTTGGAGAAGGCCTGGTGCCCATCTGTTTCCTGTGCAAACTGGGAGGAAGTTTTTGAATTCTGTGTTGTGTTTTTTCTGTAAAACAACTGTATGATAATAACTGAGTTGGTGCAAAGATGAATTTCCTTGAATCATAATGTTCTTTCTAATTCCCAGCGGTGTTTCTAATTAAGTTTGGTCTTCATGGTTCTGACTCGTTATGGTTTTTCACTCTTTCAAAGTACACTCTGACATTTAAAATAAACACATGCATGGGGCCCAGGAAACCAAAAGCTAGTTTCCTATCAGTTCTTGGAAAGTGTTGAATTAGGGTGATTTTAGTGAATAAAACCTTTGAAGTCTTCTATAATTGGTTTAAAGTTGTATCAACATTTAAGAACGTTGATTCTTAAAATGAATATAGCCAATATCCACACACAAGGATAATCTTGGCAACTTGAGAACAGAGAACTAATTCAAAAGAGAAAAGAAACAATTTGAATTGATAAATGTTGACTATATACTTAAAGAAAGAAGCCATGTTTGCATCATAATATTTTATAATTGGCAGAACAATTTTTATTTGTCTTATTTTTCAGGAACTATGTTTTTTTTAAACTGTGTAGAAGTTGGAATAGGAAGATTAAAGAAATAGTTCAGAACTCCTTTCTAGTTAGTCTTTATTTATTTATTTATTTATTATTATTTAGAGTAAACATATTATTGTGCATGATAACTTGACCCAGAAGATGGAAATAAGAACACAAAGAATTATTGACATTCTCTAGAGAGCATGTGGATAGCACAAACTTAGGAGAAAATGCCATTAGTTAAGTAAAAGTTGGCAGTGATATTTGTTTCAATAAAAGATCCCACTTACCATATTAAAACTGATAATAGCAATTTAATGTTTGGCATAATTTTTATATATCTGAATTTTTTTTATTGAAAAAAGTCACAAAATACCTTTTACATGTCAGCAGCATATTTGGTATTTTGATTGAAAATGATGAATAAGATAATTCCTGTTCTTGAAGAACTCAGAATCTGGTATATTAGAGAGATTCATGAACAGACAAGTTTAGTGTAACCAGGTATGATTCAGCTAGTGGTTTCAATGCAGTATTGTGATAATAAACAGGAAGATAAATTTAAAAGGGTTAAAACTGTAGAGAGATCGGTTAGAAGTGGGAAATAAAGAAAGTCTGAAGTTAGCTCGGTCAGGTTGTAAGGTTGGAGAAGAGAAGTCAGATTAGAGAAATTAGAGAAATAATTAACAGGTGTGGCATTGACCAGACATTGGGAGAAAAGAGAAAGTTTTATAAAGTCTCAATTGCTGCTTTTGAGGTAATAGATGAATGAATAGTGGTCCCCAAAACTGACATTTAGTATAAGAAAGATGAAGCAAGTTGAGGGATAAAGACATACTACATTTGGGGTACTTGTGGTCATTCAACGTGATATGTTCAGGGAAATGGCTTCTGGAATCTGAACCTCCTAGGCTGCTGACAGCGGCTGGAAAACGTTGCTAATGCACAGGACCAGGTACCATCCCTCAGGGAGAAGCAGAAGCTATAACATAGGACTCATGGTTTTCTTTTTCCGTAAGCACTGAGGCTTTGGCTAATAAAGACACTTATGTTCTGAAAAGACTTAAGGGAAATGTAAGGTCATATTTAACTATATATATTTATCATCATTATTTTTATCATTATTGTTAAACTGGAAAAACATATTAAATTTGCCTTTAGCTCTTAGTTCCTGTATATGGCATCATTTATTCCTTTTTGCGGGGGCAATCGCTTCAAGTAACACTTCCTTTTTCTATAATTCTGTTCTGTATTCTCTCCCAGCCCTACCTTGTGAAAAATGGCTTGAATCTCAGGAATGTGTTCTAGTACCAGAGAATGGAAAACTTAACAGATCTCTAAAGGGACAGAATCTATTGATTTGGGCTCTCTAGTACCATGTTGTCATAACTGATAGCCAGCCAATATTAATTTTAAAACAAATTATCTCCCATTTTCTTTATTTTCATCAGTAGCTTTCTTTGAGCTCTGCTATGACTGAATTTATGACACTTTAAATCTCAAAATCTACCTACCAAAACGTAAAATATATCTTGATGTTCTAAAAGAGTTAAAGAATAATTCTCTAGTTATGATTACTTTTGCAGTTTCCAACAATATGTAAAATATTGTCAAATGTAAATATATGTCAAGTGAGTGACCAAGTTTTGTGGAAAGCTATTCTTTTTTTTTAATTTTTAAAATTTTTTAAAATTTATTTTTGAGAGACAGAGAGAGACAGCGTGAGCAGGGGAGGGTCAGAGAAAGAGGGAGACACAGAATCTGAAGCAGGCTCCAGGCTCTGAGCTAGCTGTCAGCACAGAGCCCGATGTGGGGCTCGAACCCATGAACTGTGAGATCATGACCTGAGCCAAAGCCGGAAGTTCGACCACCTGAGTCTCCCAGGCGCCCCATGTGGAAAGCTATTCTTTCTCTCCTCCCTCCCCTTTCCCAACCATCTCCATCCCCATAATAATACACTTTCCAGTTCACTGTTTGAATAAGTCTGGGAATATTTTATTGCATTTAAAAAGATTCTTTGTACTACCCTTCGACTGCCTCTCACTCTCCATTTCAGGCATCTCTGATTATTAAGTAATTAGTGTGAGAGCATTCTGCATGCCCACTAGTCTCAGTCAAGGTGTTATCTCTGTACCTTCTGGGTTTCAGGTGCGTAAAGTGTTCTTTGTTGTGGATACACCATCGCCGACACCCAATTCTGGACAAATGTGTTTTTCGTAAAAGCTGTAACTCACGATGGACCTTTGCAGATCACTATCAATTATGACGCATTGATATCGTTGTCAAGGGTGAAAATTTGCACTGATAATGAGTTCTTGATTAAAGACTGACAACTACCACCATCATCTTCAGTTTGAAATCTTACCATCTGAGGAATGCATTCGCTGAATGCACCAGTTTTCAAATCTAGGTCACTGTGTAAGAAAATCAAATGCTTGATCATTTTCATTTTAATGGGCACAGTTTTGCAAATTCTACTTTTTTTTTTTTTTTACTACTGCTTTCTGTTTGGGATAATTGTTTTACATATGTCCTGTGAAGATTTCAGGCATTTAGAGAGTATCGATGCCAAGATATGAAAAAGACAAAAGATGGTTAAAGTAAACAAACATGTCTCCTATTCTAGCCATAATCTTTATGAGTCTGATTCCCTTTAACACAATTGCCAAAATTAGCCCAAGGAACGAACGACTTAGAGGCAAAATTGAACTCAATGATATGGGTGACAGTGAGGTCTCCAAGCCAAGGGATAGGGTACATAAAGGTAGAAGTGAAATTTTTTATCTATTTAGGATTTTCCTCCCAGCCTGATGTTCTCTCCAGTGCTCCCAGATACAGAGAAGCTGTATCAAGCCCAGCACTAATGAAGAAAAGTCTAAGGAGTAGACTGGATCTTGAATAATACTTTTATTAATTTTTATTTTATTTTTATTCAAGTATTTTTAATATACACATTCTATTAGTGTCAGATGCATAATACAATGATCCAACAATTCTATACATTTCTCAGAGCTCATCAAGATGAGTGTACCCTCATCCGCTTTATCTATTTCCCCATCTCCCCACCTGCCTCCCCTCTGTCAACCATCAGTTTTGGTCTCTGTATTTAAGAATCTGTTTTCTTTGTCTTTTTTTTCCTTGTTCATTTGTGTGTTGTTTTTTTTTTTACCTTAAATTCCACATCTGAGTAAGATCATATGGCATTTGTCATTCTCTGAGTGACTTCTTTCACTTAGCATTATACCCTCTAGGCCCATCCCTGTCATCTCAAACAGCAAGATTTCATCCTTTTTTGTGACTTCTTCTTTATCCATTCATCTAGGATGAACACTGTGTTGCTGCCATATCTTTTTGGGTTTTTTTAAGTAGCAAATATTGTTTTATTTCCATTACTTTAAAACTACCCTGTTTAACTGGATCTGAAATGAATTGAGGCTAGAATTAAAGAGGAGAGTAAATATTTTTATCATAATCATTCCAGTGTTGAGTCTCCAGAAGTATGTTTACACTATTGCAAGGTGTCTAAAGTAAATCCATAGCATTCTATTCTTATGTATAGTTAATATATTATTAAGAATATTTAAGAATAATTAAGAATTATTAAGAATCCATAACATTCTATTCTTAAGAATAGCTGCTTTAGTCCTGAAACTTTATTAAGGAAGAAGTGAAATTCTTTTTTGCAGACATTTTAGAGAAATGATATATCTTCAGTGTCTCCTGTATAATTGGAAATAAGGAAGTTTCTTATAAAGCCAGCCATTCCCTATGGCCCCTAAACTCCTATTTGGACAAAAAAATTTATTACATAGTCTATTTTGTCATAGAGGTAAAATTGTCTGCTTGAATCTTTTTTTCTTTGACATTCCATTGAAAGTGGAGCAAAAAACTTTCTTTTTAGTACAAGTCAAGGAAAAGTTGCTCCTTGTCAGAACTTTATTTCAGAGTCCATTTTTCTCTGTTTTGATAGTTTGTTGCTTCCAAGATGGGAAATTAATCAATTGTTGACCAGTCTTTCTAATGAATGAATTTCTGATAATGTAAATATGCCTGAAAATGGATAAAGAATTACTCTTCCCAGTGAGCATATTTACTTTATGTGGCAAAAATCCAAAAGCAAACATAATGTTAGAGATTGCAGGCTTAGGAATAGAATTGTAGGGGGACAATTTGGGGCAAAAAAGAACTTTATAAATAAAGGCTAATGTGGCTCAAATGGATGGTGATGCTATGGCCTGGAAATTCTGGAGCAGCTACCACATAGAATCTTCCATTTTTGTAAATATATATTTATTTTTGAGAGAGAGAGAGAGACAGAGAGAGAGAGACACACACACACACAGAATCCGAAGCAGGCTCCAGGCTCTGCACAGAGCCCAATGTGGGGCTTGAACTCACGAATCGTGAGATCATGACCTGTGCTGAAATTGGACACTTAACCAACTGAGCCACCCAGGCGTCCCTAAAATCTTCTACTATTAAGGACAGACCCTAGGTTACATAAGTGTTCAAATCAGTAGTTCTGATAATACAGTCCCATCTTTTTGTAGAAACGGTCATTGTTGTTCTTCTATAGAGTCTCTTCAGTCAATCTTCAGGAAGGGAATTGGCACCTTGAGGCTCGCTCACCATTACTGTCCATAACACTTGACCGTGTATTCTTTAAAAATTTTTAAGCTTATTTATTTAATTTTGAGAAAAAGAGAGAGCACAAGCAGGGGAGGGCGGAGAGAAAGAGACAGAATTCCAAGAAGGCTCTCCACCATCATCGCAGAGCCCAATGCAGGGCTCGAACTCACTGACTGTGAGATCCTGAGCCACGAGAGTTGGAGGCTTAACTGACTGCACCACCCAGGCACCTGATTGTGTATTCTTGACAGTAAGTTCTCAGTTTCCTGTCTCATGGGCAAACATTACAGATATTTGTAAGTAGGCTCAGGTGTGTCCAGGCCCACAACTGCAAGCTCAATGGCCAAATTTTTAGATACATAATACCAAAGATCTCTTGGTTGATTGCACCTTGGTAATTTTAGAGTAATCATTAAAATCTTCACTGCCCTTTGAGTTGTTATCTACAGATATAGATGGCAGTATACTATTCAGTCCAATTTCTAACCTGTCAGTCTAGAAAAACAGACTTATTACATAAAATAAAATGGTTCAGAATTGGGGATTTAAACAATTCACAAGAATTGCAAAGTTAACAGTTTGACTTTCCTTGGAGATAAAAATATATTTTATTGATTAGAGTAAGCAAAAGAAGAGTCCTTATTTGCCACATTAACACATTTGGAAGTGTTGTCAAGCAACAAGGTAGGTCAAGTGTCTGATAGCAAAAGGCAGCTATGTAAGAAATAGCCCTAAAGTAAGCTAATTAGTTCCTTATGGGAAAATTTGGACCTGCTTTTCTATCTGTACTTGGCTTATCTCCAAATAATAATTCCAAGTCAGTGAAATTTAGAAAACTGACAAAGAAGTAGTTGACCCACTTGTTTGTAAAAACGGTTATGCAAGCAGTCTTCTATTTATTCCACCATAAGAAAAACCTAGGTCATATAACTACAGGAATTTTTAGAAGGATTTTATGGGATTATTTTTTTTTGCAGAACTACTAGAACACTTTATCAAATGTACCAAATTCATTTCCAGTCTTTTCTCAATGACAGGAGGTTTTGAACCATTTTTCAGAAAAAGATGTCCATAAAACTTTATGTTTGAATGGTAATTTAGATAGGTATTTTCAGCTAACTTTTCTGTATAATGTGATTTATCAGGACAGTCCAAAGTCCATCAAAGCTTAGATGATAATATCAAGAAAGACAAAGAAAATAACCTTTGGGAACATAGAAATAGATAGAAATCCTTTTTCCTGTGGTATGGGCCTACACAGAAATCAAACCATTGATTACAATATAGTTTAAGATATTTATTACTGTTAGGTTTTATCTTTTACTTTTAAGAGAAAAATGCCTATTTAAAATATATTCTTAGTCTGGGGGGTTGCTGCAACAGTTTTACCTTAGATTTGCTAGTTTCAGGCAAAAATATTTGTTGCGGGTATCTTTGATTCATGCCTCTGTATTACATTTTAATGAACAGAGACTATAAACCCCTATAAAGTCAATCATTGTCTCTCAGATTTACTTACACCATTTGTCCCTGCAAATTGTTTCAGCAAGTAGCATAATCTGCCTGGAATTTGTGCTGCAAGTTTTTCTGGTGATCAAGGTTCAGAAAGGCACTAAAGTAAACCACCATGTACAGTGTTTAAATATTTTCTATTTTAGTATTCCCATTTAGTATTTAATACATTTATTTAATATGTTGAAATATTTTGTATTTAATACTTATTAAAGCTTTGTGATAATAGCATTCCTATAATTTTAGATTTTTAAATAAAATTTGTTTTAGTAGCGCTAAAGTACCTTATTGAAAAAACATTTGGGGGGGCACACGTACCCCAATGTTCATAGCAGCACTTTCAACAATAGCCAAATCATGGAAAGAGCCTAAATGAACAACCAGCATGGCTCCTGCTGACCGGTAAGACTAGTAGGAACATTTAAGCCACACCGGTGTGTGTCTGCTGCTATCCGCTGGGCCAGGGGACTAATGTTAAACTATTATGCAATAAAGCAGAACAAACTGGCTTATTTGGAAATCAGACACATCCTGACCTTCAGCTCAGTGTACTTGATTCCAATGCGTTGAAATGTCATACAGTAATGATATTCCTATTATTTCTA
Source organism: Suricata suricatta (assembly GCF_006229205.1). Classification (NCBI taxonomy): domain Eukaryota; kingdom Metazoa; phylum Chordata; class Mammalia; order Carnivora; family Herpestidae; genus Suricata; species Suricata suricatta. Next base: position 19,645,043 of record NC_043713.1, on the reverse strand, counting down.
CTTCTATTATTTCTGTTCTTTGGATATGTAAATGTAAAGGATAATGTCTCCCTTGAAATATTTCTTCAAATTCTATAAACTTTGACCAAACTGGAGCTATACATTTTTCTTCCTTTTCAGATAATCAAGACTAAAATAACTTTTAAAACTGTATTAGAGCAACCATCTCTCATATGCTGGTATCTGTATGTAAATTGCCCATCCAAATAGGTTTAGAACCACAGTCCAAATAAAGAACAGGAAGTGCAAGTGCCACAGAACTAGAAGGAAAGCTGGGAGATGGCGTCAGTGTCATAATCATCAGGGTGGGGTCTGAAATAACAAGGGTGTGACTTCAAGAACCAGGCCAAGTTCATGAATAAAACACAGGTACAAATATAGGTTTAAGATATATCAATATCTTGCATGAGAAAACATCTTATGGAAAAAGACATTGAATTAGTCATAAACCATGACAGGTAGCTGCAGTTGCAATATCTACAGAGCTGCTTGGTGCGAATGTCCCCAGTAATTTTCACTGAATGAAGAATGCAAGAGGGTTTATTAGTGTTGGTGATAAGCCAAGTAGAGCTGGAAAACCAGACTGAATTTTCACTTCATGAGCTAATTAGTTTTCATTTTGGGCTGCTTCTAACATAGTTGATCCCTGGAGAACCTACTGTGTGCAGCATCCTAATTGAGCAGACAGCTATGCTTTGTTATTAGTCCTACAAAATTCACATGGATCTTTCCCAATCTGTCTTTCTACCATTTTTTTTGCCTAGTATGTGTCTTCATATTGATGTCATTGGGGGAGATTGGAGTGGCTGTTCTAAGTTTAACATCATTTTTCATCATCTACTAGAAAGAGGGGTCTTCCCCTGAGGACCAGGCATTACAACTTTTACTAACAATTTGGCCCAAATCAGCACATTATGTATCAGGCCTCTTTTCCCTCAGACATATTAGCATTACAGTACTTGGTCATATAGCCTGACACATTTTTCTAAGTTTAGGGGAGGAATCTATTGGAGCAGAAAAAAAGTCCCCATGACTTCCTCTGGTTAAGCAATAGTGGATAAATAAAAGGGTCACAGCGATAGGAAAAAAAGTGCAGGTGTGAATAGGTTATTGCTGTCTTCACTTCAGGCTTACCGTACTTCTCCTATCCTTGTCCCAAGTACCTGAGTCCCTTGTGGGGCTCCCCAGCTGCTCCCCTGGAATCTGCTCCTCCTGCCTTTGTGCTAACCTTTCTCTCATTTCCACAAGATAATCAAAGTGTACCTGTCCCCGGTCCCCATTCCCTCGGGCCCCTCCTTTCTACTCCATAATCTGACATTCTAATGGTGCCTAATGCACTAATTGGACAAACTATAATAGTATTAGTTTGGGAAAGTCATATACCCAATCTCATAATTTGCCGGTTGTCTATCTGTGCCTTTGCCCACTGGCTAAAATGTATTTACGACAACAAGATGTCAAGACTCCTGGTGTTTCTGTAGTCGTTCACAAGTATGCACAGACATGGGGAAAATTTTGAGTCTCCTGCTGTGCACGTTCCCAGCTGAAGTCAAACAAGTAGACACTTTACTCTCTTGTTTCGTTTCCTACCTTTCAGTTTCTCATGAAACAAGCGTCCTTTTCACGGTTTATTCAGTACCATATTTTCGCCATTTTTGTGCTTTTAGGTAATAGTTTTTCTGTTTAAAATGTGCCCCAAGCATATTATTGAAGTGATTAGTGTTCTTAAGTGCAGGGAGGCTGTAAGGTGCCTCATGAAGAAAACACGTGCATCAGATAACCTTCATTCAGGCGTGAGTTCTCAGTGCGATTGGCCATTAATTCAATGTTTATGAATCAACAGTAATATTAAATGAGGTGTCCTTAACAGAAGTGAACATAAAATGAGGTTTAAATGGATCAGTTGATGAAATATTGGGATCAGAGGCTCCCAGGAAGTTTATCCTGTATTTCTCCTAGGAAAAATGGCTCAGTATTCACTAAATCCATATTTGCAGTGGCTTTATAGTATAAAACTATCATGAATAATGAGAATCAACTGTGTTTACTTCCGCCCACAGAAGGATTTGCAATAATTTAGTGGTAAAAATCCAGTAGCTAAAGGAACAAGAAAAGACAAGAACAGAGTTATGTAGTTCACAAGCAGAGAGAGGTAAAGTAATTTAACCAGAGCATTTTTGATCAATTAAACATTAAGGAAAAAAACCCAAATACGGATCTTCCAGGCAACAGAAATAAACACAAATAACAAGTACCGTAGCTTTTCTTATCAGAGTAAAGAAAGTATATCAATTTATTGGGAGGGACACATGTCTTTTTCTATCATTATGTTCTAATAGTAACTTTATTGCACAAAGCCCATTATGGATAATGTTTTTAATTGTCGTTTTATAAATAATGTAGAAATGAAATTTATATGATTGCTATTATATTGACAAGAAAAAAGTCTGAGATGCTAATCCTGTCTCATTCGCTGAAGGGATTTCCCTAGGGATGTAAAGTTCTGTAGGTTACTGGGATGTGGTACATGTTATGCTGACATTTACATTTTTAAAGAGCTTCAGATGAAAGTATTGTAGTGGTGGAACTACCCAGTTTCCTGGTAAATTGGAGGAAGAGATATGTTTGAGCAGATTATTGTTTAGTTTTTCTAAAATCACTGTAGAAATAGGACAGTACGTATTTACCTGTGGATGAGAGTCAACATGGGGCATCACAGAAAAATGATGAAGACTATGGCCTCCAACCCCTACCAGACTACTCCAGTTAAGAACAATATTAATTAGAAATATTATATGGATTATGAGGTTAGATATACCTGAAACTGGTCCTCCAACTCTCTCTTTTCAGTATTGATGCTCACTTTTACTTATTAATTCATCTTACCACTGGTGCTAAGAATTTTCTGATAAAATTTGGAGAGAGTTAGGTATAGGCTCAAATAATGAGTAAAGAAATATTAAAATAAAACAGTTACTTATAAATAAATGTACACATATTTCCCCCAGACTCTAGATAAGGACACATTTAGGTAAGAATAGGCTGTTGACTTACAGGGGGAAAAAACAAGACCTTTGTAAAATTGAAGGAAAACATTTTTTAACCAGCATAGTTTTGAAATGATATAAACAATTCAATTTCCCTATTTGTAAAATGAAGAAGACTATACAAAAAGTAACCTTGATTCAATTACATATAACAAATGTAATTAAATGGAGATACAATTTGATTTATTGGAAATAACATGAATTTTATGCAGATTAACTACTGGCGGTACCTTACCAGAATGTAATGCATTCTGTAAAAGATGTACTGAATCAAATATGTATAAATATAAAAAATAAATAAATTTCATGGAATGGTATGGGGTGATAAGGGTTGAGGAGGTGGAGAGCTGTCTGTTTCCAGGGAACTAAAAGTAATATAAAATCTTCAGTTACTCATAGCTAGATAAAATCTTTGATGGTGTAGATATAGCATTTTATACACATTCTTTAATTTCATTCTTTCAAAGAAAGTGCTCCCATCTATAGGGAAGAAAGAGGAAAGTAAATAGAATATTAGATGATGGTACAAATACTGCTCTATCAAGATGGCAACCAACATTGATGAATGGAGCCATTGTCTGGCCAACAGCATTTCGGGGCATGGTTTTAAATGATCATTCCTGAGTTGATTTTTTCTGAATTAAGAATCATAAGACTGGGTGCTCGGAAGAGTTGATGTAAAATAGAAAGCACAAAGTTTGAACCTGGGGAAGTCAAGTGCTGCCTTAACTTCAGAGGAATGGTCTGGCTGTCCTGGGACTGGAGGGGACAGTCACCTGCCTGATGCCACTCCCATCCCAGCCTCTGAGATCCTGGCAGCTCAGCTCTTTGGCTCTCTTCTAAATGAGTGTGTAGCTTTTGGTCAACTGTTTGTAAAATTACTAATTTTAAAGACTCTTGAAATATTAATTAGCTTTTGATAATTAATTCCTACAGATAAGCCCTTTGCTCCCATTTCCTACATGTTGCCATCTAAAGAAGATAGATCATGGGAATGTATAAGATAAGAACAAAATAGATTTGGGGGGAATTTCTTAAGAACAATTCACAATAGAAACTTGAATAGTCCTCCAGCATATTTCTGTCTCTGATAAGCTATGAAAACAGTACTGGTTTGATAAGTTAAGTGACATTCTGCTTCTCCATAACAAATATTTACTCATGCTTTAAAAATTTTTTTTAATGTTTTTATTTTTTTTAATTTTTTTATTTTTTTATGGTTTTTATTTATTTTTGAGAGACAGAGACAGTGAGAGCAGGGGAGGGGCAGAGAGAGAGAGGGGGACACAGAATCCAAAGCAGGCTCCAGGCTCTGAGCTGTCAGCACAGAGTCCAACACGGGGCTCAAACCCACAAACTGTGAGATCATGACCTGAGCTGAAGTTGGACGCTCAACCGACTAAGCCACCCAGGCGCCCCATACTCATGCTTTTAAAACAATAAATTAGCTAAAGGTAGCCTCAAGTTAGAAATTTAATTTTACTGATTAAATCCTTTGTAATTTAGCAAAGGATCCTATCCACACATAAACTGTCAATCATATTTTATAAGAAGACCCCCAACTCTGAGAGACCATTAGTAAACTCTTAGCTCATCTGATTTTGTGTCCTGCCCCAAAACAACGAAATTGAGTTCAGTCATATTTATCTCCCGAACTTAACACACTTTATTTGAAAAGCAGACTCTCAGTTTTACTCTAAATATGATTGCATTTGCATAAATATCATTTATAAACAACTATCCAGGAACACAAGCATTGCCTAAAGTGAGGTGTGACTGTATATTTATTTAAAAAGATCCCAGACCCTGGGGTATCGTGTTTCATAGCTCGGTGTCAGGTGCTGGTCTATGAAGTGTGCATTCATTGCTCTTCCTTTTTGCATCAATTTTCATACCCAAATACATGTTTCCTGACTTTGGGAATCGACATGCTGGAAGACAGTACACTAATTGTCTTGGTCTAAAGGCAACAAGCTGTGGATTCTGACTGATCTGGATTCAAACCCCAGGGCTGCCAATCATTCGTTGTGTGATTTGGGCAAATTAATTAACCTTTCTGAGTTTCAGCCTTTTCCTTTGAGAAACCCCTAAGGGTTATTCTGAGGATTAAATTAACTGAAGTATGTAAAGTGCTGAGTGTAACAACAACTCAACAGGAGGCTGCTAATATTAATTCGAATTATCATCTGGCAACTCAACAAGTGACTGTTAATATGAATTCTATTTATGTCTACACTGAAAAACCAGAATCTAATAGAAGAAGTGTTTTGACGGATTCCTATCAGTTTTGTTTTCTAAGTGTATCATATGGATTAGTTATGTCTCCCTATATTGAGTCTTGGCTTCCCCTAGAAATTATTTTTAATTTTTATAATTCTATTTGTTTAAAAAATATGTAATACTTCCATGTGGTTCAAAATTTAAAAGACACAAAAAGTGTACAGTGAAAAGTATCCTTCCCTTCTTTGCCTTCTATCTAGTTAGTTCCCCCTCCGAGAAGCAAATCTTCAAAATCCACTTTACACATGTCTAATTAAACAGTTGGATATATATTTTCTTCTTTCGCCCTTTTTTTGCACCAAAGTTGTCATACTGCTTATGGTTGCTGAATGAGACACATGACATCTCGTTAAATGTATAATATTTGTGACGCACTTGCACTAAAGCGTTGTTTTTTAATCCCAAATTCCAATTTAACTGAGTGTCTTGAATTTTAGTTGCTAACTCTGGCACGCTGTTTACTGGTCATGCTGTTTGGCACTTTGTTTGTCTGCTTTGGATTTTTTATTTCTCTCACATGAGAATCATCTGAGGTGGCTTTTGAATTCTACGCCCCCTAATCACACGGTCCAGGACAGTTTATCAGCATCCTTCAGGGTTGTACTCAGGCAACAGCACCTTTTTCCCCCAGCGATTGTCTTTAACTGAGAAATAATTGGCCCCACACGGAAAAATGAACCCTTTTTGTCTACAGTTCAATGAATTTTGACAAATACATACACTTGTCTTATATTTTGGCGATCATTCACAAAGCAGTTCTTAAATTGTAAACTCTTTGGAACATTACATTTTATGTTATATTTTCACTTTTTCATGGGACCTGAGCATTCCATCAAGGTTTCTGGTAAATATAGGTTGACTAGCAAGAGTCCTTTGCTGCAGTCACAAAATGAGAAGTATTATTAATAAGTGTTTGCAAGTGTCACAGTGATTATAAAGAAATACAAAGATTCCAAAGAAATGGTTGGTGATGGTGGTTTACACCAAGATCGTTTTCACCTACTGAACCTCCCCATTGGCTACGTGATAAACCAGGTGCTTTACCAACACCGGATGGCCCCGTTGACACAGGAGAGACGTGAAGAGATGTGAGAGCCAGGTTAAATCATTTTCAAGCCACACAGCTGGTGGTTAGAGGAAAGGAATTTCAGCCATGTCTGACCCCAAAGCCTTGTTAGGGTCACATCTCAATCTGACTTAATTTTGAGATGCCACTTTCCTTAGCACTATTCAGAAATGCCGATTTTTAATTTGGAAAACAATTCAGAACAGCTGTTTCTATTTCTCAGCAGACGACTATCTCAGCTAAAATCCCTTCTAGAGAGAACCAGCTGAGAGAAACTGAACAGGTAAAATTCCCTGGGGTTCAAGTTTCTTTCGTCTCTATACATCCTTTACAAGGTAGTTCTGGATTTTGTGTTTGTTGGCCCCTCTGCTTTGAGTCACCTGAGCCTGAAGGGCTTATGCAAAAGACTTGAATGGACATAATTATGAGCTGTGATGTAGGGGAAAGGAAGCAGTGTTTCTTGCTAAGGAATCTTATTCTGCTTGACGTGTGTGTATATTATACCCATGTCGTGATGTGTGACTAAATGAAGGAACTGAATTAAAACGAGAGGTGGACATCTTATTTCTGCACATCCCAAATATTTTCTTTCTCATCCCTTGTAGATGTGTTTTATGAAATGCTTATGTAGAGACAGACCACAAAACCATTCTAGTTACTGTAAGAGAGGACAACATGAGTATCTGTTTCAAGGTCATTGCCTGATAATGACATCTTTTCAGGTACAGATTCAGGGAGGAGAGATGAAACCAAATTCTATTTCCAGCCTAACTACTTTTGTGTGTCTCTATGTGTACAGCACTTAGGAAAGTCTCTTGCATGTAGTTAATGTTCAGCAATTGTTTGTTGAGCTGTCCTTATATTCTCGTTTAAAACTGAGCATAGGAACACCTGGGTGGCACAGTCGGTTAAGTGTCCAACTCATGATTTCAGTTCAGATCTTTATCTCACAGTTTGTGAGTTTGAGCCCTGCATCGGGCTCTGCACAGATGGAGTGTGCTTGGGATTTTGGCTCTCCTCTCTGCCCCTTCCCTGCTTGTGTGCTCGCTCTCTCTCTCTCTCTCTCTCTCTCTCTCTTTAAATAAATAAATAAACTTAAAAAAATAAAACTGAGTGGGTTCTGGGTTTCCTGGGTGACTCAGTCTGTTAAGCGTCTGATACTTGTTGATTTCTTTTCATGATCCCAGGGTCATGGAATTGAACCTCATATCAGGCTCCGTGCTGAGCATGCATCCTCCTTGGGATTCTCTCTCTGTCTTTCCAGCTCCTCCACTAGCACTCTCTCTCACTCTCAAAATAAATAAACAAACACTTTAAAAAACCACCTGAGTATATACTGTGTTCTGGGTAGCTGGGCAGTGCAGAGAAATCATTGCAGCTGGACCCATGCACAGTTATCATGGACTCCGTGAGACTACAGGGCTGCACTGACATATTAAGTTCACGGAATGTTGATCATTTCAGCTCATCTAGAAGCATCTTTAGGAGATGAACCAACCTTGAAATCTTGACATTTAACAAAAAGTAAATGAGAAAGAATTCCTTAAGGTCCAGTGAATTTCAGAGGGTGCTTGCTGCCTGACATTCCATGGCAAATGTGGATCCTTAAAACAAAAAAGAGAGAGAGAAGAAGAAGAAGAAGAAGAAGAAGAAGAAGAAGAAGAAGAAGAAGAAGAAGAAATCCATGAAACCACAATTTGAGTGATTCCAGTAGTTTGGATTGGGTTTTGGCCCAGCATCCAAAAAATAATGCTGTGACAGCAACAAAGAAATTGTAAGCAAGTTTTTTGTAAAGACCATGAAAGAAGGGAAGAAAATGGAAACCAGATCAGCTTCCTAATGTCTTATTAATTCTCTTAGTGTTTTGTTAATTTTATGAATTGATCTGAAATCTCTTGAGTTTTACTTTTTTAGAAGCACAATGATCATGTGTGCTTTGCTGCATAGCGGGTTCCCTTCCCATGCATTACTGGCAATGCTCCTGCTCTCAGTGGACAGACTAGCCTTTTCTTGTTTTTTTCTTTAAAGTGTATTTATTTATTTTGAGGGAGACAGAGACAGCACGAGTGGAGGAGGGGTAGAGAGAGGAAGAGAGAGAATCCCAAGCAGGCTCCACACTGCCAGCACAGATCCTGATGCAGGGCTCAAACTCACTAACCATGAGATCATGACCTGAGCCAAGACCAAGAGTCCAATGCTTAACTGACTGAGCCACCCAGGCGCCCCTGAAGGACTAGCCTTTATAAGCTCAGAATGATGTATAGCTCCTGTTGGAGTTTCTACAATTCCCTTTTGTCCAGCCCGGGTCTTTTATTATCTTATTCTAATGTTTTCACCTCCCTTTATCTTTCTTCAGACCACTCATTTGAATTTTTCGGTAGCCTTTTCCTTGTTGCTTCTTTTACATCTAGAATCCAGTAATACAAGTGTGTCTTTATAAATTCTGGCTGCACAATTTGGAACTTTCCCTTACTCTTGCATCTTGTTTCAACACGTAGTTTCAGACAAAGTATTGGCAGAAGTACAGATTATCATTGATTCAATTAAATGCCTCTGGTAAAGGGCAGAGTGGTTTTCTTAAGTTAATTATTTATAATAGCTTTTAGAACCTGAAGAGCTCAAACAATATAGATATTTAGGATGGCTTGACATATTTAGGACCATCTGGAAACAAAATCCCGAGGGCAGAGAGGAGCTTCGCTTCATACCCCAACCCTTCCCACATTTTTTAGTGTCCCTCCACCAGCCCATTGACCTTATTTTGCTAATTCCTTCTTCTCTGTTTTCCCATTCAGGAATTTCATTAATACAGAGATGCCTTATTCTACCTTTACCTCTCTTTCATTAGTCATTCAACACAGTATTCTGTGTCTCTTTTTACCAGGTACTCTACTCATCAAAACTTGGCTTGGGGGGTGGGGAGGGACTTGCTTTGGAAGACTTGGTTTAGGTGACTATGGGAGGTAGTGAGTTCACTGAGTCAACTTAATGAACACTATTACCTCCTTGGTCACTTCTTGCTCTAATACAGTTAGCATCCTTCCACTAGATCCTTTGAAGTGTCTGTTTCATAAGGATTTCATGAGGGGTTTAGGCACTATGGCTGTGCAGATGTTGGGGTTCAGAAAGGCCTTTCAGCACACCTCAAAAACACTGTCTATGGATGCTGTCAGAGAACAACTGTCACAAAATGTATGTGGGAAAACATAAGAGGTTCTCTGAGTTTGCCTTTGTACCACACAAGAGAAGATTAACCATAGCCTTTTAAAAAAATATGTAGAGACAGAAAAATGCAGCAGGTGAATTGGGTAAAAGATTTTATAATTCTCTGTAAAAAATTTTTTATCCTCTGTATAAAGATAATATAGATTCTGTAAATTCAACACAGTTGAAATTTGTTCACAGGCAGACCTGCTTCCAGATTCCAGATCCTTACTGAGCAATTAATTTCTCCTCTATGAATCAAGTCCACAGTAAAAACAGTAGCAAACAGTTACTCAGTAGCAAACTTCCAAATAATGTAAGTTATTTGCATTCTATAGTGATGTTTTCTTCAAATTTCTTAAAACATTAGCCATTTTTATACATTTAAAATATGATTACTTTCTCTTGAAGTACAGATTATTTTTATTTTGTATCATGAATGTTTGAGATCTAAGATAATGTATTGTCTCATTAAGAACTTTACATATCAGGGGCTTCTGAGTGGTGGCTCAGTGGGGTAAGTCCCGACTTTTGATTTCAGCTCAGGTAATGAGCTCATGGTCCGTAGGACTGAGTCCTGTGAGTCTGGATCAGCGTTGGGTGTGGAGCCTGCTTAAGATTTTCTCCATCCCTCTACACCTCTCTCCATGTGCATGCTCTCTCCCTCTCTCTCTCAAAAAAAAAACAAAAAAAACAAAAAAAAAAACCCTTTACATATGAGATTGCATAAATGAGGATTTGAGGCCATGATTTTCTTGCATGAGATTCTGTAATATTGTGATTTGTAAGAAATATATATATTTGATCACTCAGATGACTGAAATATATTTCTCAAATATATTTGGTCTTCATCTGCAGTTCCTGACTCACAGCTCCCAAACCCCTTGGAATTTCCTGAGGGATAAGAGCAATGGGGTATCTTTTGCCATAATATTTGGTCTCCACTTCTCAGTTCCTGACATAGCTTCAGAGCCATCAAGGGGACATGGGTGTCTTGGTATTCATAACAAACTCCCTTCCATTACAGCTAGGTATGTGTCAGTGAAGTGAATTTTAGAAAATGTCAAGGGAAGAGGGTTAAGTGCCAGGAGATCCAACTATGGGTAGAAGGTTGGAACTTTCAGTCTCACGTTGTGATTTCAGGATAGGGGAGAGCCACTGGAGTCTGAATCAGTCACCAGTGGTCAATGAGTTAATCAATATGTCTAAGTACTGAAGCCTTCATAAAAACAGAAAAAGGAGGGGATTCAGAGAGTTTCCAGGTTGGGGAGCCAGAAAATCTCCACATGCCACCATGCCAGGCCCCAACTCCATGAGGTTAGAAACTTCTTTGTTTGCTGCCATGCCCTATGCAATCTCTTCATCCAACTGTTGATTTGTAACCTTCGAGAATCTTTGTAATAAATCAGCAATCTAGTGAGTAAACAGGTTTCCTGAGTTGTGTGAGCAAATTAATCAAACTTGACGGGGTTGTGGGTTATAGCCACTTGGCCAGAAGTACAGGTAACAATTGGGACTCACAAATGGCATCTGTATCGGAGGGGCCGTTGGCACCTCCAGTTGGTAGCTGGACAGTTAGAAGCACATGTGGCGACCTGGGCTTTCAGTTGGTGTCTGAAGTAGAGGACTATCTTGTGGGACTGAGCTCTTTACCTCTGGAACCTGGGTATAGTGTCAGAATTGAGTTGAATTCTCAGACACCCTATGGGTGTCAGAGAATCGCTTGTTGGTGGGGGGAAGCCTACACACACACACACACACACACACACACACACACACACACACACACACGTTGGACTTGGTCCAGGAAGCCAAAAGAAGTTCCCTCTTCAGTAATCTTACCCAGAAGCACTTTAAAAAAGCCTTTTCTAGCATCTCATCAAAATCTTATGTACTTTAACTGGACATGGTTCTGAAAACCAAAGAAGCAGAGGTAGGTATTAAGGCCTTTGCTCACTTAAAAACCATTATTACTAGAGTGGAAACTATAGTTCACCCACAGGGTTCTTTAATTTTATAGCTTTATACTTTACACTAGCTTTACATTAGCTTCTTCTTTGATTTGACATGTAAGGTAACTTTGATGGTAAAGACACTGTTTCTTATACAAAATGTTCAGCATTTTGAGTGCACAACTCAAAGTTCTCCAAGACCAGCTATCTTTATTACAGAACCACATAAATTAGATCTAACAGGACATATGTTAGTGTCTCCAGCAAATATTTGCTGAACACCTATTTTTAGCCGGCTCCAAAGTGAACAAAACATGCACAGATTCCCCCTATTCAGAGCTTGCAGTCTAGATAGGAAGGAGAATGATAATAAACAGGAAGACAGATACCAGCTAGCAAGAAGGACTAGAAAAAAAAATTAAAATAGAGCAATGCCATAGAAAGGGAATGGGAGCCTTCTTTAGATTTGGGGGCCCGACACGATCCCTCTGATGAAGAAACATTTACACAAAGAACCGAACAATAGTAAGAAGGCGGTTTCTGAGACAGGGGAGGGAAAGGGTTATAGGTTGAGGGAACAGCCTGTTCAAAGACTCTAAGAAAGGATGAAATGTGGCTCCTTGAAAGAAGAGTCAGCCAGGTCATACAGCACTCTGTAAGGCAGGAAAAAGGACTCTGGGTTTTATTTTCAGTTTGATGAATGCCATTGGAAGATGTGAAGCAGGAAAGTGATGTTCTCTGACTATAATTTTGAGAGAAAATTTGCTTGTCACATGGAGAAGGGTGGGGGAAAGGCAAAGCTGGAGGCTTGAAGATAAGTTAGGAGACTCTTATTAGCTGTAGTGACCATGCAGTTGGTTCAAGTGGAGACCCTTCCAAGAGGGAAGGGGGCCACTGTTAACAGAAAAGGAGTGGCAGCTGGGCCTACAGTGAGAGCATGTGGTGACTTAGGTTGCACGGTTGTCTTGGTAACATAGTGGAGTTTTTATGACATTTCATTTAACCCCTGAAATAAACTCTGCATGCCCAGCACATGGTAGGTGCACAATAAATGTTGGGTGAGGGAATGCATGAATCTGGGGGAGATTAGTATCCTTGCCTTATAAATGGAACTGTGTTTTAAATATATGGTGAAGCCTAATTTTGACTATAAAACCCATATTCTTTTCTCAGTTTTTCACCTCATGCCTCATTATTGTTGCTTTTTAAGTGTTTCTAAATCATCTATATATTTCCATTTTCTTCCTTCATTTCCACCTTTCTCCTGGGTTTAGTGTTCTACATACAGAGGTTCTGTAAATGTGTTTGCTGTCCCAGTTTTTATTAAAGGCAGGGATCAGAGAGGCCATTGACATGTCAGTTCCCCAGGCAACTTTTTGATCTTTCCTTTGAAGCCCCCCCTGGGTCACATTTAATGCCCAGGCTCAGGAGGCCCTCACCTGGGCAATCTGTCAGGGTTGATTTAACAAGGCTGATGACAGGCAGTGCCTTAATGTTCCACTCGCTCCTTGTACAAAGATCTCCTTCCTCTGTTTTCTTCTGTCCTTCCAGGAAATCACCCACCTGACTTCCGGTGAGGAGACCTAGGAATCCTCTCCAAAGTACTCAGCATGCTCTTTACAGGCGAGGAGATTTTGCATGTTGTATACACTACACCAAACTCTCAACAAATAAGATGACCTCACTCTCCTACTTTGAATTATAGGCATAGGAAAAAACTCAAATTGGTATATATTAGCAATCTGTATTAAAAGTTGGACATATTTCTGGCTTACTCCATAAACATTCAGAGCTGACTTCTTTTCTGACAAGATCAGGTTAAATAGAAGATTGGTTTTTAGGGAGTGGTATGCACAGGCCTCATGATCTTTTCATGCTTGATGAGTCTGTGTGTGTGTGTATACAAGTGTGTGCATGTGTACATACATGCATTTGTGTTCATTATGATCCTGCTGATCCTGTATAATTAATAACTGATGCAACCCAGTCAATGTTGTCAGGCTGGAGAAAAATGTTCCCGCTTACGTTCTTATACTCATTCCTCATATTTTATCCTACTCATTTGTTTTGCTTAAGACCATGCAAACCTATCTGCCATGAGATACAATCCACCATTTGCTAATCTTTGTGATGATTCAATAGGTAAACCTTACCTGTAGTTGGATTTCTGAAACTAGTTTCTGTTTTAGACCCTAGGAAAAGTCTACTCTTTCACATGATGTTGAAGGGGTTTAAGGTGAATAATATTATAGTCCTACCCTTGGCTTAATTGGGGGAAAGACCATGGACTTAATATTAGTCTGTGACTGTCACTATGTAAATATGAATGAGATTAGCTACTGAATCACATTATCAGAGAAGAGCAGAGCCAGCTTTATGCTAAACCCCTAATAGTCACATGTGGTATATTCACCTTAATGTAGTCAACAGAAGTATATAGATAGAACAAATCTGAAACTTCTCTGTTTTGTTATTAAATGTAACTGGAAACTTTCTGAAATTTAATATACAAAGCATTTAGCTTTCATAATTTTTCCTCTTATTGTAATAATAATATTACCTACCCAGATGGGCTCAGAGATCAGCAGGAAAAACTTTACATTAACTATAATAATATAGTCACCTATAAGAAACCCTTTGCTTATTATGGGAAATAGTAGGAACCTTAGGAAACAAGACAATAAAGAAAGATATTTGGATTTTCCTTTTTAATTTTTTTTAATATTTATTTATTTTTGAGAGACAGATCATGAGCAGGGGAGGGTCAGAAAGAGAGTCAGAAGCAGGCTCCAGGCTCTGAGCTGCCAGCACAGAGCCCAACATGGGGCTTGAACCCATGAACTGTGAGAGCATTACCTGAGCCAAAGTCAGATGCTCAACCGACTGAGCCACTCAGGCGCCCCAAGGATTTTCCTTTTAAAAAAGTGGTAGAAATGATAGATGAAGAGCATCCTTAGATGTTAGGGAAGTAGATTGATTTCCCTAAATTTCTTTGAGACACACACAGACCCTCCATAAACTGGAAAGTGTCAGATATAGCAAATGTATTCTTGGTGACAGATAGCTTCCTGTGATTATTTTTCCCACTAAAATGTTAACATTTTCCTTTCAGTATTTTGACTTAATGTAGTGAATTGTGATATTTGTTCTTTTGTTAAAAAATACCAGAAAGTAAAATGTCAGTCTTTAATGGAAAATGTGATCCTGTTTTTCCTTGGGCAGGAGGGGTCTTCAGGGTGGTGATTTTGCAGAGATGAGAGATGACACCACCCAAACTATGTTCCTGCAGCTTGCTCTGTTTCCTCGCATCTTAGAACCAATATGGGAAACTTAGGCAAAGCTAATTTCATAAGAACTGTCTTATAACCATTCTTAGTTTATTAAAAAAAAGAAAAACAACAACAACCTCCAACTCATGGCATTTCCTTGCTGAGGTCATGATTCTTTTTCAGTGAGAACAGTCACTATGGATATGAGCAGACAAGAGAGGACCCACATGAAAGTCCCTTTCTCAGTTAAAAAAAAAAGGGGCAAATGCGGAATGCAAAATTCCAAGTAGCAATCTTTTTATAAGTATAATTTGGGT
This sequence comes from Suricata suricatta, assembly GCF_006229205.1. Lineage (NCBI taxonomy): Eukaryota > Metazoa > Chordata > Mammalia > Carnivora > Herpestidae > Suricata > Suricata suricatta. The sequence continues at coordinate 19,629,908 of NC_043713.1, read as the reverse complement.
AAACCACTCACACTGTTGAATATTTCATGACTTTTCTCAGCCCAAAATTGTTATTAACTAAACAATGTTCACCAACCCTGAAGTTAAAGAATATTATAGAATGGAGGACTGTGCTGTCCTGCTGGGCTCTGGGCAAGGCACTAAACTGCCTTTTACTCTGCTCTGACGAGTCTGGAATATTCACCTAAATAGCAGGGACAGGCAGGCATAGCTGTAAACATCTTTGTGCTAACGGTGACTTTTCTTTTCTCTCTGGTTGCAGCTGGTGGTGCACGTTGCCAAAGACAAAATTATAAATGTTTTATATTTCGGAAAACGTGAGGTGGGTTTTAAACAGTGGTCAATTGATTAGGCTACTGCCAAGAAGTAAACAATAGGCTTATTAGAGCTGTAATTAGTTATTGTTGACATACTGTATTTTTAATCAGAGCTCCAGCAGGGGATAAAGTAGCTGAAATAATCTAGTGCTTTGTCAAGTAGAAGTAAAACCAGCTCTTTAAAATATAGCCGTGTCTTTTCCCTGAGATTTCTACACCTCCTTTGTTCTGAGAAATCTGAGGACTTCATTTTAAGTTACAAAGTAACCTACATGAATTAATGAATGATGTTGCGGTTGTGTTATACTGTGTCATTGGTGAGAATGCTTTTTTTTTCTTTTTATAGTTCTCTAGTTCTTGGCAAGAGCAGAAGGAGAATTCCTGATGACTGAATGTGGTAAGCCAGGTGTTTTTACATACTTAAACCACTGCAGGTAAAGACCCTAAGAATCCAGGGTTAAGTAATTTGCTCATGGCCACATGGTGGCTCATAGGGCTGTGGACTCCAACAGCTGGGTCTTACATCACATCATGGTCGACACTTGATCTGCAGATCCAACTTGATCAGCCAAGGCCAAGGCTTCTGCTTCTACTGAAGCTGTGTTTGCTGCATCCAGTGGCTGGGGGCATATACGTGCTGCTTCCAGGATGTGAGTGCTCTGCTGATCCCAGTCCTTGTCTCTTCTCTTCCCACCTCAAAGTCCAGCTCGCATCTCCTCTCCTCCACGAAGCCCTCCTGGTTATTTCTGTCCCCACCCCTGCACCTCTTTATGAATTTTTCTTTTTTTCTCCAATTTTTTATTTAAATCCCGTTTAGTTCACATACAGTATAATATTAGCTTCAGGTGTGGAATCTAGTGATTCATCACTTATATACAACACCCAGCGCTCATCAAAAGTGCCCACCTTGATCCCATCACGTATTTCACCCATCCCCCCACCCACCTCCCCTAGAGTAGCCCTCAATTGTTCTCTATATTTTAGCATCTGTTTCTTGATTTGCCTCTCTTTTTTACCCCCTCTGTTCGTTTGTTTTGTTTCTTAAATTCCACATATGAGTGAAATCATATGGTATTTGTCTTTGACTGACTTATTTCGCTCAGCATTATACTCTCCAGCTCCATGCAAATGGTAAGATTTCATTCTTTTTGATGGCTCAGTAATATTACATTTATTCCCTTGTGTGTGTGAATGTATGTATACACACACACACAGACACACACCACTTCTTCTTATCCATTCCTCAGTCATTGAACATTTGGGCTCTTTCCATAGTTGGGCTATCGTAGATAGTGCTGCTCTAAACATCAAGGTGCATCTGCCCCTTTGAATCAGCACTTCTGTATCCTTTGGATAAATACCTAGTAGTGCAATTTCTGGGTCATAGGATAGTTCTATTTTTAACTTTTTGAGGAAACTGCATACTGTTTTCCAGAGCGACTGCACCAGTTTGCATTCCCACCAACAGTATAAGAGGATTCCTCTTTCTCCACATCCTTGCCAATACCTGTTGTTTCCTGTGTTAATTTTAGCCATCCTGACAGGTGTGAGGTGATGCCTCATTGTAGTTTTGATTCGTATTTCCCTGATGATGAGTGATGATGACATCTTTTCATGTGTCTGCTAGCCATCTGGATGTCTTCTTTGGAAAAATGTTTATTCATGTCTTCTGCCCATTTTTAACTGGATTATTTGTTATTTGGGCTTTCTGAGTTTTTCACTCTTCCGTGAATACCTTTTAAATTTAGAGACATAGATTTTCTGGTGTTTAGCTCATTTCAAATAAGTTACCAGATAAAGATATTTAACATTTATTTATTTTCTTTCCAACCACATAAAGGTTAAGAACCACATGTAATAGCATTCTGTATTTTCCACTCAGCTTTATACACATTGCAGAAATAAAATCCTAGTCTAGAAATTTCCATTACCATAACCATGGACATAATATAGAAAGAATCTTTGACCTAAATAAGCACTTTCTTTTTTTAAAATTTTTTGTTTATTTTTTATTTTTAAGAGAGAGAGAGGGTGTGAGTTTAAGCAGGGGAGGGACAGAGAGAGGGAGACACAGAATTGAAGCAGGCTCCAGGCTCTGAGCTGTCAGCACAAACCTGATGCGGGGCTACAACTCACAAACTGTGAGACCATGACCTGAGCTGAAGTTGGATGCTTAACTGACTAAGCCACCCAGGTGCCCCCAAAATAAGCACTTTCTTTGGACTAATTCCATTCTTTGTAGATATAATCTCTCTTTTTCAGCATTTACTAAGCTCATAAAATGCTTCCTGTTAAATATCATTTAAAACAACCAGCCAACATTCTTTTTCTAAAGAAGTCTTGGATTTTTTAATATTTATTTTTTATTTTTGGAATTATATCATTCTATGAGTTACCTAGAGTTAGGTTTAAGTGAGAAAATTGTATTAATATGTGAGCCCATCGATGCTATCTAACTTGGCTTCCTTACATTTCAGAGATGTAGAATTTGTGGGCAGATATTTTGATTAGTATGCCCTTTCTCAGATAATGAAGCAAAGCAGTATAAGTTTGGCAAGACTTCAGCAAATCAGCAGCCAGCTGGAAAATGATCACAATTTTGCAAGATTATTAGGCCAATGTCTGAAAACTTAGGAAAACATCCTATTAAATTAGCTCAAACTTGTATCTGTTTTCCATGTGGAGACATTAAGAGTTGAAGCTTCAGTTTACATATATACACTCAATGTTTTCCATGTGTCACATAACAAAGATAGATTGACTGCCATCATAGAGGATGGCGTGCCCTGGTTGTAATGAGGGAAAGCAACTGTCCCGTGGCTGGAGCTGGTGGGTCCACTGAGGCCGGAACCTATGGTGGGAATGGAACCATCTTCCCAACCACCCGCTGTGTTTGGAGACACTGTCTCCAACCAGCCACTGTCTTAGGAGATATGTCTTCATAAATGTGGTCAACTCTGCTCTCCTGTAGCTATAGTATGAAACTAGGGGTTACATGCGCCATTCAGATTAAGAATCACTCACTGGCAGTGAGGAGTCTTTGTGCTAAAAGGTGGTGTGGTGGTTCTTAAGCTTGACTGTACCTTGGAATCATCTGGAGAGCGTTAAAAAAATATGAATGCTTTGGTCTCACCATCAGAAGCCAGATTTACCTGATATAGGGTGTGGCCTGGGCATCAGGGAGTTTTAACAGCAGCCAAGTTTGAGAACCACTAAGTTGGGAAGACTCATTTTTGGGTCTTGCTGATTGGCTTCAGGAAAGATGTCAACCTCTGTTTGTACACTTCCTAATGTGCTGTGTTGCCTCACAGGCTTTTCCCACTCCTGGAAGAGGTAGAGGTCAAAGAATCTTTCCGTGAAAAGTCTTTGCTGAATTTCAAGGAATTTACACTTATTTTTCTTGCTCCCTATTAATGTCCTAGGTGAAAGGACCCACAAAAGCATTTTTTAAAAGTAGGACTATAATGAAAAGGAAGCCATATGGCTCCATTATGAAGACAAGTATAAAACCTTTTCAGGTCAAAAACTAAATCTTTCCAAAAATTCTTAAAGCTTAATTTACTTAATTCAAACATTTATGCAATGTCTTCAGTGTCTGTACTATATGCGTTTTGAGCGAGTAAATAATGTGTTGAAGAGTACTCCTAATTGTCCGGGAAACAAAGTTTACAGTATGTGAGGGAAGCAAATGCTATGTAGCTGGAGAAGCGTGGCAAGGGCATTGTGACTGTGGGTATCAGCAGAAGAAGGACTCCGCTAGCTCTGTGCCAAGCTTTACAGATGGCTATCAGCGAGAGGAAATTGCTCTCAACTGTAAGAAGATCAAATTAGATAAACGGACTCTTTTCTTGACCAAGGGGTTTCTCTACTCTAGAATGAGTTGCTGAAGGGGAGTAAGAATCTCAGACTTCTGGAATAGTTTCCTGTAGATGTACCTGAAGGTGAATAAAAAGGAAGAAAAACAGTTCCCAAATCTGACTTCTCTTCTGTCATACTTTAGTGGAATAGGTGAACCCTGAGTGCCAGGACCTGCTACAGAGATTCCCAGTGAGCCTCTGGAGAGGCCTTAGAGTTTGTGCCTGTAAACACCCCATGAATATCAGTCCTCAGCCAGCATTGGGACCCACTGGATTTTCTGCACACCCAACTTCTGTTCCAGTGCTGGTTCACAGGCTCCTGACAACCAGTCTGCCCTGCCGTGAGCATGTTTGCTCGGTAGATTGGCTATCAGGTCCCTGTCGAATAAGGAATATTTTTATAAATAAGAAATAACTGTAAATGTGAGAATTAGGCTCATAGAGTGTATATTAGGCCCTTTCCATTCAGGAGGGTATTAAGACCTGAATACAAATGATTCTCACTCATAAGTGACTTCATTGTAAACAAGTATTAATTCAGACCTAGCTAGTGGAGCTTGGCTAAAAAAATTATTTTAAAAATAAATTTAAATTAAATAAATTTTATGTAAAATAAATAAATGTAAATAGATTTCAAATTAAATTAATTTTAAAAAATTTTTAGAGAGAGAGCTGTTTTAAGTAGGGAATAGGGGCAGAGAGAGAGAGAGCAAGAAAGAGAGAGAGAAAAAGAGAGAGAGAATATTAAGCGGGCTCCATGCTCAGCATAGAGCCCAATGCAGGGCTCAGTCCCATGATCCTGGGATCACAACCTGAGCCAAAGTCAAGAGTCAGATGCTCGATCAATATAGCCACCCAGACGCCCCAATTTGAAATAATATTTATAAATTAAAATATGACATTCTTACTTTAATGGGCTTTCAAAACAACTCCACCGAGCATATTTCATATATCATAAAATCTACCCTTTTAAAGTATATAATTCAATGGTTTCTAGTACATTCACAAAGATGTGCTACCATTATTATCTAAATCCAGGACATTTTCATTATCCCTTCCAAAAAGTCTCTTTCCCATCAACAGTTACTCTCCGTCCTTCCTCTCTGTATCCCCTGGCAAACACTAACTTATATTCTGTCTCCATGAGTTTGCCTATTCTGGACATTGCATATGTATTGAACCACGGATTATGTGAGCTTTTACATCTGGCTTCTTCATCTAGCACATTCTCAAGGTCCTCCGTGTCGTAGCATGTGTCCATACTTCCTCCTTTCTGTGGCTGAGTAATATTCCATCGTGTGGCCATGCCACATTTTGTTTATGCATTCACCCATTCATGGACCTTTGGGTTGTTTCCAGTTTGGAACTATTATGAGCATTTTGGTACAAGTTTTTGTGTGGATATCTGTGTTTCTTTTGCGTATAGACCTAAGAATATTGGTCATTTATAAGCTGACTGATCAATGCATGGGGATACACTACTATTCCCTCAAATTGTATCTATGTTTGAAATTCCTTGTAATAAAAAGTAGAGAAAATAAAGGAAAAAAAAAAACCTAACACAGTTTCAAAACTTCCCACAAAATGAAGCCAACGGCGAAAAACGTGACTTTTGAGGGAAAAAAAATTTAGACAAATAAAATATTCATTGCCTTAGAAGTGAGTTTAGTATGTGAGAATAATAAAGAATATGAGAATAATACATCAGTAGAGACAAATCAAGTTAAAGGTGACTTGTGTGAGAATTTTCATCCCTTATTTTCAGGGTAAGTAAAGTGAACTTCAGAGTTCAATAGCTCCTTGGTTTATCTCTATTTCATTGGATTCATTAATCATTGGATGAAACAAAATGGATACTTTTATCTTTTAAAAAAGATGTGATTGCTCCAGTAAACACATTGTCAGCCTAAGCAAAGGCTGTTTGATGAAGTTGATATTTATATTTATATTTATATTTATACTTGGGTTTAAATTTTCCATATAGGCTCACATCCATTAATTATAAATAGTCATTAAGAAGAATCAACATGAAAATAAAACCTTCTAAAAGAACAAAATTCTACAGGCTACACTAAAGAACATTTTCGTTTATTACTTTTAAATTACCCCCACCTTTCTTAGCTCCAGAAAATGCGTTCTGTTTTACTGATGCGCAGAGGCTATAGGTCCTTGAGTACTGTCCATAATTTAACTCTAACCTGTAGGACATGAATGTGGGTACGGGAAGAAACATTTCAAGGTCAATCAATGAGAACCACCCACGGGGTATCACTCACACTCAATGAAATTTTTGCTATGAGAATTCCACATCTCACCGTGTTTCTCCTGGAGCCCAATACAAACGAGCCAAATAAAAAGAAACGAGGAAATATTAACCATCTGTCCATTTTATGTTTGACAGCATAATTTTACTTAAAGCACCTACAAAATAGTATCACTGATATTTTGCGTACTATTTTAACCTTTCCAAAGTGTCTTAAGACTATTACGTTGGTTTTCATTAAGAATAGCTTCAAGTCACAGGTCCTAGGTAGTCATGGTATTTTTAAGATTGTGACATGAGAAATAGCAGAGAACATCAAAGTTTGCATGGGTAAGTCCATCTGTGTGATAGTCAGCCATACATTTCTGTAGCATTTGGTAAGCTCCCCTCTAGAGAAAACAGAGTATATCTTCAGAGTTGTGTAGACTATCATGCAAAATAAGAGGGGCTAATGAGAGTGTCTCAGATGGGCGAATGGATGCACAGAGAAGCCCTGTTCTGAGCCGTGACGTATTCAACTGACAAGTTTATACGCTCTGTGCAAGTACAAATCTCATTTCCAAAAATTATAGTCCCTCTGTATTTTCTGTTTTCCTAGATTCTTTGAAACTGCTTCTTTTAAGATATAAATATTCTATTTTGAGAAGGTTTTTATATTCTTGTGCAAATTAAAATAGAAAAATCAGCTCAGGAAGCGAGACCCGCAAGGTACCATAGTTGTCATTTAATATAAATATTCACTTCACAATTGAGGAAGGAAGGAGAATATGTCCTGAACTCGGAGGGACACCACATCCGCCAACTGCTCAAAGATTAATGCATTAATTATGACATTTGCATGGCTCTGACACTCAACACATAGGTATTGAGCTCCTAGTACATGCCAACCATGGTACTGGATCTTGTGGATTCAGCAGTGGACAAAGGATATTAAGTTACTGAGCAAATGAAATTTATGTTGAACAAGAATGAGGCCTATGGGGGGGGGGAAGTAGAGGGGAAGTAAGAGAGAAAGAAAAAGTGGGCAGTGTCATTTGAGATAGTCTAACTCTGATAATCATGTTCCTGTCAATAGCCAGAGGAAATTCCCTTCCCCCATAGAATGAAAATTTTCTACTTCTTATCTATCTAACTTTACATTTCAAATCATAATGAACAACATTCTTGGGTTTTCTTGTTAAGAGCTGTCATCCTACAAATCATCTAACTTCTGTGCACATGACTTCTCATCTGTAAACTGAGGACTAGACCACAAGATTACTTAGGTTTCCTTCTTCCTTTGAGACTCTTCATTAAGCAGAGCCTCACAAATGTTTGAGTCCTTTTTCCTACTCTTCCCAGCCCCTTATCTTCCCACGAAGGGCTCTGAGGATGATGCTTCAATTTCTATATCTGAAAAGACCTCCTGCGTCTTGTGGTGTAGCTTGTGACACAGTGATAATGGTAGAAAGTCCACATATCTCCTGAAGTACAGCAATCGTCTGGGTTTTTTTCTTTTTTTTAGATCCATAGAACCAAAAACTGACAAGACCATCAATCATTGTGCAGGAATAAATACTGCTAAACTTGTCAGCTTTTTGATCCTTCCCAGATCATTTTTTTTTTTTTTAGCTCAGTTCTTGGAAAAAGAAACCTTGCCAAGGCTTTAATTTTTCTTTGTGGTGTCATATTTGCTGTGCCAAAGATAGAATATTGAGGTCATATGATTTTAGGACTCAGAAAATCACATGGTAATAAAAGAGGAACCAAACTAAATAACTATATATGAGTAGTGATATAAAAATGAGAAATAAAATTCATTTTCAAAAGAACCTTAAGAGGCACGCTATCTCTTGCTGAGTTTACTTTGTCAGTTTCTTTAACTGGTCTACTGGAGACACTAAATAAAGGTTTTTCAATGGTGCCAAGCTTTGCATTCATTTTGGGGGGAATTTTTGTTAAATGCCACAAAGTATGCACAGCCCTTCACTTCTAGAAAAGAGCCAGTGTGGGGCCACGGTGAATTGATCCCTGGTGAGCCAGTTGTTCACTCTGAGCCTGGCTGGGAGGCAACTCCAGTATTCCTCCAAGCAAGTTTATGTACCGACAACAGAGAACAAATTGGCTGCTGATCAGGAAAATGTGTTAGGACATGTAGCTGGCTAGTGGTGACAATCTCATTCTACAAGTGGAAAGACGTCTCTCATGCACTGGTCCTGTCACTTCTTTCCTTGTAAGTCCTCCCTTTGTTATAAGATTAAAGACAAATTCATCTTCCTCTACAAAATCTTTACAGACCTCTGCAGTTTATGAAGATTACTGTCTTGTGTGAATGAAAAGCACAGCTCTTTGACTCATTTATTAAGAATGTTCCCCATCTTTTAAACCTATGTTGTATTTTCTTGCTTCTTTAAGTTTTAAGTGTGTACATGTCTTATTAGAAACTAGATTATAAATTACATTGAAAAAGTTTTCATCTTTGGCCTGCTACTATATATTGAATATATTTACCTAGATTTGCTCAAGATGTAGCTTTTAACAGTGTCACAGACAATATTACAAAAAGCGGTTAACTTTAAGCAAAATTTTAAAGTATGCTGATAAATCTTCTTGACTCTGTTATTTTGATTTTTCAGGGAGCCACAGTATCCTCCAACTTCATTTTGCATTTAGGCAGCCAGTAGCTTTAACTTCTTCCCCTTGATCAAGATGCGTGGTCAGGGAAGAATTTAGCTTTGGTCACTTATATCTCAGTTAGAAAAAAATTAACCTTTCTTTCCCAAGAGAATTAACAGCTTCGCCCAGTACTACTAGTGAAATGATAGACTTTATCATCCTGCAGAGGAGTTTCACATGAGTAAGTCTGGGAGAGAAAGCGAGAAGAAGGCCGAGAGATGGTGGTGTTGATATCTATCTCTTCTAGCAACCCATTTGGCTCAAAGAGTAGGAGAAGCACCATCTTCAACTGTAATGTTCTAGTAACATATTCAGGACCATCCAAACTTGGAACTAATCGCGGCTTAAAGACCATTATTGAAGACATTTTCCCAAGAAGAATTTCATGTCAATACTTGAGATACCCGTATCTTTTTATTAAGGAAGGCTGGTTATTGGTAGAAGCTAAGCATTTCTTCTGGAGCAACAATTATACTTCATATAGATACTGAACAGAAGCAACAACAATGAAAGAGAGAACATTTATCGTCAGCCAACATTCACCGTATGAGAGTCCTACTCAGTGAAGAAAGCATATTATAGGGGAGGAGAGCTTTAGCATAGAAGTAGGTATTGGCAGCTCTCAAAACACTTTAACTGAGAAACAATTCATTAATTAAAGAAACATATCCATAATAAATTTAGCAGGATTTCGCAGCACTAGGGTTCATATTTCAGAAGATTCTAATGTAAAAACATTCACTGATGTTCCGAATGATGTAACGATACAGATTTGCTAAGTACCTAATTATCATCTCCATCATTATTTATCCAAAGACATTAAAACTTTTAGTTTTGATGACTAACAAAGTGACACTATAAAAATAAAGTTTTGCTTGAATTGTTGAACATATGCACCATTTTCTTACAGGTAGGAAATGACTAGAATTATCTAGCAATTTTTAGATCTGTCTATGGGATAACCTATTGTTGAAATTTAATTTTAATCACTCCAGAACTGAAGAGCATGATGTTTTCTGGATCTGTAAAGGTGGGAAAATATTCTTCCGTCTTGTATTATAGGACAGATACTTTTCTAGGAATATCTTTATAGTCCTTCCTCTACCTGGGCTATAATAAACCCATTTCAACAACTCACAAATCAGAAAGTTTTACCAAATGGCAAATCATTTTGCTGACCTCAGGAGTGGAAATGTCATTAAGCATTTGGCAGGCGGTAGTGTAGAATTCAAAGACATTACATGTGTTCTTGGCATTTACCCATGGTGTCACCCATAGTCATTGTAACAGAAGAAATTAAGACCGAGGCAAAGGAGGTGAGGGCAATGGAAAAAACTGGCAAATGACATTCCTTCGGGCAGGTGAGATACTAACAGAATTACCATAGTTATGCTTCTTGCTAGATTTTCTCCTTTTTCAAGGTCTGGAAAACAGTCAGCAGATTTGCCAAATACAGCAGATTTGCCATTGGAGAACAGAGGCCTTGGTATTTCAAAACAGAAGATTGTTAGACACTGCTTTTGAAAGGATTTCAAATAATGTTTTTAAAGGTTGTCATCTCAGTTGTTAAATTTTTTAAATTAAAAAGGAATATTTTGCATGCACATAATAGAAAGCTCATTATCCATGATTAGATGCAAAATGTTCCCCTAGGTTTTTCTCTTCCACTACCCATGTATAATTTCAATCTCTCCCCAGCCTACCTGCATGATCTTGGGCCGGCTATTCTGTTTCTCGTAACCTTCTCTTCCTAGCACCAGACTCCTGGTCCCATAGGGCACTGGATTTAAAATAAAGGCTGTTGGCTCTTCAAGTCGTACTATTGCCGGGGCAGTGGCTCCTGTGGGTATCCTGTCATTGTATAGCTTTTTGTTCCATATTAACTGACACGATGTAAGAAGATTTGTACTGAGCGAGATGGTAGATATGCTCTTTCTTCCGAAGCTGCTCTGTACAAGTTCATTCAGAATTTGGCAGAATGGAAGTATTCAATTATTTTAAGCTTGAAACATAAATTTATGTTGTGTTTTGAAGGAAGGCAAAGGGGACCAATTTTTATCATAGCCTATTTTTCCTCTCCTACACAGGCCCACCAAGTGCATCACTATGACTGATGGGGACTATGACTATCTGATCAAACTCCTGGCCCTTGGAGATTCAGGCGTGGGGAAGACGACATTTCTTTATCGATACACAGACAATAAATTCAATCCCAAGTTTATCACCACAGTAGGAATAGACTTTCGGGAAAAACGTGTGGTGAGTTATTAACCATACTGTTATGTTAACCTTGTTGTTCATCCCCCCATATAAAATAGAATTAAGGAGCTATGTTTACTGAATTGCAAGGAGTCTGTCTTTTTTTTTTTTTGCAGGAAATTCATAACCTGTCACTTTAATTCAATTTAGAATATTTTTAATTTTGTCAACCATAAAAAACAGTTTGCTAAGAAAAATGTTGAGTGACACAATGACTTATCTCCAAAAGTATATAGGACAAATAAATAGTTTATGGATTTATATGAATTCTATGAATTCTCTAGGAATCCTTCAAAACCAGAATTATTCAGGTGGCGAAAACATTCACTCTTGCTCTAAGTTTCTCAATAAGAACTAGTGTTGTTCATTTCTCCACTTAAGAGAGAAGTTAATAAAAGGATGATTGGCAAATAGCTGGAACATGAGCTTTGTAAGTTCTTGCTGCATTTGTATTTATGTGTAGACTCAGCTATCAATCACTGGCTTATTATGAACAGAATGTGAGACCAGTCCATGCTATTTTACAAGATAAGGGAGCTTAAGTGAGAATTATGACTGCTTTCTGCTCCTATGCTAGACGCTAATGACAGGAATAAGGATATTGTGACATGTGAGACATGTAGCATAGACACATAAGCTTAGCCAGATTTACTGCCACCCAAGGTATTTGTGATTGCCAACATGGCTGCTGCTTCCAATTGATGTCACAAGTCTACTCTTTTCTTTGAGAATTGGGGTAGGGGGGAAGGAAATAGTGGTTGAGAAGTTAAATTCATGGTTCCTTATAAATCTTGTGCCTGATCTGAAAGTCAATACATTTTAGTGTAGTCTTAGCAACCTTGTTTCTAACACCTCCAGCATTTTCTTGTGACTTCACCGCTCCCAAATGCCTCCACTGGTCTAGGTAGAACTTGTTACAGAGTTTTCCCTTTAAACATTTTTACTAACCCATACTTAGGAGAGCTGATTAAGTTTTAAAGTTGTTATGCTTTGCTGAAATAAGAAGTCAAAAGGCCATAATTTTGAAATTTTAAACATTAAGAGCCTTTGGAAAAATTGCTAGTACAGGAAGACTTGAAATATCTTGTGCAAACTTATGAAGAAATAATGTGCATATTTCATGAGTAGGTCGTTTTAAATGTCTAAGTCACAGTAAAAGATATTCAGGTATTAGTAAAGCATTTTATTGCTTTAGAAGTGCATTACATCTGTTATTTAGGTTTTCAGGAACTCGGTAAAATAGGAAGAGATTGTGGGTCTCAATTTGCTATAGGAAAATAAGAGTCAAAGAAGTGAAATGAAGAGTTGATACTTGAACCTAGAACTTGGGTCCTAAATCTAATGTTTGCTGCCTCCATGAAGGAAGTGACAGAAGGTGTCTAATTTAAGTTTGCAGTATGCCTAAATTGTGTTGAAAATCATACTTGTACTTGACATTTAAAAGTGAGAGTCTATGTGATACTTCTGGAAAAAAACAGAGCAAATATTTATTCTGCACTCTGAACTTTGATTATAGTAATTGAGAAAAAACATGCTGAGTGAACCAAGAGAATTTGAATGTTGACAAAATCCAAAGAAATATCAACTGACGAAAATTTATCTTTTAGGTTTATAATGCCCAGGGGCCCAGTGGATCATCAGGGAAAGCATTTAAGGTGCATCTTCAGCTGTGGGACACTGCAGGACAAGAGCGGTAATAGTAAATTACTTTGTTTTTAGCTACAAACAACTTAGAAAATTTACTTTAAAGTGAATGCTGCACGAGATCTTGAAAGTCAGATGACTGCGACTCTTCTCCTGGTTTCAAAATAGACATTTATGTCAAGAAATAAGAACAAATTACTTATAGTTAATTGACCATAGATACCATTGTGTATATGGTACAATTTCAAAAATCAGATCTTCAAAAACTCTGAAGATCCTCGTGTTGTCTTTGTACTTTCAAATAAGAAAAAAAAAACCTTCTTTAGCATTTAATTAAATTAAGGTGGGAAATTGACATTATGAGAAGTGCAACCTGAAGAGGGAATTAAAGAAAGGGAGGTAAGGCCTTTCTCATTTCTTTGTCCTCTGCCACTTGACTGGCTTAGTTTTCTAAAATTTGGGTCACACCATTGCTCTCTAGCCAGAATATTTTCCTCCCTCCCCACCTTCCCTGATCCTCTCTTTTCACCAGGCTTGGCTCAAGTATTACCTCCTTCTGTGGGGCCTTTCTAAACACCCACCTGAAACAAACTTCCTCTTGCTCTGAACTCCTATAACACTGATCCTTCTATCCCTTAAGTTACTCAATTAATTATATACCCCCTGGAATAAGGTGAATCTTTTATTGCTTCACCTGTGGCCTTCTTACCCCAACAAAATTGTCAGCATTACCAGGGCAGAGACATGCATGGTTTTCTAGCATCTTCTCTGAATCAATGTCCAAGGCAAGACAATCTCAGTAGGAAGGAGTCTTGTTTGCTTAGAACTGGAGATACTGTTCCATTATTTGATGAAAATATATTTCTTTGAGATCCAAGGTTTCAGCAAGCTAAAGACCATAAGCTAGTGAAGCTTTTCAATCTCAGTTTAAATAAAAATTGGCAGTGGATTGTCAGAGAAGATATTGAGAAAGCACATACCTCCAAATCCGGCATCACATGTCTTAGAATGTTTATGCTTGTAAACACTTTAGTTTTTGAAATGCATCCAAAGTGTTCTCGCTTTCAGTGAGTGTAAACGCCAGGAGAGGTGCTGGGCCCTCTCTGTTAGCTCTTTTGACTGTGAATTCCATTTACACACATTCTTCAACACCGCTAGTTCTTCTGAAGTTATTCCTCACAAGAATCTCTGTTCATATGTCAGTTTTGTTGTCACAAAGATGTATGTTTTATAGACCGATTTAATTCATTTCTGAAGAAGTACTATGAGAAAATGTGGTTCCCATATGTCCTCACACATGATATGTCAGCCTAGCGTGATGGTAGGCTCTCTCCTCTGCCCCCTTCTGACAGCCGCTCTGTGAGGGCAGTGAGCAAAGCGAGGGAGGGTCTCAGTAACACCGGGTGATTCATCCCTTGAGAATGTTGCATTCTGTATAGACACCAGGTGTAGCCATGCAACAAGATAAACAGTGTCTCACACCTCAACCCTGGGCCTAAAAACATCTGGCAGTATAATCCATATAAGAGAATGCTTATTGATAAAAGCGGTATCCTGGGAACAAGGGAAATTATCATACCCCTTATGTAAATACACCTCAAGGATAGAGGTTTCCAGTGAGGGAGAGACTAATAATAATGTGACTCCGAGATCCTTGCTTTTGTTTGTTTTTTGATGTGGTTCTAGCTCTCCCCACTCTGCTGACTCACTGGAGAGAATGAGATTGGGGGTGAAACCGGAAATCAATTACCTTTCCCCTGGAGGAGCCCTGGGAAGAATGGGGGTCACAGTGGGGCTGGGCTGAATGGCCCAGGATATCAGCCTGTTGCAGAGCGATCGTGTCCTGTGTTGCTGTGGATGCAAGCTTGTTTACGCCAGTGAGATCTGTACAGTAAACATGTTGTAAAATTAACTTTGTCATGTGCTATGGGCGATGAGAGGGGATATGGTACAGTCTTGTCCTTAAATGAGACACACATACCCAACTCTCTCTCTTTTAGGATGAGAACAGAGAGCAGTTGTCTTAGCCCCACTTTTGTGATTGAGTAGGAGACAATTTTGTGAATACAACTAGTCCCCAAAGAGAAAGAAAACTTTCAAAAAAGTGCTATAATCTCTGTGAGCTTCTAGCAACTGGTAAGAGCTATTCCACAAGAAAAAAATTGAGTCAAATCTTTGCTATTTCATAGTTATCATGATTAATGCCTTACCAAAGAAATCAAATGCGGGAATACATAGTCACTAAATACCTATTCTCCTTGCTTTGGTATTAAAAGAATTGTTCTCTAATGCAGTCATTGAAATCTTTCATAATTTTATATCCTTTGTGTTTGTCTTTATTTCTTTTTTTCTCTTAATTTGACAAACATTTCATGAACAAATACTATGCTCAAGACCATGAAAATGTAATGGATAACAAGTTAGAAATACAACTTCTTTCTGGTGGGGCTTACAAGTCTAAGGTAGCATTTGAATAGATAAGGAACAATTGCAATACAGCCTTAGGACAATGTCAGGAAAACAAAGGGTGATAGGCAGGTGCACCAGGAGGAGCCCATAACCAGATGTGGGTGTTAAGAAGGCTGCTTGAGAAAGTGACATTTCCTCAGATAGATGTAGATATAGACACACACCCACACACACAAATACCCCCCCACACACAAACACACGCTCGCACACAATGCATGAGCGAGTGAGTCTTACCCAGGCTAAAGAGGTGGGAGATCGAGGAAGCATTAAGCCAAGGTTACCCACAGAAAGAACAGCATGTGTGAGAGCCCAGGGGAGAGAGTGAACTTTCTAAGAACTAAGGAAGATTGGTATGCCTGTGGGTAGTCAGGAGATGAAGCAGGATAGATGAGCAAGGATCAGTTCATGCAGAGCCTGAAAGCTTATTAAAGAGTTCAGTCATTATCTTAAGAGCAATGCATCATTGTTTAGATGTTTTCAGCAGAGGATTTATATAACCAAGGGGGGAGAAATCCTTGAAGGGGAGGGTCCCAAACAAAACTAGAGACAGGAATCCTGTTAAGAAGGCTGTTGAAGTTATTAAGGGAAAAGATAATAGGTTCAAAACGAGAGCAGATGGATGGAAATGAAAAAGTCAGGAGATGCTTGGTGATTGTATACAGTGAGTGAAGGAGAAAGAAGAGCTGGGGCATGACTGAGGATGATGACGCATTGACAGAAGAAGAAATCAGGAGGAGGGACCAGTTTGGGTTTAGACATGGGAAGTTAGTGGTGCCTCAGTTTCCTCCAACTGGAAACGTACAACAAGTCACTGGGCATGCAGCATGAAGGGCAGGACCAATCTAGACCTGTTCATTTAGGGTCCAACGTATAGGTGATAATTGAGCCAGGGAAATGGATGAGACTACTCAGTGCGTGTATGCAGAGCAGCAAGGGGTTGAGAAGAGAACTCCAGAAAAACCAAGAATCTACAAAGAGGCTAACATAGGAGTCCAGACTTAGGAGGACATTTAGGATAGGAAGTGGTATTCTGTTTTTCAAAGTTATGTGCCTTTCTAAAAACCCATTTCCAAATTCAATTCTGTATCAATGTAGCCCAAACCTTCTCTGGTCCCTCTGTGTGGTCTCTGGTTTTGCCCATTTTTAACACTGAAGTGGAGCTCAGCACACCTTCAGTTTCACTGAAGATTTTGGGGTGGAGGAGGTAGGAGCAGAGAAGCCAAAGTCTTTACACTGTACATGATAGAATATATTCTTCAAAATCCTCTATTAGAGATGCGTGTTCTTGCTTTCTGCCTCCACCAACTAGGTCTCTCTGACCTTGCCTTGCTTCCCCTAATCATTTTCTTCTTTCTCCTTTATTCAGTGTTTTTTCCCTCTTCCTCAAGAGACATGGATGCCAGACTCAAATTCAGCTCTACCCCCAAAATACTTCTAAAAAAGTTTTCTCACCAACATTGTTTTTCTCTTCAAAAGTGCCCTATCTCCAGCTGCTAACAAGTTTCGGTTTTCTGCATGTAATCATGGGCATTCATTTTTAGATTACCGAGTGCCAGGCTTTTTCTAGGCATAGACAAGGGGGATTGGAAAGTTTTAGTTAAAGTTCTCATTTGAAAGTGGCTTCCATTTTAGCTGCAGACCACAAGATATCCATGAGCCAATAAGGGGCCCAACAAGTCCAAGGGGCTATGTAAGCCAGTGTGTGATTGAATGTTACAAACTCTCTGTATGTAAGTGCTCTAGACCATAAAGCCAGGATGTGATCCTAAAAAAATGTCTACAACCAGAAGTCCTCCCCTCACCCTTTAGCATTCTTTCTATCCACGTTCTCATTCTGTAGGAGAATCCATAAGGGATGCCATGGAGATTTCACATTTCAAAGTAAAATAGTGTTGTGTGTATTGTCGTTGTAATATGTTTGTGGGCTAACTTCCAGAACACTCCACTGTGTTTTCTTGGCAGATTCCGGAGCCTCACCACTGCGTTTTTCAGAGATGCCATGGGTTTCTTATTAATGTTTGACCTCACCAGTCAACAGAGCTTCTTAAATGTCAGAAACTGGATGAGTAAGTGGGATCAACTAACTTGCATTGGCCACTTTGGGCCTCAACTTCTTTGCTTCACGATATGAAACCAGATTGGGTTAACTCTGAGTAACTTTGAGAGTTCATGAGTTTAGCATTTGCTGTCTCACTTCAAAGTGATGGCCTTAATGTGGCTCACCTAACGTGACTTGGAATTGTATCTTAGAAGAAGCCTTGTAGCTCCATCACCACCTACATTCAAAGTCATTAGGATTGCAATTGAAAGGCTATTAATTCCACTTATCCAGTAAGTCTTAAAAGACTCCTTACAACTATGTGAGCTGCCACATCTAACCTGGAAAGGAGACAGGGAAAAGCAGCAGTGTATTCTGAGAGGGTTCACTGACACCAAAAAATATGTGCCCTTGCACATGGGTTAACTAACGAATTAATTAACCAGTGGATTAATTTGGTGAGAAACTCCTCCCGAGCAGACCAGCCACGTGAAGATAAGGTACCATGTGTCATTCATCTCATGTGGAGATTGTACATTTTTGGAAAAAATGTTCAAATGTAAAGAAGCCTTGAATAGAAAAATCTATACAAGTTAGATATAACATTAAGTTAAAAGTAGCCTAATCAGTTATTAAAGACAGATTGATATATGTCAGCCCAGGATAGTAGCATTTGATTTCCTTTTTGAAAAATTGATATAGCACTATAGAGAATATTTCATTTGCATTTTTATTACAAATATGAATTTTGATCCTAATGGGGTATACAAGCTGCTCTGTGGGACTCACTTCTAGATTTGTCAGGGCTGTCTATGGCCAGAGTGATACTTTTTAAAACATTGGGCCATGCTATTTCCCTGCTCAGAGTCCTTCTGGGACCTCCCAAATCACTTAGAATAAAACCCAGAGTCCTTCATTGACCTGCGAGGCCATGGACATAAGACCTTGGGTTCCTGTCTTATTCTGCCCCAGCTCACCAGCCTCCAGCCAAACATCTCACCCGCCGACAGAGACAAAAGGCATAGTCCTACCTGTGGCTTTGAACTTTCTGATTTTTTTCTGCCTTGATTTCTCAGCTCCCATGTACAGGACCCTTCAAGGGTTTGTTCAAACCCAATTTATCTCTTGGAGGAAGGCTTCCCTGACCACCCGTCTAATCTAGTACTCTTCCTTACTTTGTATCTCCTCAATGTACTGTCTATTTCCTTCTGTCCCTTCCTACCACCTGACATTATAGCATGTATTTCTTTGTTTACTTGTCCTTTTGACTCTCTGCCACTAGATTTGGGAACTCTATTAGTGCAGACTTCGTCTGCTTTGTTCCATTGCAATGGTGCAAAGCCTAGATTAGTGTCTGGCACAGAATAGATGCTCAAAAATATCTATTTATTCTTATTATATATTATTTATAATTAACATATATAACTGCTTTAAATGCGAGTTCAATAACGCACTGGCTACCATAGGGAAAATGCCAACAAATTCAGACTTCAATTGCTTTTCCAGTTGAGTGTTTATCCTAGGATCTGTCTCTATTTCCTTTTATTATTGTATTTTTTAATCTAAATTTTGGTGGTATTATTAGATTCTGTGGAGATAAAGAAATAATAAGATTACTAGATTTTTTTCACAGAATGACTTATTCATCCTGTTTCAAGGAAGACAGAATTTTTTCTTATTTAAAAAAAATTCCTGAAGGGTACTGTTAAGATTTTAGATAATTAATTGGCATGTCTCATAACGCTTTAATTTTTAACACTCAGATAATTAGTGTTACAGGGTAAGACTTGTCTTTTTTTTTTTTTTTTGGCAAAGTTTCATACAGCATCCCTTGAGATAGAAATTAAAGTAATCCCTGTAATTTCAAAAATATAGGTTGATAGATTTCTTATCATTTCCTTCCTTTTTTCTTTCCTTCCTTGTTCCCTCTCCCCTTCCCCCAACCCTCTTCCAGCCCATCCTTTTTTCCTTCCCTCCTTCTTTCTTCTCTCTTTTGAACAGTGTACCCTGGAGAAAAGAGAAAAACCTGTCTTAAAATTATTTCTACATGAACTTGTGGTGGTTCAGAAATGTTCTATTCTTATAGATCATCACCTTGGACTTCAGGAGATAGAAGTGTAGCAGTCCCTTAAAGGAAAGAGCAAACTTACACATTTAAAAATCCTGGTTGGAGTGTCTGGGTGGCTCAGTCGACTAAGTGTCTGATTCTTGATCTGGGCTCAGGTCATAATCTTACTGTTTATGAGATTGAGCCCCGTATCAGGCCCTGCACTGTCAGCATGGAGCCTGCCTGCAATTCTCTCCCTCTCTCTCTGTCCCTTCCCACCTTTCACTACATAAATAAATAAATAAAAATTATGTTCTATTATCTCTACTTTTATTTGAGGAACAAATAGTATGAAGTGCTATGTCCATTTACCCATATGTAGAAGAGCACTGATAGGTGATTATACAGGTCCTTTATATAAGTTATTATTGATGTTCACAATCTGTGATTTGTGAGACATTATCTTCATTCATTTTACTGACGAAGAATGCAGTTGGGAAGAGTAGAGTAACTTGGCTAATATAATATAACTAGTAGGCGGTCAAGCTGGAGGTGAACAATTAGATTAGGAATTTGAAATATGAAAACAAAAGGAATTTGAAGTATGAGCAGTCATTAGACGTCACTTGTTTATAACTAATGTGCTGGGTCCATCTGCTTTCTTCCTAAGGCCAACTGCAAGCAAATGCTTATTGTGAAAATCCAGATATAATATTAATTGGCAACAAGGCAGACCTACCAGACCAGAGGGAAGTCAATGAAAGGCAAGCCCGGGACCTGGCTGACAAATATGGGTGAGTCGTTTACGTGGGTGTCCTCTAACCTTGCACGCTGCTGTGTAATGGAGAGGAATAGGAGGTTGATACTAGGAGGACTCCCCTTGAATCAGTAATGGCACAAGAATGAAAAAGATCTTTCAGAGAAATGTATGGGATCTTTTTCTTTTAATTTTTTTAATGTTTTATTTATTTTTGAGAGAGAGAATGAAACAGCATGAGCAGGGGAGGGTCAGAGAGAGAGGGAGACACAGAATCTGAAGACAGGCTTCAGGCTCCAAGCTAGCTGTCAGCACAGAGCCTGACACGGGGCTTGAACCCACAAACCATGAGATCATGACCTGAGCTGAAGTCGGATGCTCAACCGACTGAGCCACCCAGGTGCCCCTGGGATCTTTTAATCCAATTACTTAATAGTAATAGCAGCTAACGTTTGCTGAATATTTATTATGAGCTAACAACCATCCCTAGACTTTAACTCATTTAACCCTCCATAACCATATATAGAAGATCTAGAGTCATCCCATTTTATTTCCAAAGAATTGAGGCATGGAAAGATTAAGTAACCAATGGACAGTCCTGTAGCTGGTAAATAGCAGAGCTTGAATTCAACCCAAGCAATCTGAGATCAGAGCTCATGATCTTCAACACTATATTCTACTGCCTTTCAACTAGTAGCTATAAAACTCTAAGAAATAATACCTAATGTGGACATAGTATTGCAATCCTCATCCAAGCCAAGCTTAAATGGCAGATTTAAAAATAATGTTAAATAAACCCCTGTGATTATAAATTGAGTTCCAACACAGACTTTAAATTTAAAAGTTTCATCTTATCTGCCAATTTTTTACTGAAGAACTCTCCTTAAGATCTTTGAAAATGTGTCTTCTTGAAACTTTTGATTTCAAATAAATATAGACTCTTTGTTTACATGTATATCCTATTCAGTGCCTGCTTAATTTTTAAGTCATATTTCTAGATAATTGATTAAAAAGGAAATGATATTTTAATGGTAATATTTATCACTAGTTTAGGTATCTCTACCCTCTTAATTTTTTGAAACAATAGTAATACCTTACCTTCTATTTCCTGAGTACCTCCTGCATCCGTTCCCTTGTCCATAAAATTGATGATACACATAGGAAAAAGCAGCCCACCAGTTCTTACTCACTGAGGAAAAAAAACAAGGATGTGTTCCAACTCAGCCGGCAAAATCATGATTATTTCACAATCTTCCAGCCAGCCATGGTATTGCATGTGTGACTCATTTGTACATCTTGTTGTATCTTTTCTGATTTCTTCCTCTCAAAAATATTTGTCACCTCTTCTATTCAAGCATACCATATTTTGAAACAAGTGCAGCAACTGGCCAGAATGTGGAGAAAGCAGTGGAAACCCTTCTGGACTTGATAATGAAGCGAATGGAACAGTGTGTAGAGAAGACCCAAGTCCCCGACACTGTCAATGGTGGAAACTCAGGAAAGCTAGATGGGGAGAAACCAGCAGAGAGGAAATGTGGCTGCTAGTCTCTGCATAAGAACTGATCGTCAAAAACCGCACCCAAATATTACTTCCCAAAACAGCAACAAACCACAAAATTGTTGTTGAGTAGACCACACATAATGGCATATCTTGCATTTCTGCCAGAAAAATCTATTTTAAGAAATCAGAATAGTCAACAGTGTTCAAAAGAATTGACCAGTTGTCTCTCAGGCCCCACCAAACAAGATCAGAGATTTCCAAATGTGGTCTCACTATCATGGATACTCAATTTGTGTGTGTGTGTGTGTGTGTGTGTGTGTGTGTGTGTGTGTGTTTTATAAAGATGAATATGTAAGAAAGTATTCAAGATGATTATCCATGAGTTTTCAATCAGAACAAAAATTACCATGTCACATGGGGGAAAGGCATAGGCCACTAAAGGGAAAATATAGCAAGACAATTTTTTTCTTAAAGATTGGATTTACTTCTTATATAGAATTTGATTTGTCCTTTTAGCTTTGCATTGGGAGGGACATATTAGCTAAAAATGGGTACATAATAAAGGAAACTAAGTCAATCATTAAGAATGACATGGCTGTATACACCCAATAAGCTGTCCTAGGATGACTTAATAGCTGATCAGGTTATGAGAGTATGAGAGTCAGACTTCTGCTAAAATATGGGAGTTTGTATATCCACGTCCTTTTTATATTCTTAATCAATGGCAAGTAGACAAGAACAGGACTGTGAATGACAAAGTACAAAAGAAACACCTTGGGAGAAAAATGAAAGTATGAAAAAAGAGTATTTGGACAAATGAAATTAAATGTGTCTGTTACAGATGTCTGGAAGAGTCATTTAGCCAAATTTCACCCCAGCCAATTAGAAGTCGACATTATCCGTTGGGATTAAGAGAGTCTCCAGAGGTTTCCTTTTCAAACAAAATTTCAGAAATTGATTCATTGTTCAGTCTCACGTTTCATTTTTCTTAGCAAATGGTCACAAGAAGAAATTAAAGGTTGCCATTATTAAATATTTCTTTAAAAGTGCAGTCAAGAAAAACTATTTAGCCTTACTTGTTTTTTTAGATAAAATATGTCCGTAATATGACAACAAAAAGTGACTAATAATTGTGGGTTTCTTTTCAATTTACAAAAGCAATGGAAACTCAGAATCACATTTCTACCCTCTACACCCACCCCTGGCTTTGAATCAATTGTAAAAATACAGGTGTGTCACTCCATAGATCAACAATTTTAGAATGATGGATTGATTTTATGGTCAGTCTGAATTTTCATGTCATTCCTCACATAAAAATTGATGATACCTCATGCCATAAAACAGTATTTTTAACATGTGTTTTCATTTTGCCTCCAGCAAACTACCCACCTTTGAGGTATGTTTGAGGGTAGAGGAGGAGTGGAACTGGATCTTATCTCTAAAAAGTTGGTTAATCCTTGTATTTTTTCCACATCAAACTGCCTTTTTAAAATAAGTCATAACAAACATATTTTCCATCAACCTATTCTTATTATTGTCTCTAAATTAAATATTACATTGTTTTTTAATCTTTGTTTCTGATAAGCCTAAAGGAACTCCTTTTAAACTACTATTTAAATATTTGTCAGTTTTACCAATAATAAAGGCATCACACTTCAAGTTTTCTCTCTTTATCATGAGTATATAATTTTGATAGGATGGTTCCTCTTCCTCTAAAATTTGCCAGTTAAATTTCATTTTGCCATGCTGTGTATATTTTTAAATTACAGACATTAGAAACTCTAAATCCCTGTCCCCCATTCTCCCTTTGAGCCTCTCTCTACAGTTTACATTTGGTTTTGAATTGGTTTTAGGAACACAGACCCAAAGGATTGTCTAAATTGTTCTTGCAAAATTCTCAGAGTTAATTGCTCAGTTCCTCTGACTTCTGCAGCATAAGGATAAGCTTCTAAGATCCAACATGCTTGGGTGTTCCCTCCAATGGTCTTTTTGTCTACGATGTTCTTCATGACCTCAGTGCCTGAGCCATGGGGATAGACAGCCATTAGCTAAGTTCAAAGATGTTTTAACTGAAAGTAAAGTGAGCAGAAACAATATAATTCCTGTTGTGGCAAAATTTGGTAAACTTCTATGACCATTTTATTAACTCTTCTTTGAATTCAAATTGTGATGTCCCCTGTAATTCCATAATAGGGAGTGTTTGGTCTTTATGAAATCCTAAAGGTATTTTATTTTGGATTTTCTTTTTGGTTTCTATTTTTTTTTTCCAGTTATATGATTGACTTACTTTTGCCAAGATTCTGTCATTGTCAGTTATTTAACAAGAATTTCTTCAGACTCTATTTTAAGATCATATTTGATAGCCGTAGCATGAAGCAGAGGGTGAAGACACCCATAATTATAGAATTACGCCTATAAAAATAAAAATTATTTGGTAGTATTCTCAAGAGGAATGACATTTAAAGAAGAAAAGAAAATTAATTTAAAATAGTATTCTACTTATAAATAAGTCCTTGATCTAAAAAAATATTTTTTCTATCAAGTTTGACATCTGGTCCCAAATTCTGTCACCATTACTGGAAATTATTATTTCAGAATTAGTAATTTTAATTATTAATTATTTCAGAATTAATATGTATAATTCATTTTATAATTTCAAATTGATTTGAAATTGCTTGATAGTATACAGACTGCTTTAAAGAATTGCATACCTCCTTTAGCCCAAAACAGCATGTATTTTTAGCCAAGATGTATCCTGTTTTTGTTATCTCCTGAATGCTTTGGTAAACCCCCATACTGTATTTTGGGGAAATACTTAAAATGTATATGAAACTCTTTTCTGAAATCATTTCTAGAGTGCTTACACTAGTTTGATGTTTACATTGCTCTAACACAGTGCCTCGAATACCTCTGTGACCAAATTTGTCTCCAACCACATAGCTCATTTCCTATTATGTCCTAATAGAAGAGGACCTCATAGAGACACTAATGCAGTGAAAAGTCTTCTGGTATCTTCAGCAAAGGGTACAGGATATTACTGGAATCTGGAGATGATGACCACCATCCCCTTCTCCTAAGCTTCTCCTAGAAAGGGCATTGCTTGAGATTCAACTGTGAGTAGGTACAAGATTATGTTCTAATACAAAGAGAGAAAAGTCCTTTGAAAAATGTTGAAAAAAATAACTGAGGAAACACAGTTGTCGTGGTATGATGGGGGTCACAAGTCATAAAATTACAGAGAAAATGCGAAATGCTAGGAATTGAGCTTGTGGGTCTCTACATAAGTTTTAGAATTCTTGCAACCACTCTAGCGATTTGCTATCATTTCCATATTATCAGCTATACACTGCAAAAAATTCAAAACCAGCATTTTCTAAAGTAAAGTAAATATTTCATCTGTTGTTCTTAACCAGATGGGCCAGTCCAGCCCATGTATCAGTGGATGTCTTTGTTATGCTTCTAGTGTTAAGTTATTCCCTGTCAACCTGTACAGATAAAATAAAATGAGCTGGGTAAGATTTTTAATGAGACCTTTCTTGTCTCCATTGTAAGACGGAGAAGTTGACTATAGAGAAGCACATGACATTAAAAAATAGTTTAATAACAGCCAAAATATTCTATAAACTGTAAATTGACTCCATTGGAAATCAACAAGTTTGATGAAGCCCATCTATAAATTCATCAGTTAGAAAGAGAGGCAATATGTGTAATAGTGAAAAACTAGGTATAAAAGAACCCGGAACCTGTGTCCATGACACAGAATTATTCACTGCTCTGTATCTCTGTTCATGTTTAAAAAGGTTACATATGCTTTCCTCAGTATGTATTATATTAAAACACTGAGGGAAAATTCTCATCCATAAAGAATGTTGGGGATATAATCTCAAACTCAAACTGTAAAGAAATAATATTGAAATTTCCGGTTTCCTAAGAGAATTAACTCTTTAAAAGAAAGGTCTGGGAGCTGATGTTAGGCAAAGGGATGGTCTTTCACCCTGTACCACCAAGCTTTAAAACATTAAAAGAAGGCTAGTGCCTGTGAGATTTTAGAGAAAGCTTAGTTATTTTGAAGATGCCAAGATGCTTGAAAGGGTTGTCAGAGAATTCAACAAAAACTATATTTTCTTCTTGATCTTTGACCAAAGGATATAAACCCTTTTCCAGGAAGAGCACTGAGCTCTTAAACATGGAAAATAGAAATAGAGCATTATTGGAGATGAGGGTTGTTTCAATGCTTTATAAACTCATGAAGATATTTGTCTCAGAATAGAACTAATAAAAAACATTGTTAGAAATCTAAGGAATGTTACAAATTTGTTGCCTTAGAATTCTTGGTTGGAGATCCAACCATGACATCATTGAGGAAGAGCTGTAAATAGAGGTTAGAGTTAAATGTTGTCTGAATCCTCTTTGAAAGGAAAAGTGTTCTTAAATACTGCAGAACACAAAGAAGGCCATACTTTGAGTTTGATTTTTAGGTGGAAAACAAAAGGAGAGTTAGTAACAGGAAGAGTTTTTGTAACTAGATCCATGGCAAATATTTATCTATCATTTTTATTTACCAAGTAGAAGTTTATGCCCTTAGAACTAAGCTAATAAAAACATTTAAACATCAAATGTTTCATTAGTGCCATCAAAGTGTGTGAAATGTTGAAACATTTTGTTTGCTCTATCTGAACTTATTTTTCTCAGAAATTGCATTTTGATTAATTTTTCAAGGAGTAGAATCACAAAGATGCTTCTCTGCAGATCTCCTTTTATCAACAGTGTAGGGTTGAGATATTTTCTAGCCTCATATATAGCTAGAACAAAAAACAAGCAAAAAATGTTAGTAACAAAAGAGTGGGATTATTTAAAAGGTTGTCAGCTTTTGAAGAAAAAAATACACAAAGAAATTATCTTTGAATTGAGTCAATCGAACTTGTTTCACAGCTCCTTTTCTTTCCAATGGGTCATGGGAATCATGGCTAATATGTCTCAGCTAACTTAGTCTTCAAGACTCATTAGCAAAGTCTGTAGGATGTCTGCTTTTAATCTAATGGATCCCTTATTTAACCAAAGGCTCTTGTCTTTATATCTGTTGGAACATCAAAATAGTGTCTGACCCTAGTAAATGTATTATAATTTTCTGTTCTCCAGGTTATTTTTAAAATCCTCTTTGAAAGGAAAGGTAGTATTGTAGAAGGAGAGTGGTCAGAAAGAACAATTTGGGGCTCATGAGTATGCCATTAACTATCTTAGTGGCTTCTTCTCATCTGGAACTTATAAGCCCTGTGTGCCTCATAGAGTTTGCATCAGTCTCAAAGGAAAATATATTTAAGAAATTGGTCTGTAAATTATGTTCCCTTTCTTAAACAGGCACTATAATCACAGGCTAAGAATAACAAAAATTACAGTACTAATTTAAGCCACTTGTGAAAAGAAGTGTCATAGCATGGACAAAATGCCAATTTTAGTGATGGGTATTGGAAGCTATAGCAACTTGAAGTCACTGTATTTGATTGGAAATGTTTAGTATATCTCAACTTCTTGAAAAAAGTATGAGTTCTATTTCATTTGGTATGTCATCTTGTATTTTTTTCAAGGAGTCCAATTATATTTTAGGTAGCATGTTACAACTTGGTCAGATCCTCCTTGTACAAATAGGGCTTTTGTATCCATGGCCTTGTAAAAGGTACTGACTGCATCTGAAATTATCTAAGAGACGTAAGTTATCCTGCATAATGTGTTAAAAATAGACAATGTACAACATAACACTGAAGTGCTTCACTGTATTCCAACAGTCTACCTTTAAGTGATATGATTCTCATTGTTAAGCTAAGCACTTTTGATTGTTTTGTCTGTCATCTACACAGCTCACTGTTTCGTCTAGAGCTATGACTGTAAATGAAAACCTTAAACCTAGAGTTTTTATTCTGTGCACCCCTGAGTGCAGTGCCTGACAAACACTGTTAGATGATTATTTTTGTTGTATCAAAGTTCTAGTGGCTTCAGAAATCATAGCATCCAGTGACTTTGTGGTGTCTGGGTTTGAATATTATGGTGGAGAACTGTATTCAGTGATTGTTTCTGCACATTTTTCAAATAAAAATGCATTTTTATCAGTAATCTTGTGCACTCAAAGCAAACTTATTTCTGTGCTGCAGTTGGATGTGTGGTTCATGAAGAACATTAAATCCGTATCAACATGGAGCTTGTGTCACATTTAAAATGGTATCCATTAGGAACTAGTAAATGAGAAGTGATTTGGATTTAGCCAAGTGATTTTGATTCATCTCTCTAAATTTTTTCATTTGTGATTTGTTTAAAGACTGGGGTTTGCAAGGGAACTTTTCTAATAATTTTTAATTATACATGTGTGAAATTAGTATTTAATGTGTTGAAGTATTCTATGGTATGTAAGCACCTTGACATATTATAACCTTTTTCTTCCCCCTAACAACATGCTGAGGCAGGGGATGGTAACTTTCTCAGTTTCAGACTGGTGCAAGGACCAATTTAAGACCACAACCAAAGAGTTTCCTTTTAAATGTTCATTTGCAAAGGCTGCTTGTTCCCAGAGTTGCTCTCATTCCATATGTTACTTAGATAGTCTTTGCCAAGATAATGATGAGTTTTTAATTTAAAGATAAACAACTCTCCCACTGCAAGCAAAATAAATCTTGGCACCATGCTCTCTACTTTACTCCCTGGTAGCAGTAATGCTCTTTCACATAGGCAGAATCTTTTGCCCCTGGGTTCATCTTAAATAATTCATGACAACTCATGAGGACCTTGCTTTCCCTAATGGCTTTATAGGATTTTTAAATAGTTATAGCATGCTCCATATTAAGGGGTGGTGGAAGACCATTTTGACCTTCACTGTCTTTAATGAAGAAAGGAGAAATCTTTTAAAATCTGTACATAAGACATTTGGAAAATTCAATGCTCTTTATACCAAGAACAATTTTATTTCTAATATGGGTTTCAACTTGTGGAGAAAGGATAGCTATAAAAAGAATGTGAGAATTGTTCTTCTGTTGGAAATTTGTTTAGGTGATTCACGTTGGGCTTTGCAAAGAAAACACACAAATTACAATTTGACTAAAGCTGTATTATAGGGACACCTGGGTGGCTCAGTTGGTTAGATGTCTGATTCTTGGTTTTGGCTCAAGTCAAGAGTTTGAGCTCTGCATTGGACTCTGCACTGACAGCACGGAGTCTGCTTGGGATTCTCTCTGTCTCTGTCTCCCTCTCAAAATAAATAAATCAATAATATTTTTTAAAAAACATTTAAAAAGCACCAGCAAGGTTAATAGCTGACAACTTCAATCTGCTTGCTTGATTCTCCAGAGAAATTTATATCATGACTCATTAACTGATGAAAATAAATGAAACAGAAGGATGATTTGGAGTCATGCTTGTTAGCATATTGGATTATGAACACACATTACCTAGCTTCATGGACCCTCTTCTCCTCTCCTGATTTCCAAAAGCAGTTCCTCATGAGTCCCTCTAAGCAGAGTATGAAGTCAAAATAAAACCACTCAACTGAAGCTTCCAAGAGCAATTTTCCCTTAACTGCTCCTTCCAGAAAACATGGACTTTCTCAGTATGTTAGGTAAATACAGACAACCAAGAAGTAAGATACCGATTCCTAAAAATCATTAGTTTACCACTGCTCAGAATCCAAAGAATTAGAAGGATAATTTACTTTTCAGATAAAAGGAATGATTTCTACAAAGGAAACATGAAAGACTCTATTGCATGGAAAATGATTTAGACAATGTTGGGTCTCATCCTTTACCTGCCAGTCCAGCTGCACTGATGTCCCAGCTACTCTGGGACACACCTGGTCTGTCGGTCCTTGAGCTAGTGCGCCTGGCTTGCCCCTTCCTGGGTGCTTCTTCTACCAAGAAGTGACCGGAAGGGGTCACTTCCCTAGCCTTCCTCCTATCTTTGTTTACTTAAATGTTATCTTTAAAGAGAGAGGCCTTATTTTAAATTACTATCCTATTTAAATTACCAATTCATGGTTACTACATTTAAAATTATCACCCAGTTTAAAAGTGCAACCACAGCCTTTCACCCTCGTAATTCCTGATCCTTGTGTTCTGCTTTATTTTTCTTCACAGTCTGTGGGACATCTCTGACTTTATTACCTGCTTTTTTGTCACTAGAATGTATTTACATGAAGGTACAGATTTTTCCTTTTTCTTTCTTCTCTGACACATGCACACCCTCCTCTTTCCCTGCTGCCAGAGACCCAGCCTCTAGAACAGTCCCTGGCAAATAGAAGGCATTCAGTACATATTTGTTGAAGGAGAAATGAATGACTCCTACTTGAGAACCTGATTGAATTGCTATAAAATAATGTAGCATTAACTTAAAAGTTTTTCTACTTTATTAAAGTTAATATTTAAATTGTACAATGTATTGGCTTGGGGCATGGTATATATCCATGAAAACACTATTTCTACACACTGGACATTTTCACTACCTTCTTGTTTCTCTGTATTTCTATTTACTCTTTCCCTCTACTCCCTTCCCCAGGCAAATACTGATTTGCTCTCTGTCACTGTGGAATCACATAGTATGTCCTTTTTTTCCCCTCCAGATTCTTTCACTAAGTACAATGAATTGAAGTGTATCCACTGTTGTATATATTTGTGCTTTGTTTCTTTTTATTATCGAGTTCTCTTCCAAAGTATGGATGTACTACATTTTTTTGGATCACCTGTTAATGGACATTTGTTTTTAGTTTTTGGCTATCACAAACAAAGGTGCCATGAAAATTCAGATATACATTTTTATGTGGACAGAAGCTGTTGTTTCTCTTGGGTAACAAACAAACAAACAGACAAAGACTGGAATAGCTAGGTCCTATGGCAGGTGTATATTTAACTTTAAAGAAACAGCCTGGTATCCAAAGGGCCTGTACCATTTTTGCATTCTCACCTTTAGCGGATGATTTGGTTGCTTCATGTGCTCAGGAAGGTCAGTCTTTTTATTTTAGCTGTTCTAGTGGGGGGTTTGGTATTTCTTTCTTGGCGGTTTTCATTGGCATTCCCCTGATAACTAATGGATGAGGCATCTTTTCATGTGTGTATTTGTCATTTGTCTATCTTGTTTTAAGAAGTGACTCTCCGAACATTCTTGCCCATTATGTTTATTGGTTTGTCTTCTTATCGTTTTAAAAGTTCTTTATATATTCTGAATACCAATCCTATACATGTGAATATTTTCACTCATTCTGTAGGTTGCTTTTTAAAATTTGTTTAGTGTGTTTTTGTAAGAGCACAATATTTGAATTTTAATGTTCAATTATCAGTTTTTTTCTTTTATGGTTTGTATTCTTTGTGTACTATTTAAGCACAAAGATTGTAAAATATTGGAAAGAGACTGTGTTTTCTCCTAGAAATTTTAGTTTTAGTTTTACATTTAAGGAATTGTCCATTTTGTGTTAATATGCTGTGTGAGATAAGAATTGATGCTAATTTTTTTTCAAATATAAAACTTGCAATAGGGGCACCTGGGTCGCTCAGTCGGGTAAGCATCCGACCTCAGCTCAGGTCATGATCTGACAGTTCATGGGCTTGAGCCCCACATGGGGCTCTCTGTGCTGACAGCTCAGAGCCTGAAACTTGCTTCAGACTCTGTGTCTCCCTCTCTCTCTGTTTCTGCTTCTCATTCTCTCTTTCTCTCAAAAATAAATAAACATTGGGACGCCTGGGTGGCTCAGTCAGTTGAGCATCTGGCTTCGGCTCAGGTCATGATCTCATGGTTTGTGGGTTCAAGCCCCACGTCAGTCTTCATGCTGACAGCTAGCTCAGAGCCTGGAGCCTGCTTCAGATTCTGTGTCTCCCTCTCTCTCTGACACTCCCCTGCTCATGCTTTCTCTCTCTCAAATAAATGAAACATTCAAAAATCTTTAAATAAATAAATATTAAAAATAACTTGAAGTATTTTCAATGCCATTTAGACTTTCCTGCCTCCTTTCGATATCCTTGACATCTTTGTCAAAAATCAATCACATAATTGAGTCTATTTATGGATACTCCTTTCCATCCATTTACATATTTGTGTATGTTTTCACCCATACCAAACTATTGATATGTTGGGTTTTGTATTTCAACTTGGTAATCTGTGACCTTGTTAACTTTATTTACTAGTTCCAGTAACTGTTTGGTAAATTCATTAAAGTTTTCTACATCAACAGTTGTATGAACAACAATGGAGTTTTACTTTTCCTTTCCAATTTGTATGCCTTTTCTTCCTTTTTCTTTTTCGTGACATATTCCAATGGCTAAGACTCAGAGCACAATACTTAAGAAAAGTGGTGGGAGCAAGCATCTCACCATTAGTCTTTCATCATTAGTTATATGAACTGAAGGCCTTTTTTTTCCCATTTTTTTCTTTTATAGTTTATTGTCAAGTTGGTTTCCAATAACCTCCAGTGCTCATCCCAAGTGCCCTCCTCCATGCCCATTACCCTCTTCCCCTCCCGCCTCCCCCATCAGCCCTCCGTTCTCAGTATTCAAGAGTCTCTCATGGTTTGCCTCCCTCCCTCTCCCCAACTATGTTCCCCGCCTTCCACTCCCCCATGGTCCTCTGTTAAGTTTCTCCTGTTACACTTATGAGTGAAAACATATGGTATCTGTCCTTCTCTGCCTGACTTATTTCATATTAACATGACACCCTCAAGTTCCACCCACGTTGTTACGAATGGCCAGATTTCATTCTTTCTCATTGCCTTGTAGTATTCCATTGTATATATAAACCACATCTTCTTGATCCATTCGTCAGTTGATGGACATTTAGGCTCGTTCCATGATTTGGTTATTGTTGAAAGTGCCACTATGAACATTGGGGTGCATGTGCCCCTATGCATCAGCATTTCTGTATCCCTTGGATAAATCCCCAGCAGTGCTATTTCTGGGTCACAGGGGAGTTTTATTGTTAATTTTTTGAGGATCCTCCACACTGTTTTTTTGAGCGGCTGCACCAGTTTACATTCCCACCAACAGTGTAGGAGGGTGCCCATTTCTCCACATCCTTGCCAGCATCTATAGTCTCTTGATTTGTTCATTTTAGCCACTCTGACTGGCGTGAGGTGGTATCTCAGTATGGTTTTGATTTGTATTTCCCTGATGATGAGTGACGCTGAGCATCGTTTCATGTGCCTGTAGGCCATCTGGATGTCCTCCCAGGAGAAGTGCCTATTCATGTCTTCTGCCCATTTCTTCACTGGGTTATTTGTTTTTCAGGTGTGGAGTTTGGTGAGTTCCTTGTAGATTTTGCATTCTAGCCCTTTATCCGATATATCATTTGCAACTATCTTTTCCCATTCTGTTGGTTGCCCATTAGTTTTCATGATTGTTTCCTTTGTAGTGCAGAAGCTTTTTATCTTGATGAGGTCCCAGTAGTTCATTTTTGCTCTTGATTTCCTTGCCTTTGGGGATGTGTTGAGTAGGAAATTACTGCAGTTGAGGTCAAGGAGGCTGTTTCCTGCTTTCTCCTCTAGGTTTCTGATGGTTTCCTGTCTCACATTCAGGTTTGAAGGCTTTTTTGTAAATGCTCTTTATCAGAATGATAAAACTCCTTATTCCCAGATTGCTGAGTTTTTCTCATTGCTGAATTTTGTCAGATACTTTTCTACACTTATTAAAATAATTATATACTTTTTCTTCTTTATTATGTGTATATAGTTCATTACATTGATTTTTTTTTTACCTTTTTTTTTGAGAGAGAGGGAGAGAGAGAATGAGCTGGGAGGAGGGGTGGAGGGGAGGGTACAGAGGATCAAAAGCTGGCTCTGTGCTGACAGTAGCAAGGCTGATGTAGGGCTTGAACTCACAAATTAGGAGATCATAACCTGAGCCAAAGTCAAAAACTCAACCAACTGGGCCACCTAGGTGTCCCTCACTGATTTATTTTCAAATCATAAATCAACTTTGCATGCCTAGGATAAATGCCAATTTTCTGTAATTCTACTTCAATTTTTAAACACTTATAAGTAATATTTTAATAATAACAGCACTAAATATGATTATCTAAATCTTTACTGCATCTCAATATTTCCCACCCCTCAAAACAATAGAAGGAAGGAAGCAGAAAAGGAGAAAGGGAAGAATTATAATGATAATGACATTTAATTGAAGGAATTTTCAGTTCTTAATGGAATGGGTCCCTACATCAATATTGATGAGGATTATATAATTACTTCAGGCTCAGAGTAGAGGTAAAAGAAGTAAATAAATATGAAAAAATTTGAAAGGTGTGTTCTTAATTTTATAATGCTACTATTTTCTCATACTCAGGATAAAAACTTAATAGATTCCTTTTTTCCATTAATTTGGATCCAAGGAAAATTAGCAGAAAATTTCAGGGAACCATCTAAATATCTGTTCACTAGCAAACCCAATCGACTCATTATGGATTTAATTGTCATGAACAATCAAATAAAAATGGCTTAATTTACTTATGAATAATTATTTTATTTTAATTTAATTTTCATTTTTGAGAGAGAGACAGAGAGAGAGCACAAGCAGGAGAGGGGCAGAGAGAAAGGAGACACAGAATCCGAAGCAGGCTCCAGGATCTGAGCTAGCTGTTGGCACAGAGCCCAATGCGGGGCTCAAACCCAAGAACTATGGCTCATGACCTGAGCTGAAGTTGGACACTTAACCAACTGAATCACCCAGTCGCCTGTACTTATACATAATAATTTTAATGTAAAAAGAAATAATAACAAGACATAAAATATAATATCAATTTCCTTATTGTAAACTATTATTTAAAATATATATTATACCAATTATTTAAACACTTGTTTATGTTGTTGTTTAAACATTTCCTAATGATAATTTGTAATGATAATATGTGATCAACGTGATACTAAGTTTCTTTCATTTTCTACTTCATATATTCACTTCAAGGTCCACCTTAGACCTTCTTATTTAATATATTAATTAATATAATTATAAGCGCAATTGTTTAGGCTGCAATTGAACTAGTGTTTTTCCTGTATTTCTCATGTGACACTACTTTCAGATTAATACTTTTTATTCTCCATTGTAATAGCTTGTTTTATGGCTCAGAAATATTTATTCCAAAAACATTCCAAATGACAAAAGCTGAGATAGTAAAGATCTAGGAAATATCTATATGTGACAAAAAATGATACTGCTGATGCTATTAACAAGATACTTTTGTATTTGAAGAGTCGAGATCTTTTTGCGCTGCTGAAGCTGCTGAATCTTAGTCTCCGGAAATCCAAAGAGCCTTCCAAGGTGAACGTGGAAGACAGGTCCTAACTGTATCACATCCAGCGGCCCTTCCGTGTTCAAAAATGAACAGACTGAAACCTACATTAAATCCAGCAGTGTCTTCCTATGTTTGTCTGGAGAACACATAATTCTAATGGGAATCATTCTGGTTGTTAGGTCTGTTAGATGAGTCCATTCGAAAATCTCATATTTATTACCATCCAGCTTGAGGTGTAAAAGGCACCTAAGTGATCTCCAGGTGAAAGGTGAATTCATGCACTACATAGTAAATACTCGAAGCAGAATTCATGATCCCAATCTCCCACAAATGTGCCTGAGAATATACTGCCAAAAAGTCTTCTCTGTGGCAGAAGGTCATGATAATAAATGTAAAATTAGAAGATTTTTAGCAAGGAGATTTTTCTGAACTACATCTTATGAGGGTAGTCCAAATAGGTGAAAGACCCGCTTATTACAGGAAAACATCTACTATATGAGCATGGGTTGTTTCGAATCGTCATTCACAGGAAAATGCAGAGAGCCAACAAGGAAACTATTTTATTAAAGTAGCAAAAAGAAAAATATTTCTGTAGGGTAGGACTATCTCAAACCACCAAACGAGCAGGCAGAAGGAATACCAATAGCCACGTCAAGAGGTCCAAATCCCGGCTCCACAGTTAGCATCAGGGAACATTACTGGACCTCAGAGTATCCACCCACTGTGAGATGGTAATAATAATATGACATGCTTTTTGAGGTCTTTGGGGGAAGATTAAAGCAATTAATACAGGTAAAGTACTTAGAATTGTTCCTGGCATACGAACAGTGTCATGAATGTTATTAAGTAACTACATTTGAAAAACTAGTAAGCAATAAAAACATGAAGCATGAAATGCACACATAGAGTTATGCAACATTTCAAGGATTACAGTACTTTGATCAATTTATAAATATATTACTTTATCTCATTTGTATGTATTCTTAAATATTTCATAGATAATACTGATACTTCACATTCCACATTGAAAAGCTTGAAGCATCTTCCCTGAGAAAATGTTTACAGTCATACACCAGAGAGGATGATCAAAAGGCTTACAAGTAATTCCCCCTTCAGCAGGGCTAAGTCTGCCCATATTCCTTTAGTTCAAGTGCATTGTCTCCTGTTGTTAGCCTGTTTGCATTTCTACAAATTAGAGTCTGGTTTTCCTCACAGCAAGCACAAACTCACCTGTGATGAATGCTATGTCAAAATGTAAGCACACTTTCACCAAGGCACTAGCCATACAATTCCAATTCCAGAGTCTTCTTAGCTACAGACAGAAGCCACTGTACCTCTGAACCCATAATATATACATTTTTGTGAAGGTATGAGCTGACAGCATTTGTTTCTATTCTTTCCCCCCAAATATTGTCTTAGATAATACAATGAATCTTGAAAATAAAATTAGGCACAAAGCCAGAGTCACACTGTATTTCTTCATGCTTACTTGAAGGTCATCTCTAGCAACCAATTCTCAATCCCAGCCAAAGAACAATGGCTTCCAAAGGTACAGTAAGACATTGTGATTCTTAGCACTGGAGGGCTGTGTGAGTTGGGGAATTAGCTGAAACGAACCTACTCCTTCTGCTGCCCATAAAGCCATAGAGAATAACTCTCCCACTAGCAATGGGTCAGGAGATGAATTTATAAATTCATGTTAAGGTATTTCTTATTATTCAAAGTTAACTTTAAAATACATCTTTTATTCACACACACATACACTCTTCCATCTATATACATAAAAACCACTATCAGAATGTCATAGTTGACAACCTTAAACAATTTCCTTCAGCAAAACTCTACAAAAAAAGATTCAGATTTTTTAAGTCTAAAACAAAATTCATCTTCTATCAAAAGCCCCACATCTCTTCACCTATTCAGTAAGTTTTCAGTGAAGAGTTCCTTGCCTTGAATGTTTATTTGTCTGATTTTCTGGAGTGCCGTCTTCCTGCAGAGCTGTTGATGTATAGTAAATCTCATTGAATACTGCCATTGAGCCATTTTGACTTGCACGTTTAGGCTGTGTTTCAAGGAATAAATAAGACCCACATAGTGATCTTTCTCATGGAGATCTTCAGTTATCCAGCTCATTTCCGGAGCTTAATCAACATCATATAGGGCGTAGTGCCTTCAGTCTTCAAGTCACTGTAGAAAAGATCAATTAATTATTGAAAGCACACTAAACTTTAGTGATCCAATTGCTGTATCACTACCATTACCATCTCCACCACCGCTACACTACCAAGTCTGAACTACTTGATTTAATCTAAGAGATCTGGTGGTTAATTGGTTGACTCTGACTAATTCCCCATGAGACATAATAGAATCACACTGTGGAAGCATCAAACTTATGTAAATTCAGCTAGTTGTAGTGGGACAGAAGTGAGGAGGAGTGAAGGGAAGTGAGATAGAGTTAGAGGCTGTATCTGCCATTCCAGGCGGTGAAGACATGCACTGGAGTGACTTGGAGACAGGAAACACAGATCAGCCCTCCTGCCAGGATGGTTTAGTCCTGTGGGCTTCTCAAGTCTGAACCTCACCCCTCACTGTCTGATTCTAGTACTTAAAATATATATGTACGGATATATGTATGTATACAGACACCCACACCCACACGCACACATTTATATGTGCATCTTGTTCTTGTTTTTGTCTAAGAACATGATCCTGGATCTCCAGCAAACACTTCTTCTGGTGTTCAATTCAAGGAACACCTATATGTTCTAATGCTCAAAGACACCACCTTGCTTTTTAGTATTTACTCAGAGACATAGAACTATGTTTTATGGGCAATTAAAGATATTTGCCTGGATTAATTTTTAAACGTACATGATTTCTCCACCTTAATGGCTACTTTTCTACTGCAGTCTCTCCCTTGAGTTAAATTCCACTGCATCTGGTTGAACCCAGAATTACCGCATCATACTACCACTTACATTCTCAAAGCAGCCAACTGGCCATATTTTATTTTGCACATATGAGACCTACCAAGTCATAGAAAGAAAATAAATCTTTAAAACTAAAAGACATTTAACAACTAATTTGCTACAACGAAAGAATTGGCCATAGAAGTCATTCTTTCCAGCACATTCCCTCTGTACGGGCTAGAGTCTCCGGATTCAATACGGAGTTGTTACGGTAGAGAGAAGCAGTTGATCTCTTCTTCACTCCACTCTGGCCGCATTCCCTACAGGGTCAAAACAGCTGAGGTTGGCCAGGATGCCTCACCGCCCCAAGGGGCCTGGTGTCTGGTAAGGGAACAAAAAATCAATAGTCTTCCTTTTCCTTGGAAAGTCATGCTCGCTCTTTTGTTCTGGACTCTGCATTTCTTCCCCCACTGAAGTGACTGCTTCTCTTGTAAGGATGCAGGTCTGATTCAGGTTTCCCCTCTGACCTTGAAGGCCAGCTAACATCATTAACATTTCTGGGGGCGGGCCTAAAGATGGAGGTTAAGACTAGTCACGCCCTCCCTGAGGGTTCTGGGTCCACTCTGTCATTGGTTAAAGTTACTGTCAATGATGTGATGCTATATTGATTGGACCCCTGTACCTGTGTCACAATTTCCTGTAACTCCCCCTTCCCAAACTCATAAAAGGCCCTGCCCCCCCCCCCACCCGCCCCATGTTCGGGGCTCGCTCCACATGGATCCAGTACACTGGTGGAGTCTGTGAGCCCATGCTTATATAAGCCTGTAATAAAGCCCTTTGCTTTTGCATGCGTGCTTTGGCCTCCCTGGTGGTCTCTGGTTTTTGGGGGTGATATTAAAATCTGGGTACAACACTCTCACTGCTTCTGAATGTGGGTATTTCACTTCCTCCTTTAATATTTCTGGGGTTTAATTTCTCTTCTTTATTGGAAGTTTCAGGGCTACTGGCCAAAAAGTGGATAACTTCGCATCAGGGGGCCCGACAATGTTAGAAGAATCTATTCGGAATGGCTTCGTCTCATCTCGAATTACATCTGTCATTAGCAAAGTGAGCAGGGCTGCAGGGAGTTCTGCCCAGGGAGACGAGAGTCACCTGAATTCTTGGACTGATGCTTATCACAGCGGGCCTGAGCTTCTACCTCAGGCACTGAACAGAAGAGATTTTCAGAAAACAGCCTTCTGCCCTAGAGGGATTAGCCTGGGAAATTCAAAAGTGGCTAGAACAGGAAGTTTTTAATCACTTTTTAAATGATTCATGTAATCACAGACTATGTTTTCTTTTAGGTGATAATTTCATAGAGTATTATGGAAATAAGATTTGAGCCCAGAAGTCTCTTTTTTTTTCTTTTTTACAACTTGTCACTTCAGATTCTGTCACCATTAGAAAGTGACTTTGATGGTTTCAACAATCATTTTGATTGCTGTGGTGGGTCATTATCATTGCTTGATTCAGTCATTATTAGGTAGTTAGTGAAGACACTTGCCCTTAGCAATGCAGCAAACGAAGTGAATCACAAGGAACCATTCCTGCCTTCCTGAAGTTTACAATCTACCTGATTTGAGATACAGGCATGGACATTTAAATCATAATTAAAATGTCCATCAATGCTACAGAAAACAGGAGTCCCAGAAAAACAAGGACAACAAGGAAGATGGTGTGTACTGCCTGGAGAAAGAGATGAAGCAGATACCTGCCTTGTTTTACAGCCCAAAGCAAGAAAAATTTATCCATTCATTCATTCAGTAAGTATTTCTATGTTAGGCTTCGAGGATTCAGTGATAAACAAGGAACCCAGGTCCAGTTCTCAAGAACTGGGAAACAGTAAAGTGATTACATAAGTATTAATAGATTGGAATATTTCTCAAGTGGGAAAGATGCCAACATTCATGAATGAATGTTCAACAGAAGCTGTGAAGGCAGATGGCGATGGGGGAGGAAAACACTTACCTTGTAGAGACACCCTTGGATACTGTTGTCCTAGGAGTTTCAGACCAAAGGGCCACCTTGGTTTTCAGTTCTTTATTCTAACGTTGAAAAAAAATGTGTAGAGATTATATAGGTGGCATATATATTAGCCACATGCTCAATGCTTCTGATCAACCCACCACCTACATCACTCCTTGGCAGTAAGCTTGTTTCAGTCGCTCTATTAAAACACAGAACGTAGCTGGTTGAGAGTCACTCTTACAACATATCTGGAAGAGTGCACACTTTTCCAAGGGATTAAAATAAGAGTATTCTACAGCAGCCTCGGAAATTCAACAGCTGAACTATGTTTGATTTTACAGTTTCTTTTATGTAAAGCGATGCAAAAGAACTTCATAACATAACTTTATTAAAGAGCCTTGTTAAAGACACCCACGGTATTTATTACATGTTTGTCTTTCTTGTGCAATCTCTTGATTATAAACTCCGTGAAAATAAGCTCCATCTGTTCTTTACTATATAGTTCATGACATTCTTAGCCTTAATTTTCTCACTGAAGCCTCAGTTTCTTGATCTCTCTACTAGCAGTAAATAAGACATGTCTTGCCTACCATGTTCATGCTGTTGGAAGAAAAATCTCATATGATCATAATATTTTAATCTGGAAGTGCTCCCATACTTTTGGGAGATAATGCAGTGGCTGACAATAAGGAAGGCAACAGTTTAATTTCTCGAGTATGATCCAACTACCGCCACTTGAGAGCTTTGTGACCTCACTTAGTTTACCTGACCTCTCTGAGCCCCAGGTCCTCATCTGTATAATAGAATCATAGTTTTTCTTCACAGGTTCTGAAATGAGGTATCAATGTGTCCAGTGTCCAGTGTCTAGCATAGATTTTTAAGACTTAAGATTTTCTAGTTCAAGTACCATTTTTATAACTAAAAACTAAGGTCCAAAGGGCTTAAGTGCCCAATATCTTGTTCATGGCAGAACTAGGGTTCAAAGTCAGGTCCTTCCAATATAGTGCCAATGTCTCCTCTACAGCACAGTCACACCAAGCACATTCACTCAGCAGACCTGGACAATGAGACTTAAAACAACGAAGCATCCCATGCTCACGGCTGAGTTTTCAGTTGACAGCACTGGCAAGTCCAAGATGTTTAAAGGATACGCCAATAGAGTAGGGTGTGGGACTGAAGGGTGGCTCGGTGGGAGATTGAAAAGGGGAGCTGTGGCTTTAAAAGAACAGTAATACATCTGCCCCAATACCGATTAGGAAAGTAAGGAGTTAATGTGTCATATAATCGAAATTTAAAAGGTATTTCCTAAAAGCCCACCAGACGGTTTGGAGTATGCCAACACCAAAATGCATGGTTTGGGGAAACAGATGGTAGAATTTTGATGGAAGCAAGAGGGTTAATAATTAGGCGTGCCTAGCAAATGTCAAGACTTTTGCCAAGCGCTTTCCATACATCTATTCCTTGATAACTTCTAGTCTTCTCCATACTAAAGAAATAAGCCTGACAAAACTCAAGTTGTTTAGGTAACTTGTTTCTGATAACCCACACATTGTATATGCAGCATTGTGTACAAATGTGCAGGCTTCATGCAAGCCTGTCTGACTCCAAATCTTACAGTCTTTTCCCTGAAAGGCATTATTTTTCTGTAACCAGAGGAATTGCCTAACCACCTTCTATTACAAATAAGTAAGGGGTGAGCCCCAGGAGGCACAGAGATTCAAAGATTTCTGAAGGGATTTCAAGTCTGATAAACATGAAACAGAAGAAAAAAAAAACTGTCCATAAATTAGTCAACAATTAATCTACTGCATCCGTCATCCATCCAACCATCCATCCATCCATCCATCCATCCATCCAATTAGTCAGTTTCTGCCATGTCTATGGCACCCACCCACAGGCAGAGGGACTGTGAAGACACACAAGAAAGCTGGATCTTCATTTCCAGTATACAGAACACATAGCACGGTGGAAGTGATAAAAACAACCCATAAACACTAAAAAAATAAAAAATAATAAGTTCAGGAGATGCCAGAGGCAGTAAGTAATTAATTACTACATGAAAGGTATAACAGAGATCAATGACCAGAATGATTTATGATATTTTCATACACAAGGAGACTTCATCTGGACTTTGAAGACAAAATGAAATGGCCTAGGTGGAAAATAAGGGAGAAAAAGACTAAGGCAAAAAGTTCTTAAAGTATGATCTTGGGATATCAGCGACATCAGCATCACCTGAGAACTTACTAGAACTGAACATCCTCAATCTCCAGTAAGACCTACTGAGAAACCCAGGGTCGCCAAGGGATGAGTTTTAAGAAGCTCACCAGATGATTCTGACATCTGCTGAAGTTTGGGAACCACTGGACTAAAGTTCTGGTTTTCAGTGTTAGTTGTATATTGAAATTATCTGGAGAGATTAAAATCTAATGAATCTAGGGCCTCATCCCAGTGATTCTGTTTAACTTTGTTGTAGTCTGAGTTCAAGAGTTTCCAAGACTCCACAATTAATTCTAATGTGCTGCTAAGATAAAGAAAATAAATTAAAAACAGAGGAAGGCAGGGGCACCTGGGTGGCTCAGTCAGTTAAGCATCGGACTTCAGATGGGGTCATGATCTCATGGTTTGTGGGTTCAAGCCCCGTGTCGGGCTCTGCGCTGACAGCTAGCTCAGAGCCTGGAGTCTGTCTTCAGATTCTGTGTTTCTCTCTCTCTCTGACCCTCCCCTGCTCACACAGTCTCTGTCTCTCAAAAAACAAATTAAAAAAAAATTTTTTTAAAAATACAGAGGGAGGCAAACCATAAGAGACTCTTAAATACAGAGAACAAAGTGAGGGTGCTGGAGAGGTGGGCTAAATAGGTGATGGATATTAAGGAGGACACTTGTTGGGATGAGCACTGGGTGTTACATATAAGTGATGCATAACTAAATGCTACTCCTAAAATCTTTATTACGCTATATGTTAACTAATGTGGATTTAAATAAAATTGAAAAAATTGGAAAAAAAGATGAAAAACCATTGAAGTAAGGAAAGCTGAAGACGATGTGAATTTTTGCCCCTTCATATCCCTCAGCATCTCTTCTGCATAATAACTAAAAAATGGAAA
The DNA here is from genome assembly GCF_006229205.1 of Suricata suricatta. Lineage (NCBI taxonomy): Eukaryota > Metazoa > Chordata > Mammalia > Carnivora > Herpestidae > Suricata > Suricata suricatta. Next base: position 19,586,833 of record NC_043713.1, on the reverse strand, counting down.
AAAATTTTCACATACATTGATCATTTCACTATGATGTTTCATGATTTAAGCACTTAAGTCCCACGTAGGAAATGTACTTCAGATTTGATAAATTGATAATGAAGATGCTCCTTGTATGATGGAGATAAAGCTAATCTACACCCCAAACAAGTGTAAGCACACGTCGTTGACCAAGTATGTCGCTGAGAAAAACTCCTCTCTATAGAATGTTCTGCAATTTGAATCACATCATGATGACAACATTACTAGAACAAAAATAATCCAAGCTGGACAATTATGTAGAGGCCATTGGGATTCTTTCCAAAAACAAGTCCCTAGTTTCTCAAGTTGCTGAGAACCAAACGTAAGAGTTATCATGTTAGAAAGACTGTCTTTATTTTCATTTATCTTAACTTCTCATGCTGATTTATTTCATTGACTAGATTTAGGTACTTAGTTTTGATGGGCTTTCATAGTTTTCCCCTTAATTAGAACAGCCATATCCAGGAGTTTTATTACACCGTTACTTTACAAAACTAAAAATCACTGACCAGAGAATATGTCTGCTTTTTTTATGACTCTATCCAAGGATAGTTTGTTGACATAAATTTCCAAAAGAACCTAATTTTTTGCATACTTTTGATACTTTCTATCAATACATTCTTGTTAAATTAAATGTTAAGGATCATGATGGTTCTATGAAATGAGATAATCCTTAATATTTAGAAAATGGTATAATTTCTGAAGACAAACTTCCCTATCGGCAGGTCATCAGTGAGGAAGCTAGAAATGCGTGAGAATGCACCGAAGAATGAAGTAGAAAAGGGTACCAGGTCCAGGCAGTGGGTGATGAGCCTCTGACAGACAGGGAAACGGTGGCCCTGGGCACCGGCTCGAGCCCCAGTGGACACAGCCGTGTCATCTTTGGGCATGCCAGCTGCCGCCGTGTGGGCTTCGCCTCACTTGCTGGGAGGCAGGGCACTGCCAAGCCTGGGTCTGTAGTCGAAAGCCCATAAAGGGCTTTGACAGGGAAGAGAGGATGAGCAGGCAGGAAGAAAATTGCCATCTCAGGATGGTAAATTATGCTAGGCTGCAGGTTTCAAAACACTGAAAAATAATATTATAACAGGCTTCTTGAAGTGGGTGAGCTCTAATGCAAAGGGCAGAAGCCACGATGGATGTGAAAGATAAAAGAAGACAAAAGAGAAGGGCGCCTGGATGGCTCAGTAGGTGAAGTATCTGACTCTGGCTCAGGTCATGACATCATGGTTTGTGAGTTCGAGCCCTGTGTTGGGCTTTGTGCTGACAGCTTGGACCCTGCTTTGGATTCTGTGTCTCCCTCTCTCTGCCCCTTGCCCATTCACACACGCTCTCTCTCAAAAGTAAGTAAACATTAAAAAAATTGTTTTTGAAGAAAAGAGGACATCTCAGGACAGGAAAGAAACCAAGATAGAGTATAGAAAACCCAGCTATCTGGCTGGAGTAGAATTCACACAAGGTGGTCTTGACCAGGCTTCTAATTCAAGTTCACATGTTGCTTTCTGTCTCTCCAATATAGCAAGCATTCTGGAAAATTTGGGTCAACTTTTCAGTTATTTAATAGTATTTAATATTATAAAATAATGCTTAATATTTTAATAATTATTAAGAGTACTCTCTCCCACAAGTCTATAATTTCTTATGCATAGAAGACACACATTTGCACACTCACTAAAAGATGCTCATATACATACACACAGACACATGTAGACTCACACATGGATACTCAGGCACAATCACACACAGATACACCCACACACCCATGCACATACAGGCACATTGTGTCACAGTGTCACACAAGCACATCCAAGTACATGTGACACATATGCAGGCTCACGGATATACAGAGCACACAGACCCACACACACTCACACACAATCACAGTCACACTTAAACATACAACACATTCCCTCCTTACCTGTGCTTCAAGTATATTAACTTTTTCTCTCAGATTTTCAATTCTTTTATCTTGTTCTTTCAAATTATTTTTTAATCCTTCCATCTAAGAATTAGGAAACACAATTGGAAAAATCTTGTCAGACAACAGGGAAGTTACTTAAGTCAGAAGTTGCACAGGTTTCTAGGGTCAACTGACATCCATCAAATAAAAAAAAATTAAATCCCAAGTATTAGAGGACTCAGCACTTTGCAGAAAATAGCAGGGCACATTGGCAACTAGGGATGAAAGCATGTGGACAGTCCTATTAAATGTCGGAATCTCTGGAAAACCTGTTTAAACCGAGTCCAGCGGGCACTCATCCTGTGGGAAGCAGCTTTGGCCATCATTCTCTGTCTCCACCGCATAAAGTTCTCATACGGCAGGTACAGAGGCAGGTGGCCATCACGCAAGGCCACCGCCTGGCACGGGGAAGCTCCCTGAGGCAGAGATCTGGTCAACCTGATCGTGAGCTGAGTCTGCTTTACTTGGGAAGACAAGCATCTGCCGAGGAGCTGGGGAGGTGGGGTGTGAAGACCAGAGCAGAATAGGAAGGGAAGAAATCCATGGAGTCTAAGGCCGATTCAGCCACCGTCAGCTCTGTCATTTGACTGCTGTGAGTCTCAGTTTTCTCATCTGTAAAATGAGAATGTGGGATACCCTCTACATCCATCCTGGCTCTCAAGTACCATGACTCAATTCTCTGGTCTGTTGGTGAAGTTCTAGCCAAATGTTATATTTGTGTCACGGAGGTATTAGAGGTATTCAGAAGGATTCCTCTTGGGAGCAAATCTTTGGGAGTAAAAAATGATGGAAGGTGTGATTTTAAGTGTAAAGCAGAGCCCTCAACCCAGATCAACAGATGTCTTGGAATGAATCGTGTGAGTACACAATCCGCCATCCATCTGGCTGCCCCCACAATTTCCTCTTCTCTTTCACCTGCCAGTGTGTTTCCGGAGAAGAACGGCCAGGCTACGCCCCTGGCCCCACACACCTACTAAGTAAATCTGCTGTTTATGAGGTTATAAAAACAGATCATAGCTTCCTCAAAAAGGGCTGAATCTTCTAATCTCCAAAGTCTTCTAAAGAACAGTGTACCTGATCTGGCTTGCAACCCCTTTTAAAAAATCATGGGAACAACTAAAGAGCAGTTAAGCACAATTTCCCGAATATCTTCATTGAGGACGCTACAGGTGCTGGCAAACAGATAAAAGAAGGCATTGAGCACAGAGTCATGCAGCCTGGGAATAAAAAGCACATGTCACCAGGGAGAAGACTCTCACTGCTTCTAAGGTCCCTACAAGCTGCCTGCGTTCGGTCTTTTCGCTGCAAACATCCCGTCTACCAGAGAAGCGCGCTTGATTAATCTGACCTCCTGGATGACACTCCGCAGGTTCTGATGCTGAGACTGAATCACAAACTGCAGATGGGAGAGCTGCTCCTGGAGAAGGTCAATCTCCATTTGAAGATCGTGGCAGCTGCAAGTGCAAGAGGAAAAAGAAAGAGTTGCTGAAGCGTGGCGCAGCTGACTTTTATCGCTCTGCCGCCAGGTTCTCCTCACGCACGACCCTGTTCCTGGGCGTCACGTGGGAAGGGTGCTGGGGTACCCGGGCGGCACACAACACACTGAAGATAAACAGCCACAAAGCAGCCTCTGATAAGCCCAGACGTGAACGTGAATGAGAATATCCATTCATGTCAAAAACTCCCTCCCCGCCATCTGTGACTTCCCTCCCTCCAGGAGCTAGCTGAGTCAAACTGTATTGAGCCAGATGAAGCACTCGCATGTCTAAACGGTCATGCCTAGGAGCAACCACAGACCTAGAACTCAGCGGGATGCACAGATAATTACATAAAGGTAGTAGGGCTACAATATGGGGGGCTGGGAATTCAGATTTTCTATATAATGAGAAGCCGATTTCCAATGATACAAGCTAGTTATGTTGTGGATTGGCTGTGTTTGTTTTTTATTATGATTATCATCATCATCATCATCAGTATCATTATTACTATTTTGGGTTCCAACTTTGGGTATTCTACTACCTATAAATAGAGCATAAAAAAAGGAAATTTAAATTCCAGCTATTATTTTTGAGTCCACATCAACCAGTGTGAAAAAAAGAGGGATGAGGTTTGAATTTAGATTATTTATACTCTTACAAAGCTCCATTTAGGTAACTGGAATTGATTACACAGCTTTTGACTTGCCAATATTTTCTTCTTGCCAATATTAGTTTAGTTTTGAGGCATGCATTGTGGCCAGGTCGCCAAGCTTGGAAGCACTGTGACAGTCACAGAGCAGATGGGACAATTCCTACTTTTATTACTTTACAAGAATATACTGAGGACTTAAAAAGGTAAGTGAATATGCTTTAGGAAAATAAGCTTTTTACACAATAATATATTAAATTTTTGTAGCTATTAAGGCTTTATAATGAGTAGCCACCATCCAATGAAATTGAAAATCTGATTTTTATGGCCTCCGCAAATATTACAAAGGTCATGGACATTCGTGTGACACTAGAGAACATGTTCTCCTTTGAAAAAAAAAGGAGTCTCATTTTGTTTCACATCATGTCCTAAAACATTGCATCTCAAACTTAATATGCATGGGAGGATCTTGTTAAATCATGAGGGATCTTGTTCAAATGCACATCTGATCCAGCAGCAGGCTGGGCACGGCTTGGGATTCGCCTTTTCCAATAGGCTCCAGGTTGTTGCCGACGCGTCCTCCCGCCCATTTGTGCAGCCTCGCCCTGAACCACTGAGGTTGGCCCCATAACTTCTACTGTATGATACACTCTCTCAAAGCCAAGAGGCTTGCGGGCACCTTGCAATATTTAAGAAAGTCTTTTAATTGTTTCCCTCGTTTGGTTTTGCATGAGAGAGCTTTAAAAACAGTTTGCTTCACTGTAGAAAAAATTAATTTCTCTAAAACTACAGAAATTCTTGCACAGGTATAGAGATTATATAATATTAGCCATTACTCTTTACTCATCCTATGAAATTAAATCAGTTATGCTACAAAAATACCATGCAATTACGTGTAACATGCAGTTAGTTCACTGTTGTTCATAACATAAAAATTGGAACACTGAATGTTCATCAATAGAAGACTAATAAAACAAATTATGCTCTATCCATGCCCCTTTTATTTTACATATTTTTATATATATGTGTGTGTGTGTGTGTGTGTGTGTGTGTGTGTTACAGAGATAGGCCAGTGGACTTGATTTATATCAAAGATGATTCGGCAGCATTTTATCAAAAGGATGGTCTTTTCAACAAAGATTCTGGGACAACTCTACATTCATATAAAAAAAAAGAAAATTAATCCCAATCTCACCTCATAAGAAAAATAAATTCCATGTAGATGGTAAATAAAGCTGGAGACCCAAAAGACTTTCAGAATATAACAAAGAAGAACATCTTCATGAATTTGCAATAGGCAAAGATTTTCTAAAATAGCACTCAAGACAGTATTAACCACAAAGTTAATTTTGACCAGACGAAAATGAAAGTCTTCTAATCATCAAATGACAGGGTATAGGCTAGCCTCCGAATATTGAACTGAAGTGACTAATAAAGGCGCTGTACTCTGGATGTGTAAGGATACATCTACCCATTAATAGGACAGACACGCCGGTAGAAAAATTAGAAAGGGGCTTGAAGAGGCACTGCACAATAAAGAGGAGTTTAGGACACACAGAGCAGAGAAGGCAAACTAGAGTTTGCCCAACAGCTAGTGCTAAGATTCAAAACTGCTCTGGTGAAGAGGGAAAAAAAAAAAAGAAGGAAAGAAGGAGCAGTTACTCAGGACTTTCCTGGGAATAGGGAGAAAGAATTCAGAATACCTTACAGAGGCAGGCTGGCTTTGGATATTTATAAACTGTTCACAAACCGATAAGAAAATTAGAAAATAAAATAAAAACTTGTAAAAATATTAAAGAGGAGTATTCAAAATGGTCTCATTGTGTCCTTTGATGACCCAGAACTCAGAGCAAAGGGGAAAATAAGCGTGGTGATTTTAGAAGATGGACATTGCGCTTCTCAAAAATACGAAGCTCAGGAAATTTCCCCACATGTTCCATGCCAGTATTACCACAGAAGTCACTGTAGATAAATAATATCTGAAAGAGGTCTCAAGGCGGAAGAAAATATTTCTAGCAGCACTCTTGAAAACACAGGGCTTTCAGGCTTATCTGCATTAATACATGGAACAGGAACTAACAGAAATCGGAGAAATTCTCTCCCAGTATTGTTTAATAAATATGAAACCTAGTCACCCACTTAAGGTCTTTAAATATGAGGATATACTGAAATAAGCTGCCATTTGAGCTCCCTTTAATCTCTGTTCTTTATCTTTCAGTGAAAGCACTCAATCTTAATAAAGAGTTACTAAAGCAAAACAGCAGGAAGAAAACATTACAAAGGCCAGGCCTAGAGAAGGACACCAAGCCCTTCTAATCAATGTCTGATTCATGCTCTGCCGCACAGCGCCTCAATATAAATATAAGGTAAAGGCTGAAATTAAAATACCCTTGAAAAACTTACACTTTGGGAAGGCATAGATGTATTTTTCCCTACTCTTCCCACCAAGTACAACCAAAACCACAAGAAGACTCTGGAAGGTGGAGAGAAGGCAGACCAGCTCAAGGCTTTGGAATCCAAGGAATGACACAATGTTGAGTTCCTTGGGTTTTCTTTTTGCGTCATATATCCCAGACGTGGAGCTGAAAAAGTCTGCAACCTGGAAATGCCAATGGGAGCAGCCAAAAAAAAAAAAAGCCCCATCAACAAGAGAGGAAAATCTTGGCCTTATCCTTTTGAGAGAGGCAAATGAGGTTCCTCTCTGCATTCAGAGCACCAATCCTATCTTGAACTTGCAGAAATGTAAAAACAAATGGCTTAGTCTTTAGTAATATGGGACCATCATAGCGTAAGCACTTGAGGAGAAGCAAACCCTCTATCTCTGATGACCAATGTCTGCCAATCACACGGCGAAAGGAAATTGAATTAATGGAGAATTGTTTCCATTGTATCCATTCATCAGGATACTGTTAAACCTCTCTTTGGGTTACCTTAACCAGAAGGCAGCAGGATTCAACCACATTGCCCTTCTTCTCCAAACTGTTACAATGGCCTTGACTGATTTGTTTTCTGACATCATGCTATTCTTTTTTTTTCTTTAGAGGAGAAACAGAAATCCTCATGCTTGTGGTAGCTTAACCAAGTCTCTATTGCTTTAACCAAAAGCATCTGACACTTACTGATTTCATTTTCTTGTCACTTAGCAGAGTGAATACCTCTACACACAGACAAAATAATAGTAAGATAAATATTTGTGATGCCCACACTCTCTGAAAATTGCATAAGCCTAGATGTTCAAACACCTTTCTAGAAACACAAAACATCCATTTCCCTCAAGATATTGCTAAGACCTCCCTAGGAGCTCTTTGAGAATTCCTTATAACAAATGCTCATATATAATAGAACAGAAAAAATAGCTCAGCTTGGTTTTCAAAATGGTTACACTTTGGGCTCAAAGGCTGACAAAAACTGTATTGTCAATAAAAATCATTTTTAAAGAAAAGTTATCAAACTCAGATTGTCCAGACTCTTAATGGAAAGCATACAGTACCAGCCAGCAGATCTGCTACATGGAAAACTCTCTTGCAGGAAAAAAAAAAAAAAGATAATCCACAGATTTCCTTAGAGTTAAGTTATGAGTACATGTAATCCTGAAGACCTATGGATGTCTTCCAGAGAATTCCCTTCATTCTGTATGAGGTGTGCAGGCTATACCGCACTCTCGTAGAAAGTCCCCTGCTGGGGCTCTCTGCTTGTACACAAAAAACAGTATGTGTAAATTAATATTAGCAGTGTTCCAGTATGTTCTGAATATGCATGTGCAATTGCCAGGGTCAGCCCAGATCTGGACGTTGGCATATGTGGTCCAATAGATGAACATGAGCCAGACAGAAGGCAGAAGCTTATGAGAGATGAAAAGAGAAAGACAGTTAATTGGAAAGGAAAGAGAAAGAGAAAAAAAAATCAAAGATTGAGAGAGAGAGAGACAGAGAGAGTGCTGTTTGAGTATACATTATTGAATAAATGAGAAGACTACTTTGTACATTCTTCATATGTACATATGGTTCATAATAATGTTCAATAAGGTTCATACTAATGCCTGATACCATAAGAAGCAACAGTTCCAGAGGGATGAAATAAGACCTTGAAATAGACTTGACTTTGAACACTGGAATATATCAGAACATCTAAAAAAGGTGGCAGGTTTAGAATTAGAAGGGAAGGGAAGGGGAGGAAAGGGAAGGGGAGGGAAGGAAAGGGAAAGAAATGTGAGGCAATTTTATAGGTTATCAGTTATCACATGATGTTCCAGAGAATTTTTCTAACAGCAGTGAAATAATGCAGCAGTTGGGTCATATCCATGAGCCATGTCATCCCCATACTAAAGACTATAACAGCTTGTGAGTTACAAGTATTTGTAAGTCAATCTGAAGAATTAAGAATACATTCAGAGAGTTCCTTCATTCTCTACAAGGCTGGGAGCCCCACAAAATGATCTTACAATTCCACTTGTAGGCTAACCTATTTGATGCTGGCTATAGCAGAGACCCATTGACAAAATCAGAAGCATGAGGGGAATGAAGACCTCAATAAGCACTTCTTTACCACCCAGGGTAAAGAGGGAGGGAACAGCCTCATTTACTCTTCAGAAGGATTTACCCCGCACCAGTTTCTCTGGATCTCCAGGGAACTCTGCTGCACCCTGATTCCCCAGTGGGAGGGAGGGGGGCACATGGCTGTTAAGAGTAAGCAATCTCCCTTCATCCTGCACTTTCAGTCTTCCTGTCTCCTTAGAAGGTGGGAGCCTTCAGTCCACTGGCCAGAGGACCAGCAGAGAGGAAAGGGATCAGGAATTACTTTAATAGGAGGGAGATCTGCAAACCTTTTAGCACATGTAGCGTTGGATTTGAGTTGCATCAGCTTGTTTTCCAAAGACAGTTTTTTTTCTAGCAGTGCTCTCTTTTCCTAGGAGAAAATAAGATAACAAGTTTATTTCTGTGTGTGTGTGTGTGTGTGTGTGTGTGTGTGTGTGTGTGTGTGTTTGGTAAGTCTTTCTTGCAAACTGTTCACAAAAGACACTTCTTATAATAGTAGAAATACGTTTTGAGGTACAGAGCCAATTTCAGCTGTTACAACCCACCCCAGGGAGAACTAGCCAGGCATTTTCCTGTGTGGTTCGCAAGTAGCTCAGTGACAAGTCAAGACTGGGTGTCTTTACTCTCCTCACTTGCCTGGAGACTTGCTCCTCCTCCAGCCCATTCCCGAAGTATCCCCAGCTCAGTAAAACTCCTGCCTCCCTCCAGCCCACCCCGAGTGCAAACTGCCAGCCCATCTCTCTCTTCGCATTGGCTCTCCCTCCGTTCCACCTGCTTCTCCTACATGAGACTGAGCTGTTGGTGTCCAAGGACAGTATTGACCTTATCTTCATAGCCCTACCTGCTCAGCTCACAGGGCATCTGTCAGAAGATAGAAAAGTAGTAAATGAATTTTTAGTGAAGGATCAAGGCCACAAGTGATAAAGTCACTTTCTAGTTAGGATATAAGAGAAATGTTGACATTGAGAAAGAAAAATCTAAAGAAATACCTTAATGGTATTATTAAGCCAAACCCTGTCCACTCAAAAGGAGTATAACAAGTCCATGAAAAACCCAACTGGGGACAATTGTGTTCTTTTTCATGCTGAATGGGAAGAGATGTGTTGACATTTGACAACGCTGCTTAGAACTGTTCCTGCTATAATGTTTACATGGGTAATTTCCAAGGCAGTGTTGTAGAGCAAAAATGCAGGTAACTCGTTGGACCCAGACTGACCTAGTTACACATGACTAGGTATTTTTTTGCCAAGCCTTTAACCTTTCTGGCCTCATCTCTGTTAGAAAAAATTATCCAAAACTTGGAAATCAAAACAATATACGATTTTAATGTCAGATTGGGTCATTGTTTAATAACCTGACCCAATTCTCATGGAGAATTTCCCTGCGTTTATGATTTTATTGCTTATGATTTGATTAGAGTCCCGACTCATTTGTAGATTTCTGCCCGGTAGAAAAGATAAGCCCACACATTATGGTTTAATTGCCTCAAAGAATATTAACCAGCTCTGTATCTAACCTAGTAATCCAATTCTATATTCCTTTTCTCAAAATGCTTTTAATAGCCAGTTTCTCAAAACCTTTCATTTAAGCCAGCTTTACCATCTTGTTGGTTCCCTTATTAATGAATGAGTTGAGTAAAACATCTGACATATATTCATCCTACATATTTTTGAGTCATGTTTTTTTTTTTTTGAGTCATGACGTTTTGAACATCCCTAAAATGGAGATACTGCTACCTATATTGAAATGTTGAGATAATTGGAGATATTACATGTGGAAGGCCCACATGCTTTTTGAACATATATTATGACCTCCATTTATAATAATTTGAAGGCGCCAAATGCTTCATATCTTATGGCTATTATGTTTTAAATTTACATTAACATTTTCTAATTTTTCCTGTAGCATTTCTGTCACATATGGAAATGTCCCTTGTGTCACCCTAGTTGTGTTCAAATTATTTTTTGAGGGGTCACAAATATGTCTCATAATCTTATTACGATACTTGAATCATTAAAGAAACACTTCGTTGATAATATATTTTGATTTTGTCAGGAAGAAAACAGTGATTAACGAACATTCTTCCTACGGGACTTACTCTCAATTAATGGATCCTCATAACCGTGGTTCAAGCAGACAAGACAACTGGACAAGTAAACGTTCTGCAGTGGCCAGGGCTCTGGCATGTAGCTTGGGCTCCTAATGCTTCCTCTCTAACAACACAGATAATCACACCACCCTGGCTAGCGCTTTTTCTCAGGGAGTGTCTTCTGGAAAAGGGAAGGAGTTCACAGCACCACCCAGTGGGCAATCCACGATTCCCAAAAAACGGTACCTCTGGGGAACTCACGCGTTCCCTCTCCCTATTGATCAAAGTGGAGTAGACACCAATTTAAATAATTGCCATATGTTAACATCTAAATGATTTGGGAACCGAGTATATCATTTTTATCTGACGCAAGAGAAGACAGGCGCATAATGGAGAGCATTTTGAACTGGTAACTGGAGGACAGTGGAAATCGTTCCTTGTTCCCACTGTCCTCATTTATAAAATGGTGATGAGGAATTAGGTGGTCTCAAAAGCACCTTAGAGCTCTAACATTCCAACAGAGCTAAATCAATGACATTGGAAAACAAATATGATGCAACAGAATTGCACTGCTAGCGAAAGGAACATATGCCATATTAAAATGCTCTTATTGGGCGTTTTTGCTGGCTTATCACTGTGTTTATGGAATTCATTCTCACTGCATTCCTGATTAAAGTGGGGCAGATGGTGAAGGTTTTAAGTAATGTGTTCATTACCAGCCCTCATACCACTAATGGCTATTTACTGGAGCAGTGGCTTGTTCAAGTGAGTAGAAAATGAATCCTTCTCCAGGGGCCATCCACTACCAAGGCAATATTTATCAACTTTTGTTGTGGGTGTTCATTTTTAATTTTCATTTCCTTTTCCTTTTCAAACTCATGTCTTTTCCTTATTGACACAAAAATCTAGAGCTCTGTCTCTTCTTATTCTGACACCCACCCCCGCCACACATGAGGAACCCTTCATCACAGCCTGATTCTCTGTAACCTTAGCCCAAGAAGATATTGTCAAGCTTTGTTTCTTAGAGTTTTATTTATCCACTTGTTTGTTTTACAAATATAACATGCTTAAGCTGAGTATGTTTTTAAAAACTCTGGCACGTTGCCCTTCTGCTCCAACCCCAACTATCTCTAACTCTCTGAGATTCCAATAGGCTCCACTTCAGGAAATCACTGAACTAGAATATTCTAGAAAGCTAGTGCATGACCATGAACCATGGGCATCCTGTCTGCTTACTCCATCACAGAGCACCTACAGACCACCATTATGGGTCAATATCAAGATAAATGGTAGGCTATCACTTCTCAAAAATGTCTGCCAGTATTTAAGCCAATTCAGAAATTTATCCTGGAGTACATTCCCCTATCCTCAAGAGCAGTGTCTGCCTCCCTGGAGGACCCTAGGAGAAGGAATGAAGAGTGATATGGAAAATTCCTTGAGTCCCACACAGCCCAGATACTACATTGCAATCTCTACAAAGATATTGAATCTGGTTCATTCACAGATAGATAGCTAACCTCTAGTTCTGATTGTTAATATGGTACGTGCTCAAAGACTTGTTGAATAAATAGTCAAGTGAATAACCCAGAATTCTGAGATCAATGCACATCCAATACAGATTACACGGGGTTTCTAGGACATAGAAATTATACTCTGCTGTTCTTTTGTTAATTTTCTGAGACTGACAGCTGGCCACTAAACCTGGCCCGGTGCTACTGGGTTTGGGGTGATCACAAGTCTAAATTTAAATGAACTGGTTAATCAGCTTTATTTGCATTCCAGAATTGTCTTCCTTTCCTACATGCATTCTTTGTGATTAGTTTGCTGAACTGTTTATTACAGGATAAATATTCTAATGCTACAAAGTATTCATCCAAATGTTAGTTTGTTCAAAATATTATAACTATAAACTGTCATATTGCCTCCAAACCAGCTGCTTGAGGACATTCTAGCCCAATGTATCTGGCTAAAATAATATGCATAACCCACCCCACAACACAGAGGAGCTATATATTAGTCTTACTAGATTCAGTTAAATATGGGCTTATTTGATTTTTTGTGATTGCCTCACAGGACCTTCATTGAGATTAGAAGTTCAACCAAACCCAGTGTTACAAATTAAATTCTTGAGGAGTATGTAAAATGTTAATCAAATTTCCTTTGGCCAGAAACCCTGAATATTGAAATGTGATTCTTTTGAAGTGGCATTTCAAAAATGATACCAACGCAAGAAGACATAAAACAGAACAAGGCTGAGAAGAGGCAAACCAGGGAATTATTATAATAAATATAAAAATTTATTGGACAATATTTACTAGAAGTCAAAAGCTAGATTCTTTCTGTTTAAGATTTTATTTTTAAGTAAATATTCAGTTTCAGAGAGCCCAATTTTCTATTGGTTTGTTTTGCTACTAAAAACCCAGTAATATTTGGTTGTATTCTAAATTCTAAGGAATGAGTAATTAAATTTATATGCTCCCTTTTTGTTTATATTTAGAGTGCCAGCCACTCACAGGCATGCTGCATAAAATTTTTAATAATTTTTGTTCAGTCACTTCTCTTCCCTAAATTGTCTCTTATGGAAGTTCCAAATCCTTCAGAATGTCTTTTCTTCCTTCCTCCCTTCCTTCCTCCCTTCCTTGCTCCCTTTCTTTCTTTCTTTCTTTCTTTCTTTCTTTCTTCCTTCCTTCCTTCCTTCCTTCCTTCCTTCCTTCCTTCCTTCCTCCCTTCCTTGCTCCCTTTCTTTCTTTCTTTCTTTCTTTCTTCTTTCTTTCTTTCTTCCTCTCTTCTTTTCTTTCTTAGAGAGAGGGAGTGTGGGGGAGGCTCAGCAGAGAGGGAGACAGAGGATCTGAAGTGGGTTCTGCCTCAAGAGCAAAGACCCCGATGTGGAGCTAGAACTCACGAACCAAACCACGAGATCGCAGCCTCAGTGGAAGTTGGATGCTCAATGGACTGAGCCAGTCAGGAGCCCCAGAATGTCTTCTCTTAATGTGAATTCTATCTGTCCTAATGCAGCCACAGAACTTTACAATCCTAAAGTGAACTCAGATGGCCAAAAAATGGATATTTCACTGAGCCTAAGACACAGAAAGCTACGATTACAGTGCTTCACTGTACTGTTACTAAGAATAGGTGGACTTTGTGCTCATCCCCATCGCTTCCATTCACAGCCTTCCCTGCTTCTCCTGTCTAAGCCTTATTTACACTCGAGAGAGAAAGTAACAATGATATGACTGCAGTATCTGTAGATGTAAATCTGGGAGAGTACAGACCTATATATTAAGTGTATAAGGGGAGAAACCAACATTATTGAGTACTTTCTAAAGTCTAGGTCGTTGCAAAGAGTACTTTCACTTAATGTCTTATTTTAGTGTTATTTTCTTACATTCTCTCCCCCAACCCTGTCAGAAGAATCCGTTTAATTCTCTAGGGGCTTACCTTTTCCATCCTCTGTACAAGGTTCTCCAACTCTGTGATTTGATTATGTTTTTCTTCAAGCTTTTCAGCAACTTGATTCAGATTTTCAATATGTTGTTTCAATTGTTGTTCCTTTTCAAGTTTGTTAACCTTTGGTCAGAAAAACAATTGTCAAATGATTGTTTTTATTAAATGCATACAGATATTATCTCCCGGTATAATTTTGAGTAGTCAAAAAAAAAAAAAAAAAGGAATAGTTCGCACTTGATTCAAATTACTCTTTCCAATTTAGTATTTCCTTCAAAATAAACCTTATGGGTTACAATGGCACTAAACAAATGTAGACTTAATAATACACTAGAATGTTTACATTTGTTACCATTAAGCATGCTACCCAAACTGCTATACAAAAGAGAGATACTAATGTAAGTAAAGGGAAATTTTTGACTTGCTCTCAATGAAACTTATCTAGAACAAAAAATCTTATAGGGGAGCCTGGGTGGCTCAGTCAGTTGAGCATCTGACTCTTGGTTTTTTGGCACAGGTCATGACCTCATGGATCATGGGTGTGAGCCCTGCATCAGGTTCTGTACTGACAGCGTGGAGCCTGCTTGGAATTCTCCCCCCAACCCCTCTGCCTGTCTTGTGCTCACCCTGTCTCTCAAAATAAATAAGCAAACTTAATAAATAAAATAAAATCATATATGTTCAAGTAAAATATGTTTTATTTTTAATCAGAAAGTATCATAAAAGCAGAACAATGGTCTCTGCTGTGTTGGGGGTTATTTTCCAGGCTAGCAGCACGAGTTCTGCTAATGATCACGGACATAAAGCCTTCATCGGGCACATGTCTACTGACATGCACACACACATCTGCATGTATATTTAATACAACTTCAGATTTTATGGTCACATAAAAAGTTTCTGGCTTTCTCCCCTTGGAAACACCAGGGGGGCACCCCTGCCTGCAACTTCAGACTGGGGCTCAGCTCCCTTTGCAGAAGTGTGCATTCCCTTCCCCACAGGCCACCCGCTCACTCACACGGCACACTCGGGTCCACACCCATGAAGGTTCTTTATCTGTACCCTGCAGGCACGTGACTTTGAGACCATCACCAGCACAGCCTGCAGCATGGGGGTGTCACCTGCACCGTGGATTTCCTGCTGTGCTCCCCTGGGGACCTTCCCCGGGCCTGAGAGGGAAGAGACCCCGGCAGCCCAACCCTAGTATGAATGCACTTCCCTATTTTCACTTGTGGTGAACACACACACACACTCATACACACACAGTCACTTTTTTGTTCCTTTTCCAGTCCTAGGATACATTCTTCATATAAAGGTTATTGGTCCTAGAATACATACTTCAGATTAAAAAATATATATATGCATGTGTCTGTATGTATAGGTATATGATATATATACATATATACATGTAAACATATGTATGTTTTAAAAATATTTTAATTTATACAGGCACCTGAGTGGCTCAGTCAGTTTAGTGTCCAACTTTGGCTCAGGTCATGATCTCACAGTTTGTGAGTTCAAGCCCTATGTTGGGCTCTGTGCTGACAGCTAGGAGCCTGGAGCTTGCTTCAGATTCTCTCTCTCTCTCTCTCTCTCTCTCTCTCTCTCTCTCTGCCCCTCCCCTGTTCTCTGTCTCTCTCTCTCTCTCTTTCTCAAAAAACTTTTTTTTAATTTAAAATATTTTAATTTATATAAGCTATATGTTAAAATATGAAATATGTAGGGGCACCTGGGTGGCTCAGTTGGTTAAGCATCTGACTTTGGCTCAGGTCATGATCTCACAGTTTGTGAGTTCAAGCCCCATGTCGGGTTCTGTGCTGACAGCTCCGAACCTGGAGCCTGCTTCAGATTCTGTCTCCCTCTCTGTCCCTCTCCACTCACATGTGCTCTCTCTCTCTCAAAAATAAATAAACAGTAAAAAAGTTTTAAATATGAAATATGTATTTTAAAATGTAAACAGACACATACATACTTTTTTTTAATTTGAAGAATGCATTCGAGGGTCAAAACCATTTGGAAACCATTAATCTAGCCCAACTCTTCCATTGTAGAGACAAGGAAACCCAAATGCAAAGAGGGAGCATGACTCTTCCTAGGTCATCTAGTTAGTCAAAAACAGAACCACAAGAGGAGTCACTGGCCAGTGTCGCTCGGGACCCCCCTGGTTTCCAGGCAGGGTGGCACAGCCTCCTCCCACCTGTGTTCCGCAAGGCTCTGGGCAAGGTAGCAACACGACAGCTCAACAACATGCGGGTGCCAGACTAAGCAGGCGTGCGGGGAGACCAGCACAGAAGACGGGCATCCTGCCCTGCCCAAGGCCTGCCAAAGTCATGAGGCCATTGCTTATTTCATGTCTAACCCCAAAGAGAGGCGTGGGCCGACACACATACACACACATTAGGGTGTTTATTGTCCAGTGAACAAGCTGCTAGCTCAGTACCTTGAGTAGGTGTTTATCTTCCTCATGCTTCTTCCGAACTTCTTCAGACTGTGCTTGGTAGATTCCAAATAATCTCTGAGCCACGTTTCTCAGAGCTGCCGCCCCTGCTTCTCTGGAAGCTTCCAGCTAGGAAAAGAGGTCACAGTGTATGCTTTGACATTTATAATAAAAAGGGTAAAAGGCAGAACAGTTTGGCAAGCAATTAAAAACAGAAAGGCTGGGGGCCCCTGGACGGCTGAGTAGGTTAAGTATCCAACTCTTGGTTTTGGTTCAGGTCCTGAGATGGAGCCCTGAGTTGGGCTCCACGCTGAGCACGGAGCCTGCTTGGATTCTCTTCCTCTCTCTCTGATCATGCTCACATATGCACCTCTCTCTCTCTCTAAAGAAATAAACTTAAAAAGGAAAGGTTGTAACTGTACCATTTGCACGCCCCTAGACAACAGCAAGGAGTAAAGACACTCTTATCCAGTAAGAGGAAAATGTAATATGAGAAACTGTCGTGGAGAAGGATCTGCACTGGCCAGGCCAAAGCACAGCCCCCCAGCCAGTGCCCTGCACTTACAGAACTGCACCCTGCCTTATCAGCTTATACACTTATTTACAGGCATTTTATCAATGATGTCCACAACAGTACTAACATATGTCTTTTCCTAAAATATCAGTGGATAAGAAGGAAGTATTAAAGGCAATAAAGCTAAAGTGTCACGAATCTCTCAAGGATTTAACCTAAAGAAATAAACAAGAATGGCCATAAAGATTTACCCACCAAGACCATCATTGCAGGACTGCATTCATAACAAAACAAAATAAATAAGCCAAAAAAGAATTCAACATGGATTACTTAAATAAGATAAGGAAACACTTGACTCAGTGTTCTAATTAATATTTATTAAACATGAAAGACTTTAAAGAATGACTTAGTAGGAAGACTTCACATGAAACCTATTTAAGCGTACGCCACCGTATTCACTACAAAGTACAGTATTGTACTCTGACTTCATCAACTGGAACTTTCTATCCATTGAACTTTTGTAAGATCTTTTCAATAGTAAAAGTCTCCAAAATAAATCACTGAGATTTAAGTTATGAAATGGAAAGGTGTTTCTCTACGTTAGATGAGCATACTTTGGATCAACGGATATATAAGGATGTCTGTCTATCTGCTCTCACATATCCATGAAACTGTCTTATTGTCTCAAAGGCTCAAAAATACAAAACTTTAGAAATTTTTCCTGACAGCCATACCTTGATTTTCAAGACTTCATTCTCTTTGTTCATTTCTAAGAGCTTCAGGTCTTTTCCTTTTGTCCTTTCCATGAGCAGATCCAAACCGCAACATGAACCAGAGTCATTGTGAATGGTTGGACAGCACTGAAATGAACAAACATGAAAATCAGAACCTAGCTACTTCTTTCCTCTACAGACTTTGAGAGCAACAACTGTCGTTCACTATTCCATAAGCCAAAAAAGATTCAGGTCAGCACAGATAAAATAAATCTTTTGAATTTCAAATATCAATGAAGAATTCTAATTGAAGCAGTTGGCCTCTATATTTGCTCAAATTTGATTAGATTTTTAAATTAAAAGGAGGTACATCTTTTATACCTTTCATATTTATTACAGCTTTAAATTCTTTTTTTAAAATTTTTATTTATTTTGAGTGAGAGAGAAGCAAGGAGGAGCAGAGACACAGGGAGAGAATCCCAAGCCAGCCCCACACGGTCAGTGCGGAGCCCAGTGTGGGGCTTGAACTCACACACCATGAGATCATGAGGAGCTGAAATCAAGAGTCAGACGCTTAACTGACTGAGCCACCCACGCACCCTTTCCTACAGTTTTAAATATACCCATAAGTCCTTTTTAAAAACTAAAGAGTATCCACAAGGCCAGTTTTTTTCCCTTCTTTATCTAAGTTGTAGACATAAATGCATTCTGCTTACATTGTATTACAAACTAATATAATCAGACTTAATAATTACAATACATAATAGTCAATGTTCTATGATGCCTCACTGCAACCACCACACATTACATTTCTTAAATTTTTTTAATGTTTTTTATTTATTTTTGAGAGACAGAGAGAGACAGTGTGAGCAGGGGAGGGTCAGAGAGAGGGAGATACAGAATCGGAAGCAGGCTCCAGGCTCTGAGCTAGCTGTCAGCAGAGAGCCCAACGCGGGGCTCAAACCCACAAACTGTGAGATCATGACCTGAGCCAAAGCCGGACGCTTAACCGACTGAGCCACCCAGGCACCCCACACATTACATTTCTAGAGACACTGGAACTGAATGTTACTGCTTGTGTGACTCCAAGTAAACTCTGGTCCATTGAAAATACAGTTAGAGCAAAAAATAAATCTCATCTGAATCAAGACATGTGGAAGTGGAAAGGGAATCCAGAACCATCCAACTCAACTACATCAGTTTTACAGATAGGAAAAATGAGGTACTGAGCCCAAGTTTACATAGTAAGTAAGGGAGAGCTCATGACACAGCCTCTTAAGTATGCATCTGACACGTTCTGTATTTCCAAATTATTTCGAGACAGACTAAAGAATTATACAGTTCTACATACCCTACAATTGTGTAATTATAAAACAATAACTTCTATTTTCAGTAAGCATCTATCATGTACCAGGTAACCTTTTAGATGTTCTGTAAATGCCCCTTTGTCTGAATGCTTAAAACACTAGAAGGCACTATGTCCACTATGCAGATGAGATGTCACTAAGAAGTCCAAGGTAATACCTAAAATAACTACCAGAACCAGAATTAGAATCCAAGTTTGTTGTTATTGGAAAGCCAATATTCTTTCCAATCCAAATTTGGGCTACATTTACAGAAATAAAACAAAAAAGAAGGGGTACCTGGGTGACTCAGTGATGGTTGAGCATCTGACTCTTGGTTTTGGCTCAGGTCATGATCTCTCGGTTTTGTGAGTTCAAGCCCCATTGTTGGGCTCCCTGCTGATAGCAAGGAGCCTGTTTGGGCTCAGTCTCCTTCTCTTTCGGCCCTTCCCCACCAGTGCTATCTTTGTCTCTCTCAAAATTAATAAATAACTTTAAAAAAAGAATATAGTGTTTTAAACACATACACACACACAAACACACAAAAAAGAAATATGGTCGCCACAAGTCTGGCATGGTTTTGTTTTCTCTCCCAGGCACCACTATATATGCTTACTTTCTCTATATAGAGTAGGGGTTATTTTGCCTTTTAATTTGTTAAAGAATTCTTGATGGGAAGACTCTGGTAGATGGTAACTTGCTGGTAACAGCAGATACCTACAAAAGTCATGGATCAGTGCCCCTCAAACTTCAATGTGCATATGAATCACTCAGTGAGAGATATGATTAAAATGCAGATTTTGATTGCAGAGATCTGGGGTGAGACTCCAGATGCTGCAATTCTAGGAGCTCAATGGGGCCACCCAAGTGGCTCAGTTGGTTAAGCTTCTGACTTCAGCTCAGGTCATGATCTCCTGGTCTGAGTTCAAGCCCTGTGTCCGAGTCTGGAGCCTGCTTCAGATACTGTCTCTGTCTCTCCGCTCTTCCCCCTACCTCCCCCCCTCCCTGCCCCTTTCTCTCTCTCTTTCTCTCAAAAATAAGTAAACATTTTAAAAATTCCGCCAAGGAGCTCCCTGATCAGCTGCTGTTGTTGGGACTACAGCCCTCACTTTGGGAGCAACAAAGCCCTAGATCATTATGGCTAAATTCCTACACGGACATTATTCAGATATTGCAGGGGGGAGAGGCAGCTCCTTAGATGCCGGTACTGGTCTGCCGACCATCTGAGGTTTGAGATGACCAAGGACCAAGGCAGATGCACTGGCAACGCAATTCATCTCCATTCCTAAGAAACTACTCCTATCAAGGTCACCAACAACTCCCCATTGTTACATCCAATGGTCAAAGTTCAATCCTAAATTTACTTCACCCATAGGCACCATTTGATACAGTGGCCCCTCCCCACTTTCTGAAACCCTTTTCACTTGTCTTCAGTGTCTCCACCCTCTCCTGTTTTTCCCTCTAATTCACTGGCTTCTTTTCCCAGCCTGATGTGATCCTTCTCCTTCTCCTTCCTAAGTGTTCGATAGCTCAGAACTCAATGGTCAAATTTCCTGTTATTTTTATCTACACTCACATGCTCCATGATCTCCTAGATCTTCTGGCCCAGACCTTTAAAGATCTTCAAACCCAGAATCAGATATCTAGCACTCATTAGAAACCTCCACTTAGAAGTCTAATAATCAACTCAATATTACCACAATGGAATTTTTAATCTGGCCCATCATTCACAAACATTAACCTTTTTTTCCAGGTTCTGAGCAATTATTTTGAGAAAATGTTTGAGGCTGGGTTGTGTTAGTTTGAGAGGCAGAGGATGCTAATGGGAACTATGTTTATGCCTCATCCCCTATATTCTGCTTTCTCTGTTGCCATACTACATGGCAAGCAACATTGACATTGAGGAGGTGCACTTGGCTCAGATGAGCTCTAACCTGGCATTATCCAGACAAGGCTAAGTATAGCTTGCTTGATGTTAGGCATATAAAGCCAGTCACAAGAGAGAAGGTGCAGTTAAACTTATCAATTGTCTAATCACTCCACCAAATGGCCTAATAGCTTCAACTCTGTGTCCGCTGATGTGACTGAGGTGAACCTAAAAGCTTGTACCTCTGTCAGTCTTTTGGAAATGTTGCTGCCATATGTCCTGGCCGGGCTGACATCTCCCCCATGTACCTTAGATAAGTAAGCCCCATTTAAAATATTCAAGTAAGGTCCAGTTGATGCAGCCTGATGCTACTAATAACATCTGCAGTTAAATATTTCCCACAAATGCCCATTATTGTCTTCAGAAACTAACAAAATAGGTAACACTCATCATTCAAAGCTTCAAAGGATAATTTAATAATAATCTTAAAAAGTTATTTAAATTAAATTTATACTGTTTTACATTTATTTACTGAAGGAATAAAGTGGTTTACATGTGAATAAATTCATTACCTTTCTTTCTAGTTTGTGATTTGTGTTGTTATGTCCTCCTTCGTCTTTAAAAATTTGATTTCGGATTTTTTCCAAAGTGGTTCGGATCTAGGAGGAAAAAATATTCTAATTTTTTCAAAGGCATTTAATGCCAAATACTTTTTT
The DNA here is from genome assembly GCF_006229205.1 of Suricata suricatta. NCBI lineage: Eukaryota > Metazoa > Chordata > Mammalia > Carnivora > Herpestidae > Suricata > Suricata suricatta. The sequence continues at coordinate 19,565,073 of NC_043713.1, read as the reverse complement.
CTTTATACCAGCTACCATATACCTAATTTATATAGAAAGTAAGACATACATAACTACCATCAACCTGACTCGCACTTAGGCTAATATTATTTAGATTGCAGAAAATGAGCATTTGGTCTTTATAATTCTTTCTCAGCCAAACCTAAAATATAACCTAAATGAATATTATACTATAAAATCATTACTATTTAGTAATTAGTATTTAATACTATTTAGTTTTATTTTTCCTATGTAGTAATTTAGTCTTAATTTACTGTTTAGTAATTACTATAAAACAATTACTATTTAGTAATCACTACAAAATAATTACTAGTTAGTAATTACTACAAAATAATTACTAGCTGGTAATTACTGGAGAATAATTACTATTTAGTAATTACTACAGAATAATTACTAAGAGAAGATCATACAACTTTATGCATGAAACATAAGCCCATATCTTAGTGACCTATCGAATTGCAAGACACTCAAAGATGAATTAATTGATCTGAATAAGTTACAAACGATCTCTGTCCAAATTTTTCCATCTGTCCTAAGAAACAATTTATAAAAATATGTAGTTTTGTCAGCCATTATCATGGGATTCTCATAAAATGTCACATTTTGCCAACAGGTAGTCACTGGGGACAGAACCCTGAGCCGTGAAAAGGAATCAGATCAGGAAAGACAGAAACTCAGCAAGACACATAAACATCTACTTGGGAGCGTAGTGTCGGCACTAATGAAACACCTGAGAAATGATATAAAACCGTAAGAAGTGCAGAGGTGAGTAGTGCGGGGCAAAATAAGTGCTGACAGGTATTTTCTGCACCCTTCTGGCCCATTGCTCAGTTTTACTCCACGTGTGGGAACAGAGGTTCACACCCTCAAGAGAAGTTACCAAACGTGTTGAAATTTCAGCAATCAAGAACGTCCTTTGCCAAATGCATCCTCACATGTTCTATGGAGGGAGAAACAAAGCCCACCAATCCATAGTAGATTTCATTTTAAAAAATCATCTCATACTGATATGGTTTCCAGCACCTGCACACCTTTTTCACATATTCGGTCTCTTCAATGACATGAGCTGACGTGGACTCATACCAGGCAGAATTATCTTCTATATTACCCCTTGTGGGAACTTCTGTGGTTACGGTTACTGTTGTCATTGTGAATTCTGGCTCTAGGAAAACATAAATCAGTTAGACAAAACTAACTTCTCTCTTGATATGATATAATATGGTTCATAAGCTAAAGGAAGTTCTATATTAGCACTGTCATAAAATATAGTAGAAAATATTATAAATTATTGATATTTGTATACATCCATAAACCCAGGAGTTAATTTAATATAAAAACAATACCAGCTGAAGCATTCATTGATTAGAAGGGTAAAAATAAAATTATCTGAGAAGAAAAGTGTAAAATGTTTCTTTTTATTCTACCTCATATTAGATCGTAAGACCTCACAAGTAGGGGCCACATCTTACTCATCTTTATAACTGTAGCACGCTGAAAGTGCTTAATAAATGACTGTAGAACTAAAACAACATATTATAATGAAATCATATGTAAATATCATATATATGTGATATGTGCATGTATAAAAATATATAAGTGATATAACACACATATATCTACATGAATAATGTATACATCTATACACATATATGTATATAAGTGATATATGCATACATATATATGTCACTTGTATACATATATATGTATATGTCACTTACATATAATTCACATTATACTTTATTTAACTCTCAATAGCTTATAGGTCTATTGAGACCTTTATAAAGGTCATCTATGGGACAAGTATTTACAACAGAAAATTACTGGGAGAAGCCCAAATACCCAAAAAAAGAGGATTGGCTGAATCAACTATCTACTGCAATGGAGTCTTCCCTAGGACACATTATTCAATAAAAAAGCATGGTGAAAGAAGTTTGGCAAAGCGCAGGGAGTCGTTGAAGCAGGTCAAGGGCACACCCCTCTGTTTTGTTTCTGTTTGTAATTTTCCTAATAAATAGTAAAGAACTAAAAAAAAAAAAAATAAATGAAATGCCCTGTGAGGTAGGATCATTCATCTCACCTTACTGATAAGAAAGCCAAGACTCCCATAGGTGGTAACTTACCCAGGGTCACAGTAAAACTAACAGAGTTGTAACTCAAGTCTTTGTCTTTTGGACACCAAGTTCAAGGGTGTTTCCGTCACATTAGGGGTGGCTTCCCTACTGAGAAAAAAAATGACAACAAAAATACTTAACATTTAGCAATGACCTATGCTGTTAAAGCATACAAAGAATTTTCATATTTGCAAGCATCACTTTAAAACCAGAGAGCTGCTGGGATAACTCAAAGTCCTGCGTTTATCCTTTAATGGTCAATGAAATTGACAGAGTACGCCAAGAATTGTCCATTTTATTATAAATCCTCTTAGACAGCCACTATGGCTTCTACTTGTTTTGCCTGAAGTTGATTTGACAACTGCAATTCAGCAAGTTTCTTTTGTAGCCTGTGAGTGGAGGTGCCTCTGGTCCTTAGTCCTCTGATACCTCTTCTGGGATGAAGTTCTTGGTCCCAAACGGCATTTAAATAAAACTTGAAATAAAAGCAACATCCACAGAGACAATAAGCAGTGTGTCTACAAACCAGAAGGGCATGGTCAGGCTTCCCGCATGCACAGCCTAGGAACTAACAATGGGTCAAATAGTTTTTTAGTGGTCCAAAACACACACACACACACACACACACACACACACACACACACACACATAATCAAAACAAGAACAACATTTTGTGACACATGACAATTCTATCAGGTGGAAATTTTATGTCCATAAATGCCACAACCACAGCCATTCATTTACATATTGTCTGTGTGGCTCACTTTTGCTCCATGACAGCGGAGTTGAGTGGTTACGACAGGGAAAATATGTGGCAAGTGACATCTCAGATATTTAAGATCTGGGCCTTTCCTGCAGAAGTCTGCTGACCCCTGGGTTAGAGTGTAGCAGGGCATGGGAGCAAAATCTGTGGAAAAATATAGGCCAGCAGAATAATCGGGTTGGTCTGAGTTCTGTTTTGTTCTCCAGTTCAATCTCCCTTGATCTATGGTCCTATTCAATTGATTTGCATTCTTTTTTCTTTTTAGTACATTACACGCTGTACATTAACAAATGTAAGGGGCATTCCAGCACAGGAATTAATCACTCTTCAGAAGGGATTCTGATAGATTCTCACAGTCTTTCATAATTTGCAAATCACACTGGGCCCCACCTTATTTATCCTGAACACACTCTCTTCCATGCCTTTTATTCTTAATATCAAGGAATTATGCTCCTTAATCATTGATACTTCTCAAAATATCATACCTCCTCCACTCCCTGGTTGGGCCATCTTAAACAAGTTACATAAAATTTTAGCCATGACTTACTTGTATCTGTTAAATAGGGGTAAAACACCTATAGTTGCAAAACTGAGGGGTTTTGTAATTTTTAAAAAGTTTATATATTTATTTTGAAAGAGCAAGAGCACAAGTGGAGTTGGGGCAGAAAGAGAAGGAGAGAGAATGCCAAGCAGAGCAGAGCCTGACATGGGGCTCGAACTCACAAACTATGAGATCATGACCTGAGCAGAGATCAAGAGTTAGTTGCTTAATCATCTGAGCCTCAGTCAACCGAGGGTTGTTTTTTTTTTTAATTCATTGGTTGCAGAAGGCACAAATGGACAGTAATGGTTAATATCATTGCTCCTATTATTTCGTATTATTAATAACCACAGAAGACATGGTAGTTCATGCCTATCTGGGTGCAAAGTTTATATCCAACTGTATTCAAATGAAATAAGATTCCACTTCTCTCTCTGATTCAGGAAATTTTTGCGTCCTTGATTTGTATAAAGAAGCCCAAGGGGAGCTTAATCCATCAAAGTCCAAATTGCCATATGGCATCACCATCCTGGGGAAAATCCATCTTAGCATTTGATTTCTGCCAGGAGTAGATTAGGCAGATAGAATTTTCAAAATAAAACACAATCAGTTAATGAAAGTGAGAAAAGAATTTTATCTGTTTTATGCTGGAGTGGATTGAAGGCAGCTTTCAAGTGGCATTGCGCCAAGAGGTGTTATTTCCTAGATCAGGGCTCCCAGGTGGAAGGGGAGGTGCTAAGTAGGCAGGGCTTTGCCATCCTAACTTGAACCAAACCAGTTCTGCTTTGTTCTGTCACACACTGAATTGTTCCATGAGACTTTCTGTGAAGAAAGAACATTCTACAACTAATAGGTTTATATGGCCACTCGGCAGCTGAGTGACCTTGGGCAAGTTTCTTAACTTCTCTGTGCTTCAGGTTCCTTAGCTGTAAAATTCAGGTAAAATTAATAATGAATGATGACAGAAATAATAAACAATATGAGGTTGTTTGTGAGATAACATTTTCCAAGTGCTTAAAACAGCACCTAGCACATAATAAATGATTTGTGTTTGTTCAATGAGTAAATCAAATATGAATCCATTATCCACAATGACTGCTGATAAGTAGTCTAAGTACTAGAGAAGAACCAGGTAATATTTTAAATAGTCTGCAACCCGAGCAAGGTTATAAAAGAAAATCTGCTTCAGGGATTTTAAGATTAGCAAATCCATGGCATTGGTTCTTTCTCAACATCAATAATCCATCAACATCCCCAACTGATTATGCTAACATATAATGAATAGTTTACAATATATAAAGCAGTTCATACACACTAATTGTAATCTGTGTGATCAACCAACACATTCATGGGTGCCCAGGATAATGTAACTAAACCTACTTCTCTATTTCATGACATAGGAATGGCCCATCCATTATACAAGAAACACATATAAGGCACTGTTATGGAGCTGAATTTTGCTCCCTCCCCATTCCTATGTTAAAGTCCTGACCCTCAGTATCTCAGAATGTAACCTTATTAGGAAATAGAATTATTACAGATGTAATTAGTTCGAATTAAGTCACACTGGAGTAGGCTGGGCCCCTCATCTAACATGACCGGTGTTTTCATAAAAACCTGGACACAGACGCATGCAGGAGAACGCCACATAAAGTTGAAGATAGAGAACAAGGTGATGCTTCTACCCGCCAAGGAATACCTAAAACTGCAAGCAAACCACCAGAAGCCAGAGGCAAAGCATGGAACAGACTCTTCCTTACAGCCTCAGAAGACCCCAACCTGGCCAACACCTTGATCTTGGACGTCCAGCTTCCACAACAGTGAGGCAAGAAATTACTATATTTAAGTCACTTAGCTTGTGTACTTGGTCAGAGCCGTCCCAGGAAATGATTACGGACACTGGTTATACTCTAAAAATGCTAACATAGGTATTTTCTTCCTTTATTTAACCTTTGATCGATTCATTCATATATTAAATATTTATTAGAATACAGCTGTGTCAGGTGCTGAGGCCACAGAGGTGCACCAGACACCCCACCTTCAGCATGGAGAGGAGACAGACATCGAACAAAAACAGTGAATACATAGGGAATGTAACGAGAATTGGTGGCAAGGGTGATGGAGAAAAGTAGAGAAGGGTGACAATAAAGGGAGGCGCTGTTTTGGGTGAGTGGTAAGGGAAGGCCAATCTGAAGAGGCGGCATTTAAGCAAAAGACTTGGCTCAAAAGATTGAATTTGTGTGCTTCTGGGAGAAGAGGATGCCAGGCAAAGTGGGGAGCAAGAGAAGAGGCTGGAAGTTGTTTGGAATAATGTTCTGGGAACAGCAAGGTATGCAGCGGAGCCCGCCACCTCTTTTTCTTTTCTTTCAATGTAGCAGGGATTTTTTTTTTTTTTTAGTACTGAAACTTGTTAAGACTTCCAGTTTACTTAAGGAGGTGTCTCCTTTGCTTTTCAAACAGGTCTAGTCCATCTGGCATGGCTCCCAAGGTTGAAGGAAAGGCGGATGTAGCAAAGCATGGGGCAAAGTGTGCCACAAGGCATATGCAGCTGACTCCAGGTCCGTGCACAGAAGGGAAAATAAAATTCAGCGGACTGCACAGAGGCAGCCTCAGCTCACTTCTGCGGGCGCTGACTGAGAAGCACCATGTGGATACAAGCATGTTTTGACTGTCCAGCCCTTGAGTCTCCTTCCCAGATTATGCGCAATCACCACCTGTATGAATCTTGGCAGGAAAGGTCCCTTACTTGTCCTTCCTCACTCCCTGGGGCTGGAACAAGTGAGCCACCTGAGGGTTCCCATCTGGAAGTGCCACTAGGGAGACTGGCCCTTGGGCTTGTTGAAGCTGGAGGCAGTGAAAGGCCCATAATTATCCTGGGAAGGGAAGGAGCCTGGCATAGAGCATGGCTTTGTGTCCAGGTGGCAGGAAAGGACTGGTGGCAATGCAAGGACTCTATCTTACTCTCGTGACAGCCTGATCTTTGATGAAGTACCAGCACACTGGATTCTTCCATTGCCAAACCAGTAAAATCCTCGTCAGCTTACATGATCCAGAGTCAGTCGCTTAACTGACTGGTTTGCAACCAGGAGCCCTGGCTTTTTTAGCACAGTTTTTGAGTTGTCAGTTTCTCAGTTCTGAGCTAACAACATTGAACATTGTTTCATCATTCTTGGTCACTATTATTTGGAGCTTAGATATTAGAAACTGAAAGAGTAAGTTGCAATAAAAGTGAACAAGAGTAATTAGGTTATATGAGGAAAACAAGCTAACAGATCTCCAAGCCCTTGGTGAGAGACTGACCGTGTCCTGAATATTAAACAGCACACCTGTTCTGCAGCTACATTACACAGCACAATGGTGACATCCAGTGTCAGCTGGCTAAATCTCAGGTGACTATGCAGTTTACCTGAAAATAACAAACAGTATTTCAAAAGACACGCAAGTCAACACTGAGCTCAAGTAATAAAAACATCGTTTTCAAGTAATAATCTACGACTTTTTAAGTAGAATTAATTTTATTCATTTGTGATACTCATGTGTATACAAACATATATCTACATCATGACCCATGCTAGGGAAAGCTCGTAGATATGAAATAAAAGCTATCTCATCTTTTAGAAGGACTGAAGTATTGGCACAAATACAATATACACATAAGTGCAATTGACAAGCACTGTGCCATTTACTAAAAATCATTTTCCATTGGTTGTCAAAATTAATCATTACAATATACTGTGCTATACCTATTATCTATAGATCTGTGGCTATATTTAGATCCATCCATATATGCATGTATAATGCAACCAAGTCACAGAAAAGTGATTAAGTTTTTTAAGCTCATAAATTGACCTCTCCACCTGAGCCCAGGTGAACTGACCTTAAATCCAGGTTTCTTTGTAATGAAATAACCTATCTTCATGGTTCATTGGCATAATTTGAAATTTTGAAAACAGCTGAAGATTTCACCTAGTGCCCAGTATAACAGCTAACCTACAAAAGGTACAAATCACATGAATTCATTCCCATCAGGCAAGACTGGGGAGAAGGCACCAGAGTCTGCTTTGTGCCTACCACATACAGGCTAGAGTTTGCTGCCTTTAATAACCCTCACAAACACCCTGAGAGGTTGGTGTTATTATTCCCATTTTACAGATGAGGAAATGAGGGTGAACAAGGTTAAGCAAAAACAGCTAGTTAATGATGGTCACGGATCTCAAGCCATAAATCTACTGGCTCTTTCCAACTTACTATCTTGCTTTCTGCCGAATTCCGAATGGATTTCTAAGCCTACTTTCTTGGGCCCAAGTTAGTGTAGTAGTGGGTTTCTGTCCCAGTAGATTTATTCCACGAACAGAGGCAGTATGGCTTCATGGAGAAGAAATGGTGTGTTTGGATCACAGCTTACTGAGGACATTTGATTATAGGACATCACTTGGAAGTATCAATGTCTAAGCTCAGCTGTCCCCTCACTCTCCACCCTCCACCACCCACCCCCAATCAGTCAACTATTCTTTCTGCTCTGACCTCAGTTAACAATTCAAAGGCCACTTAGTGAAGTCAGTGAAGGGAATATGAAAAGCAGCACATGTAAATGGGGATATGTATCTTAGTCATTTGTAAATTTACAAGGAAGGTGCCCTTTTGTAAAGTTCTGTTGTGGCTTCTAAAATATTTTAAGAATTTGGGCGCCTGGGTGGCTCAGTCAGTTAAGCCTCCGACTTCGGCTCAGGTCAGATCTCACGTTTGTGGGTTCAAGCCCCACGTCAGGCTCTGTGCTGACAGCTAGCTCAGACCCTGGAGCCTGCTTCCAGTTCTGTGTCTCCTTCTCTCTCTGCCCCTCCCCCTCTCATGCTCTGTCTCTCTCAGTGTCAAAAATAAATAAAACATTAAAAAAATTAAAAATATATATATTTTTTAAGAGTAGACGGCTCAGGAATCTGCAAAATGTCTTTAGATTTGAAGCTCATCCTAGAATAGCTTGGCTTCAACATAGTTTACTTCATTTAAAAAACTATCCACTGAGGAGGGGGTAAGACAGAAAATACTGGATATGAATGAGGATGAGGAGCAACTGGAACTCATGTCTGTTGCTGATGGGTATGCAAATGGGGCAGCCATGTTAGCCAACACGTAGTTTGTTTCTTATAAAGTTATGTGCACACAGTACAATCTAGAAATCCCACTTCTAGATATCTACCCAAGTGAAATGAAGGTCTATGTTCCATAAGGCACAAATTCCACTTGCTGAACACTGCGAAAAAATCAAATATTCATCCACGGGTTTGAATCTTACTCATCAATACAGAAGAATGAACTACTGGGGTGCCTGGGTGGCTCAGTCGGTTAAGCATCGGACTCATGATTTTGACTCAGGTCTTGACCCACAGTTCGTGGGATCAAACTCCATGTTAGGCTCTGCACTGACAGTGTGGAGTCTGCCTGGGATTCTCTTTCCCTCTCTCTTTCTGCCCCTCCCCTGCTTGATTGCTCTCTCTTTCTTTCTCAAAATAAGTAAATAAACATTAAAAAAAAAAAGAATGAATGCATGCTCCGCCAATTTCAGAGCCTATAAAAGTGGCAAGGACGATGGCAGGTTCTTGTAAGTGGTACATGAGTCTTAGGAAACACTTGGAATGACATATTTCAGCGGCAGTCTAGAAAAATGCACTTGCTCTAAAAATTTTTGAACCTTACCAAGTTAAAAAAAAAAAGACATTACTAGTGGAGACTGATTAATTCACCTAATCACAAATCATCAAAACCACAGTGTTCCCAACCAGGGATTTCAGCAAGTTGTTCCTATATTTCAAGCAGAAAAAAAAACAAAAAAAACAAAAAAAAAACCAAGTTCCATTCAGCACATTGAGCTTTGGAAAACTATCTTATTTAATCTAAAGTATCTTGGTTTCAAATTTTAGACTTTTAAAAATATAATCCTTTGCATTCCAAGTTGTCAATAAAATATACCTTTATTTTTTTGTTTGTTTACTTATTTTTGAGAGAAACAAAGACAGAGACAGAGAGACAGAGGGCAAGCAGGGGAGAGGCAGAGAGAGAGGGAGACACAGAATCCAAAGCAGGCTTCAGGCTCTGAGCTGTCAGCACAGAGCCTGACGCAGGGCTTGAATTCACAAACTACAAGATCATGACCTGAACCGAAATCAGACACTTAACCGACTGAGCCAACCCAGGAGCCCCTAAAATAGACCTTTAAATTATATTAATGCTCTTTTTTCCCCAATAGGAAAGTGTAACTTCAGCAGTAACTTCCAGGCATGAAGAGACATACTGTCTTCTCTTTGGTTTCACAGAATCTGCCAACTTTGTATAGTAGGGTTTCTACTCAACCAAATAAATCCTTCTAAGAGGATCTGTAAGCATAAATTGTCAAGTGTAACCTGCCAAGCACACACTGGCTGCATAAGCAGGGTGAGTGGTGGCGTGCAAGAGAACAACAGCTCTGACCCACCACTCGCTGTTCAAAGTTCCTGATTCCTGAGAGGGAAACCAGAGGTCAATGCTTTGGCAGTGTTAGAAATTTCTGACATGCTTTATGTTAAGTGTGCCACTAAAATATGTTATTAGGAAGCACTCATATTTTTGAGAGTACTTCGGTTATCACTTAGGTAAAACAATCATCAAAATGTGCCCACTCAAAATGCATCGTTTGTGAAGAGCAGATAGCAAAGGAGAGGTAGGCTCTTTGCAAATATCAATGTCAAGAGTGAACCATCTTCAGTGGGCTTGGATGGCTCAGTCGGTTTAGCGTCTGACTTTGGCTCAGGTGGTGATCTCGAGGCTCGTGGGCTCAAGCCCCCCATCGGGCTCTGTGCTGACAGCTGGGAGCCTGGAGCCTGCTCTGGATTCTGTGTCTCCCTCTGTCTCTGTACCTCCTCCCCTGGCTCACTTTCTGTCTCTCTCTCTGAAAAAGAAAATAAACATTAAAAAATTTTTTTATGTTTTTTTTTTAAATTTGTTTTTGAGAAACGGAGAGAGACGGAGAGAGACCGTGTGAGCAGGGGAGGGTCAGAGAGAGAGAGGGAGACAGAATCCGAAGCAGGCTCCAGGCTCCAGGCTAGCTATCAGCATAGAGCCCGATGCAGGGCTTGAACCTACAAACCATGAGATCATGACTTGAGCCAAAGCAGGACGTTTAATCGACTGAGCCACCCAGGCACCGCTAAAATTTTTTTAAAAAAATAGTCAAACATCTTCCGGGTCTGACCTAGGATGCCAAATGATTGATGCTTTTGGTTTCTCGCACAGGATTTACTATTTGCTCTTTTTGTGTGAGTATCATAGAAAGATCATAGTTATGTCACATACGGAAACTACTGGTTATCCATATCATGAATATATTTTTCATAAATATAAAGAAGAGGTTGGATCCTATCAATTATTTCACATTATGCCATCATGGAAGCTGGACCACAGTATCTCTCTTACCGCTTAAAGGTAAATGCAGAAATATCTACCCACGGGTGAACAAAATGTAGACTGGACATACCACGGAATTAATATTAGTTAGCAAGAAAAAGGAATCAACTACTGATATATGCTACACCTTATGTATGAACCTCAAAATCACTGTTCTTGGTGAAGGAAATCAGATGCTAAAGACTATATATCATATGATTCCATTTGTGTGAAATGTCCAGAAAGTGAACTTGAAAGAGAGAAAGTAGATCAGTGTTGGTCTGGGGGTGGCGTTGAGGATAGTCATAAAGAATAGGCAGGTGGAGGCTTTTAGGGATAATGAGAATGCTCTAAAATGGATTGCAGTGATGGTCGCACAAGCCCATAAATTTACTAAATCACTGGATTACACAACATACCGTAAAATATACCTCCAATAGCTGTTTTAAAAAAACAGCAGCAACAGCAACAAGCAACAATACCTTGGATAAAGTAAGTCTTTTCCTCTGGGGTAAAATATAATTGTAGTCATATTTTTTTAATTTCCAGGAAAAAATAATCTGATAGAAGTTTCTCCATTTGAAGTTTTTCATTCATCGATTTATATGCTAAGTTATTGGCATCCACTGCAGAAGTTAGTTTTTATTTAACTAGCATGAAGTTGATATTTAGCTATTTCAGGCTTAATATCTCAATTTTTCCTATATTAAACCCAGAACACATGATTCCTAAGTTCTTCCCCAACCTAAGCAAAAAGAAAAACATTGACCTGAATAAAATATAAGTTCCTTTTCAATTCTGAGAGTTGACTATTGAAATGGGTACAGAGAGTGTGTGATTTGCAGATAATCTAGTTTCAGTGGCTGTCAAAATTGATGGATGATCATTAATATGGTTCTTATCTATGATCTTCAGGTGTCCCGGAGGACTCCAGCATTGTGTAAATTCCATGAGGACAGGAATGTGACTTATTTACACAAAGCTGTATCCACCCTTCTGATCTGAACTCCGAACAAGGTGGCCTGCTAAACAGGTGCTAACAAACGCATGAGTGGGCCCATAAATGCACACACGCACCAAATATTGGCTAAAACTGAATGTGCACACACTCACGCTATTGTTTTCTACAAACCCATGTAGATGACTGTTCTCATGCTTCTGAAAATAGAAATTCACTTAAACGTTATTAAACGGATAATAATTTTGCCATTATGAATTCTTCTATTGATAAATGGCCTATAATTTTCATATGAATATCTCAGTTCAAAAGATTGAAACCACTCCTTTAAAATGCTTTTAGATTCCCTTCAAAACCTTCCGTTCTTTCCTTTTTTGGTCATTATTCCAAACAAATAAATATACACCTAATTTTTCAGCTTCAGTCAGAATTTGGATTGCAACTCAAGCCCACTGTCCAGCACATTGTAAATCAATCAGCTAACACATGACAGGACTGTTATTAATTCACAAAATCATAAAGGTGAATGATATAACTGCAATAATGTCGGTATTTACTTCAAAAGTCTCTTTTTAGTTAGTGCAGTTTAGTTACCTAGTTTATTTAGCAAATCAGAAAGACAGGAACCTTACGAAATTTGCCAGGGTTTCCACAAGTGTAAGAAGTTTTCATTCTTTCCATAAGTAGCTGAGGAGCCACAAGGGTGTTCCTAGCCTGAGGCACAAATTCCTCTGGGTCTGGGACCTTCACTCTCAAGCTCTCAGTATTGGGGAGGGGTGGGGTTGTGAGGGAGGGAGACAGGCCAGTAACCGGAAACAAAAGCACCAATTGTACCTGCCAGGACACCTGAAACTCTTGCTCAGATCATATTTCTGAAAAACCAGACTTCTGCAGAACTAAGTATTTAATAGCATGAGGTAAACTCAAAAGGACAGATTATCAGTTCCCTATTGCCTATGCAGAATAATTCCTTTTGATGCTCCACCTACCTAGTCTACAGATACCAAGAAAGTAAAGAAAGTTTTGATTCCTAAAATAAAACAATGATGTTATAAAGGTAAGCAGACACAGCTCAGTTATGTTTGGGACTCAACGCTTCTTGTGATCTGTACATACGTCTATTCCCCCTGTTCTGAAGAAGGCTGAAAAGCTTACAGCCGTGTTTTCACCCAATCTAAACACTACCTTGAACTCTGCTGTACTTACTTCAGTAAGATAATACTGCTCCTTTGCACAGCCACCTAGCGCTCCGTAACTTCCGGCTCTACATTCCCAGGACAGTAGCAAACTGTCAACCGGGGCGCGGTTCTCCTTTGGCTACACCTGCAGCTGCAGAAGCCTGCACGAACCAAGTGTAAGATAACCACTTTTATTCACGCACCTGTGCTCTTAAACAGTGCGGGCCCAGGTGACCTGTCAAAGCTGCCGCGCGGACGTTCCCAGGCGACA
>NC_043713.1:19343772-19551735 GCF_006229205.1 Suricata suricatta | reverse complement strand
TTTATAATAAAACTTGATAAGAAAAGGTTACAGAGCTCGGACGGAGTTCCCTAGAGCCCCCGGATGTATGCAGTGCCCCCGGATACTCACATCCCACGCGTGCTCGTGGTGCATTTGTCAAAACTATGAAATTAACATTGGTCTGTTGCTATTACCTAAACTCAACCTTATATAGAGTTTGCTAGTGTTCGCTAATATCTTTCTGTTTCTGGATCCCTTATCCAGGATTGCACACTGCATATAGCTTCTTGTCTCTTTAATCTCTTTGGTGTGTTACCAGTTTCTGAGTCTTGTTTCTCTTGACGGTTTTAAAGAACTCTGCTAAGCTATGTTGTGGATATCTCTCATTTCGTTTTGTCTGATGTTTTCCTCATGATTAAACTGTGGGTATGGGTGTGGTGCAAGAAGACCACAGTGGGAAAGTGCCTTTCATTTATCACTTGGTTAGTCTCTGCCGGCTTTCTCCACTGCAGTTTTAGTGTTTCTTTTTCCATACTCTTTTCTTTGGACGGGAGTCACTCAATGCACCCCCTATCAGGAAATCGGGGAGTGGGGAATCAAACTCCACCTAAGGGTGGGAAAGCTATCTACATATATTATTGGGATTATTCTGTAAGGAGGATTTATTCCTCCTGTCCCATTAATCTATTCAATCATGTTTATATCAGCATGGACTAATACATGTTTGTTTCATACTTTGAACTATAATTCATAACTACGTTATTTATTATGTTGATCAAATTGTTCCAGGTTTGAATACTGGGAGCTCTTTCAGGTTGGCTCCTATGTCCCTTTGAAAGTTTATAAACATTTAGGGCTAGGAATAAAAACCTCATAATGATTGGCTCTGCCCCTCTCACATTTAACACATGTGGAAAACTGTAGCACCAATCCCCTAATGTCCAAGGGCTTTTCTGAATCTTCCTGGGAATCCAATGATTACTGGTTTCCAGCCTGGTAAAAGAAAGGAAAAAGAAATGCCTTTCTGTTTGTTTGTTTGTTTGTTTGTTTTCCTGACAGATGAACTCATAGATTGGGACCCAACTGGAGAAGTTACAGTTGAGTTTTCTTTAGGTAAATTTTAGTTAACTAATCCTTGTGTTTCTGTTTGATATACACACATTCACAGACAAACCATGTTCCAAAGTTAGCCACGGGTGTTTATAACTGCTTTAGACATTGAGGAAATCCAGCTGTCAAAGATCCTTTGTTACAATGCTTTAAATTGCTCATGTTTGCATTTGCAAGCTGGGCCTGTAAACACAACGTTTCCTCCTTCTGAGCTGGAATCTCTCTCAGCATTTGATGCCGCCCTGTCTTCTGTGACCTTCGCCTCTTTCTGCCTTTAACCTTTCTTGGAGAGAGGAATCTGCCCACAGTCCTGGGTTTGCCAAGAAGGCACAGGATGAATAGGCCAATGAGTAATCCAGCGCCACGGAGTGAAGAGATTTTCTACTTTTTAAGCATTTTTGACAAAGTTACTAGAAAGAATAATACTTAGGTGTATTTCCATTTTGGGAAACTAACTGTTTTCCATATTGTACATAAGTCCTACCATAGCCCAAAGAAATTGACAAGATCAGCGGCGAAGGTGAGATATCTGTGGAGGGAGAGAGGACTTTAACTGAAAATAATAATTTTTTTTTCAATGTTTACTTATTTTTGAGTGAGAGACAGAGCATCGGCAGGAGAGGGACAGGGAAAGAGGGAGACACAGAATCCAAAACAAGCTCCAGGCTCTGAGCTGTTAGCACAGAGCCCGAGGCAGGGCTTGAACTTATGAATCGTGAGATCATGACCTGAGCAGAAGGCAGACACTTACCCGATTGAGCCACCCAGCCGTCCCTGAAAGTAATAATTCTAATCAGTATCGGGTACTGAATGCATTTCATAGTTCTGCAAATGTACTATTACCTAAAGAATTTTAATAACTCTGTGGGGAGGAGAGCAGGGAGCCACTCAGGATTAATGAGAGCGTGGAGCTATAAAATACTAGTAAACTACAGGGCGCTGCTCAGGAGAATCCATAAACTGTCCTTAAATGTAAAACTCCAGTGGTGTCTCACAGGATGGGAATTGAGGAAAGGGGGCTCAATGTTTATGGGTTTCTCTTATAGCTATAGCATTTGATTGCATTCTTATGACAGAATATACGTAAATCATTTTAAGTAGCCACATTTTCTAAAGCTGCTTTTCTTCGCATTTTACCTATGCTTATCCACTTAAAAAAAAAGTATTAGTATTTTAGTATTATGTGTGTTTTGGGATGGCAGGGAATGGTTTGATTGTGTAGGGACTACAGTATCCCAAACCTCCCTCACTGAATAAATATTAGGACCCTGCGTAGGGCGCTCCCCAAAATGGAAGGATTTAGGAGGAAAAAGAAAGTACCAGATGCCATCTTGCCTCCCAGAGCATACGACACCTTGTTGTCCGGGTTTAAAGAGGGTCTGACTGTAAATCAACACCCACATTCAGAGCCTGAGCCTGGTGGCATTCAGACTGAGGCTCATATTTGAAACCACTGTTGTTTGTTTCTGATGGGGGTTATTTGCTAAAAGGAAATTATAGATATAATATATTTTAAAGGGTAAATCCTTCCACGTCATTTCAGTTCCCCCCCTACACACACACCCCCACCATCATTCATTAAAAAACTTCACTGCCTACCTCGTGACCTTGGGCATAAAGCCTAACACCTCCCCAGGCAGAGAAGTCCCCCGCCTCCATCCCTCCTGCTTTCTGTCTTGCCACATTGCCACACTGTTTGCCAGCGAGGTGCAACGCCATATAGTCTTCCAAACCTACCCTCCTTTGTCTCTCTATTCCTTTTTGCTCCAGTTTTCCCTCACACACACAGCCTCACCCCACAGATTAGAATGTTCTTTCCCCTCCTCTTTGCCTGGAAATTCCTGCTCACTGTATTCCATTTGCATAAGGAAACCTTCCCTTGAGCAGCCCACTTAGATCTTCCCACAAAATGCTCCATATATTGCATTTGTTATTGTATTCATTTCCGATGGCTGTAACAAATTACCACGATCTTGGTTGCTTAGAAAAACGCACATTTAGGGGCACCTAGGTGGCTTAGTCTGGGTTAAGCGTCAGACTTCAGCTCAGGCCATGATCTCATGGTCCTTGGGTCCAAGCCCTGTGGGAGCTTGGAGCCTGCTTCGGATTTTGTGTCTCCCTCTCTCTCTTGGCTCTTCCCCTGATTGCACTCTGTCTCTTTCTCAAAAATAAATAAAATAAAAAAACATTTTAAAAAATTTAATGCACATTTATTATCCAACAGTCTGTGGGTTAGAAGTCTGACCTGGTGCTCCCTGAGCTGAAATCAATACATCAGCAGGCTGTGCTCCTTTCTGGAGGTTTTTGGAAAGGATCTGTTCTCGTGTGTCTTCCATCTTTTCTAGAGGCTGCCTGCATCCCTTGGTTCCTGGCCCCTTTCTCCAATTTCAAAACCAGCAACATCTCTCTCCAGCACTGACTTTCCCTCTTTCACTTGCACAAACCCTGGTGATGTCATTGCATTCAACTGGATAGTCCATGACAGTCTCCCCCATTTTAAGATCTTTATTATAATCATAGCTGCAAAGTCTGTTGTGCTGTGGGAGAGGACAGATGCACGAGTCCCAGATTATTAGGACAAGAACTTCTTTGAGGGTCCATTGTTCTGCCTGCCACAGCTGTACTGCTAAGTCACTCTCCAATTCACATTTTGTTATCAAATATTTTATCTTTTATGCCACAAAATCAAATTGCTAGGCAAAATTATGAAGGAGTCATGCTCCCAGTCCTTTTTAGTGAGGCCTTGCTTCCCATTCTCCTTTTTCTCTGCCCTTCCCATGGCGCCCCCCATGATGCCACCCTAGGGAGCGAGTAACTGATGGTGGAAGATTTGTCCAATGTTTTCTCCTCCCCCTTACCCACTGCCTTCCTGGGCTTTCTGGGACTTGTTGATTGGGGAAGAGAATGTAAATGCGGAAATTAAGGCGTTTGATCCTGACAGATTTGAACTCTAGAGGCCACTGAGAGTCTAGAGGACTGAATTCTGACCCAGGGAAAATGCAGTGTGCCTAAATGTCTCGCAGCTGCTTGGGACAGTAGTCTGTCTACTCTACGCAAGCTGCTGTGCTAAGTGCTGGGGTCAATTTTTATCATTTTAGAAGTTTTTTTAATGTTTATTTACTTTTGAGACGGGGGGAGGGGAGGGGGGCAGAGAATATGAAGGCGGCTCTGCACTGACAGCAGAGAGCCCAACATGGGACTCAAACTCAAGAATTGTGACATCATGACCTGAGCCGAAGTCTGACGCTTAACCGACTGAGCCACCCGGGCTCCCCAATTTTTATAACTTTAAATTTCATTGAGTTTGCACTTTAAGTGGATAAGTCACATATGCACATGGAAAATAACTATAAATGCAATTACATAGAAAATTAAAATATCCCCAAACAATGAACTATCACTGACCAGTAGGAGACCTAACCAGTACTAGAAGCCTCAGAGAGAGAGAGAGAGAGAGAGAGAGAGAGAGAGAGAGAGAGAGAGAGAGTACTGACTTTAGTGATTGCCCTAGGGAAATCTTCAGAGGAGTAGGGTTGGAACTGGGTTTTAAGTTTAAGTACTGTGTTATATGCGAGAGCATGGGAGTCTTTTGAGCTCAGGCACAGGCAGAAGTGTTATACCCAGATTTTTAATATCGTCCCCAAAAACCAGAAACTGCCAGGGAGACTGAGTCACGCATGCAAAAGCAAAGGGCTTTATTATGAGTTTAGGCTGGCTGGGCCTAAACTCGAGTTCACAGACTTTACCAGAGCAGTGGATTCATGCTGAGAGCCCCAAACATGGCGGGGTAGGGGCTTTTTTGGGAAGGAGGAGTTACAGCAAATGGTGACACAGGTATATTGACAGAAGGTTTAACCATTCATTGATACTTTTGGTGGGAGCCAATCACAACATTTAGAGTATTGACCAATCACAGAGTGGGCCCAGGACCCTCACATAGGGCGTGACTAGTCTTAAGCAATAGGTGATTATCTTATAGCCTCCATCTTTAGGTCCGCCCTTAGAAATGTTAAAGGTGTTAACTGGCCTTTCCTGATTGGGTGTTATAAGGGTGGTCCCTCCTTCCTTGGGCATCCTGTGCCCTTCTATTGTCTGAGAAACCAACACCTAGGTCTCCAAGGTCAGAGTCAGTTTGATTCAGACCTGTGTCCTTACAGAAGCACAAAGAGAGTAGATGTTCTGGCAGATTTGTGAGCCACTGGGCAGACCAGCCCAGCTGGACCACAAGAGACTAATAGGAGATAAAACAAAGAGGTGGGAGCAAGCATGTATAAAACACAAAAGGCTCAGATAAGATAGTTTTTCTTGTTCATCTCTTCTAAGAAAGAAGAAAAATCACTATAGGAAATGAAACTCCAGTTGTTATGAGCTCATTAGTAAAACACTTCACAAATATTTATGAACAATAAATGAGTGTCTGCTTGTATATACAAGTCTGTCTAAACAGGTGAATCTTCTTCTAAGACTCCTTTCACACAATGGACACAGAAACCATAACATAACCAAGGGTAATGTCCAAAATATGTGCCGAGTGAGGAGTGCCACCAACCAATCAGAAAAGCCTCCAGCCATAATGAATTGGTATGGATGAACCATTGTGGATATCATTATATATAATTATTACTGCAATCTTAGGGGTGCCTGGGTGGCTCAGTTGGTTAAGTGTCCAACTTCGGTTCAGGTCATAATCTCACAGTTCATGAGTTCAAGCCCCACATCGGACTCTGTGCTGACAGCTCAGAGCCTGGAGCCTGCTTCAGATTCTGTGTCTCCCTCTCTCTCTGCCCCCACCCCTGCCCATGTTCTTTCTCTGTCTCAAAAATAAATAAAACATTTTCTAAAGTAAAAAAAAATAAAATTATTACTGCAATCTTAGCGTAAAAAGATGTTCTTTCATTTTCTTTTAAAAATTCCCTTTCAAAGCATACAGTCGAGTACATTCCTTTGAACTTAATAAATTCTGTTATATCTTTGCTTTCTGTGATGAGCTTGGTTGTCTCTGCCTCAGCAGTAGCTGGAGTAAGAAGTGTCATTTTCTGTCATAGACTCTAGATCTGGAATTTTCTCTTGTCCAGCAAGAGAGCGGATGCAGAATTGTGTATGATAGAGGCTAATGTTCAGGAGGAGACAAGAGCCTGGAGTAAGGGCACTTGCTCCATTTTTATTAGGATCAGAAGGCTTACAAGCACTCTAGACATGGACAAAGAGATAGTGAAACCATGAACATTAACTCATGGGCGTGAGGGAAAGGGAGTTTTGAAGATATGCAGTGTTAGGGGTTTGCGTCAATACAAAACAAATCTGGTGCTGGGGGGCAGGTTGTTTACAGCAGACGTGAGTTGCCATCTCTGTGTACCTGAACTGGTCTAGAGGACAAGAAAACAGAGCATTCTACCTCAGGGTCAACAACTCACCTTTCTTTTGCTAATTAGCTCAGCTCCCCGCTGCAGTCAATCGCTGTATTTACCTGTTTACCTATTTTGGCCTTTCCTTCCAGTAAAAGCAGCTTTCTGCTATTGTACTAAGTTGGCAAGGTGGGGGGCACATTTCTGCCCTGAATACTTAATCTTTTAAAAAATTTTTTTAATGTTTTATTTATTTTTTGATACAGAGAGAAACAGAGCATGAGAGGGGGAGGGGCAGAGAGAGAGAAGGAGACACAGACATGGAAGCAGGCTCCAGGCTCTGAGCTAGCTATCAGCACAGAGCCTGACGAGGGGCTCGAACCCACAGACGTGAGGTCTGACCTGAGCCGAAGTCAGAGGCTTAACCGGCTGAGCCACCCAGGCACCCCCTGAATACTTAATCTTGTTTACCTCATCTTGGATGTTTTCATCCTGAGATTCCCTCTTCTTATACCTGTCTCCTGTACTGGGGCCTTTGCCCTGTTTACCTAATCTGTTTTACCTAATCTTGTTTCCTTTCATCCTATGGCTTTCTAGTTCTCTGTGCCTTGTTAATCCATCAGTATAAGCTCGGGAAATTCCTAAGCTTATTCCCCACAATTTCCTTCTGTTTTGTAAGGATGAGAAAACCACCCAGGTTTCTAGAAAAGACCAGCTAAACTTTGGGACATATTTTCATATCCTGGGATGATCTAGGTCCCTGCATTAGAGTCTGATACAAGAACAAATGGCCAGAAGTTTCTAGTAATCACCTGGGTTGTGCCTGGCAGACATATCTTTTCCATCTTTTTAAAAGCTGCCTCAAGGGTCTGAATAACTCATGATGGAACAAAGAGAGCAGGAAACATAAACCTTTCTCCAGCTCTTGGCAACATAATCTGGACAACCTCCTGATCAGCAAAATCAGAGCTATGGTAAAAAAAGCTGCAGATTCAAGGTGAATGCCCTGTGGTCTCACATTGTTTATCCTTGGCCAAACTAGGGGGACTAAAAAGAGAAAAGCAGCCCCTTTCAGTAAAATGGTACTATAGCTGGCTGGCTACTGCCAAGGGAGGGCAGGGAAAATGTAACAAGACTACCACAAGCGAGGAGAGTGACCATTCTGGGCCTTTCATAATCGTGTATGTAAAGCTCTCAAACAAATAACAAATTAAATCCAGCAAAGCACAAAAAGTGTAATACATCCCAACCAAGTTGGGCTTTATTCCAGAGTAGCAAGACTGGTTGAACTATTAAAAATCATTCAACATAGTGGCACATGGGTGGCTCAGTCGGTTAAGCCTCCGACTCTTGATTTTGGCTCAGGTCGTGATCTCATGGCTTATGAGTTCAATGCCACGTCAGACTCTGTGCTGTGTCAGCACGGAGCCTGTGTGGAAGGCTCCCTCTCTCTTTGCCCCTACCCCAAATGCTCTTGCTGTCTCTCAAAATAAATAAATAAGCGTAAACAACTAAAGAACATTCCATATAAGTCTCAATGCTAAGGACCCAAAGAAGAAAAATAACTGATCATTTTTAAAATGGAGGAAAATAACGTTAGAATTCAACACCAGTCACAGTTTTAAAAACAAAACTCTTGGGAACTAAGAAAAAAAGAAACCCTTCCTTAATTCAATGAAAAAATATCCACAGAACTTTATAGAAAACATCACACATAACGTGAAAAATAGCACACTACTGATCTTAGATCAGAAGTGAGGTAAGGACATGTCCACCACAGTTTTTGTGCACCATCATGTTGGGGATCCCATCCAGTGAAATAAGTCAAGAAAGGGAAATAAAATATATAAAGATTAAAAAGGAAAAATTATGTCCCTACTTATAGGGCACATGACTGTATATATAGAATGTCCAAAAGAACTCTCAGAATTAAGAAGCGAATTCATTGTTTTGCTATATTTATGTGACAATGCATGAAAAAAAAAACAATCAGCTCTATTTCAACATAAGAGCAAATGACAGAAGCTGACCTTTTAGAAAGATATCATTTACAATAGCTCCAATGCACATAAAACACTAGGAATAAATCAAACAAAGAAATACAAGCCCTCTATACAGCAAATGAAAAAACCAGACTGAGCCCAACTAAAGAAGGCTTGTAGTGTGGGCTTTATGATGTGGACTGTGCTATATTCATATATTCTGGGAAGGCTGACTTGCAAAGCTGAGGATGTACTATAAAGATGTCATTGTCCTCAGATTGATCTTATAGATTTTTATGAAATCACAACCGAAATCATATTTTAAAATTTAAGTTGATGAGTTATTTATATAATTCATACAGATGTAGAAGTCCAAAAACAGTCAAGGCAAATGTGAACAAAAATGAACTACTTTGGAAGACCTACAAACCAAATATCAATGCTTAATAAAAACCAAATAATATTACCTTATGAGTGGCCCAAAGAAAGACAATAAAAATAAACTGAATAAAAGTCCAGAGACTCCTGGCATACATCCAGTCACATAATTTAGGAGGTGAAAAAAAATTAAAAAGCGTGTTCTTTTCAATAACAGTGCCAATAATAAATCTTGTACCCTAATCACATCATATACATAAAACCAATTCCTGTGGATTATAGAT
Source organism: Suricata suricatta (assembly GCF_006229205.1). Taxonomy (NCBI): domain Eukaryota; kingdom Metazoa; phylum Chordata; class Mammalia; order Carnivora; family Herpestidae; genus Suricata; species Suricata suricatta. The sequence goes on along the minus strand of NC_043713.1, from coordinate 19,542,675 downwards.
CTAAATTTATTTTTTATTATTTTTTTTTAAAAACAAACACCATTTTATTTCACTTGTATGTGGAATCTTGAAAACAAATGAACAGGGGTGCCTGGGTGGCTCAGTCAGTTAAGCCTCCGACTTCGGCTCAGATCAGCATCAGGCTCTGTGCTGACAGCTAGCTCAGAGCCTGGAGCCTGCTTCTGGTTCTGTGTCTCCTTCTCTCTCTGCCCCTCCCCCTCTCATGCTCTGTCTCTCTCTGTATCAAAAATAAATAAAACATTAAAAAAATATAAAAAAAGAAAACAAATGAACAAACAAAACAAAATGAAAACATACTCAAATACAGAAAACAAACTGATGATTGCCAGAAGGGAGAGGATGGTGGGGGGGAGGGAATGAGCAAAATAAGTGAAGGGTATTAAGAAGGACAAAACTCTAGCTATAAAAAAAGTCACAGGAATGAAAAATTTAGCATACAAAATATAGTTAATAATATTATAATGATATTGTATGATAAGAATTAACTTATTGTGGTGGACAAAGTAACAAAGCTTCTAGAAGTTAACATAAGAGAGTGTCTTTATAGCTTTGGCATGGGCAAACTTTCTTAAACAGGACACCCAATCACACATCATAAAGAATAAGATTAATAAATGTCACTATCTTAAAATTAACAAAGTCTTGTCATCAAATTATATCCTTAAGAGAATGAAAAGCAAATCACAGAGCGGTATACTGTACAGTGTAAATGTTGTGCAGAACTGAGAATAAATGAGCGCCCCCTGCATGCAGCAGTCTGGATAAATCTCTCAGACCTTATTTAGAGAAAGAAGTCAATCACAAAAGTGGACACACTAAATCATTCATTTATATAAAGTTCAAAAACTGGAAAATGACTCTGTAATCAGAAGTCAATATAAGGCTACCTGATTTCAGCTCAGGTCATGATCCCAAGGTCTTGGGATTGAGTCTTGCATTGATTCTCTCTCCCTCTGCCCCTCTCCCCTGCTCACACACACACACACACACACACACACACACACACACTCACACACACTCTTTCTAAAATAATAGTAATAGTAATGATAATAATGATGCCGAGAAAGGAAGCCAGTGCAGCAGTTGCTCTTGGATGCACCGTGCCGGGGCTGGAGCACAAGCATCTCTTGGGACGCTGCTACCTTTCTATTTTCTGATTTGAATGGTGTTCACCTTGTGAAAACAGTTCACAGTCTACACTTAGAATTGTTGCGCATGTGCATGTTTGTTATACCTCAAATAACACCTTCAATAAAAGCAAAGGGAAGAAAACCTCTCTTGATTCCACTTCCTCTGCCAATTATAGTCCATTCCTTTGTACCAACATATAGCAAAACTACTAAAGAGAGCTATTATCTCCAGTTTCTCTTTCCTTCATCTCTCTTACACAGGTTCTCAATGCTGAGCTCCCTCACCAACTTTCAGTCGTGGCTCCTTCCCGAAGATATCCCCCTGGCCACCCGATGTAATGATGCAAGCCTCTTTCCCGTGTGCCCCGATCTAATTTCCTTCTTTATTTTTACAAAGCACTTATTCCCCTCTAACACACTAGTGATTTGTTTGGGTGTTTTATTTGCTGCTTATTTTTTTCATCTCTCTTTTGTGTTCACAGAAGAATCTGAAACAATATCTGGCATGGAAGATGTCCTCAATAATATTTGATGAGTAAACTAATTTATGAAGTTTGGATAATGTAAGAAAGAGTGAGTTTTTGAGAGAAAAAGTGAGTGTTTTTTTTCAAACTTTTATGACTAAAATGTCTGTTAGATATCCCAAGGAGGGAGATGACAATTAGGTAGTTGAATATATGAGTTTAGAATTCAAAACTGGTTATAAATATAGAAAAATAAATATATTTAAATTATTAAAGGTGTAGGAAAAATATAGAACTGGATGGAGTATCAAAGGAGTGAGTCCAGAGAAGAAATACTAAGATGACAGAAACAGGAGGAGATTGTAGCAAAGATTGAGAAAAATCCCAGCCCAGTGGGGAGGAAAACTGGATTTATATAGCTGTGAAGTGTCAGCTTTCTTTGTAAATTTCATGATGCCATGAAAATGGAAGGGATTCAATCAAAAGTCAGCTTCACCTAAGAATCACTATCACTGGTACACAACCCTTCAAAGCTTATGTATGGATGTTTTCATGATGGTGAACTGTGAAGTAAAAAATTAAAATTAAAATAAGATATTAAGGACAGTTTATAGGAATCAGGATAAACTCTGGGGAAAAAATCGAATGCATGTCTTTTTTCCTAAAAACAGTGGCCAAGGGTCGCAGCTTATCTTTACTAGCAAAGAAATGTTCTGTCTTTGTGCACTTGATTTGTATGTCTGGTATCAAGTGGTCACAGAGGCCTGGGGAGTGGCATTTCAGCTGGCTTCAGTGACTGAAGCAGGCAGGTGTCCAGGCCTTGGGTGTCCGTGGCTGACAATGAAGTTCTCCCTCCTCCGGTACCTCCTCTCCTCCTGTCCTGCAACACTGATTCTCCCTGGGCTTTCAGGTTCATTGGCATGCCCACACTTGACTCCTAAGGAAACACTGTACCCCTAAGACTTTAAAGAGGCTCTAAAGGAGTGATATTTATTTAAAAACTTAGCTTAACCAAATAACTCTTAGATTACTTTGGAGAGAGATTTTCCTGCAAATTAAAGTAAAATATTGTCCTCACTGACGTGAAGTTCCAGTGTCAGGGTTATAGGTGTTGTGGGCTGCTCCATTAGTCGTGGGATCTGTTTCCTAATCGTTGTTTCCCATGGTCTTCTCGGGCCCTTCAGAGCAGAGTCATGGCCTTTCTGCTTGCTTCATGGGGCCCTACTAGGGCCCCTCAGGCTGGCTCCAGCACTTGGTGTGGGACAAGGAGGAAGGAGAGAACTACTGAGTCTTCCCTGGGCTTCTGGCCTTGTGGTGAGCTCTTGCCTCCTTTCCAGGAATGTCCTAGAATGCCTTACAGGGCCCACCTCCCACCTTGTCTCATCTCTCTGTGTGTCTCTGGGCAATACAGCTGGTCAATGCCACAAACACCACTGTCCTCCTCAGGGAAGCAAGGCTCTTCTGAGCCCAGACTTTGGATGGTCTGTGAGACTGCCATGCAGCTGAGCTTCATGGACACATCTCTGTCTCCCAGCCAGAGGTAGAATCCCAGCCCGTCCAGTTTCCAACCTCTGGGATCTCTTCAGACCCTCCTAGTAAATTACTTTTCCAGGCTGAAAGGAATCCCTTATTCTTGGTTTCTTGGAAGAATGGAGATTACTGCTAAGTCATCCAACAAAGGAATGAACTCTCTATGGAGTCCCCAAGACTCACTCTAATACTTAAAGAAATGTTTCTTCAGCCGTTGGCAATGGTAAAATGACTTAAATGTGCATTGAGCATGACATTCAGATAATTCCTACCAAAAGCAAAGCAGGAAGAAAGATATTTTTCTAATTTTTATATTCAGCTTTGTCCTCAACAACGTAGGTTAACACTAATAGAAATACGCTTTTGAAATTGAAATAAGAAGAATGTATTTATTTATATCTCACATTCTTCCAAAAATAGCTTCAGGCAGAATATTATAAATATTCCCAATTACCTTAATAGTTGGGAGCGTATAATATTAACTAAGAACTGAGAATTTAAAGTGAGCTAAATATCTGAGTGAAATTAACTCAGAGAAGAAACTCCAAATATTCAAATATTGATTTTCACTGCAAAGAAATACTGTTTCTTGCCTTACAAAATTAATTAAGCTCTGTGTTAATTAATCACTACGCCTCTATAATGAGAGGCTGCCAATCACCCTGTCAGATTGTTTACAGCTGAAATCTTAGCAGAAAATTCATCTAGTTAATGATCTAAGTTAAATTTAACCCGTGTCTCAGGACCTCAAACATAATTCCAGATCACAGCAGTGCTCATGGTTTTAGAATTCCTTATGGACCCTTTGTTTCCCTATAAATATAGGCAAGTTTCAGTTCCCACAGAGCCTCAGGCCTGCAGTGGAGACTTAACCTCCCTTGGCTATAAAAATAGAAATAATATATAGACAATCTGTACACATTTCTTTCTGTCTCATAGACTGAAATGTTTGACAAATAATTTTTTTGACTTTTCAATGTAAAATTAGTAAACTCTTTGACACCTTGATAGCTAAAAGAGTTTCAAATATGGGATAAATATACCACCAAACCACGAAAAAATATAAATGATGGTTTCAATTATACTCTGTTTATTTTTTACTCAAGAACTTAAGACATTTGGCCTATTGCTTTTCGGTGATTTTTCTTCTCTTTTAATTGTGTTATTTATCTGAGGTCAATTTCCCTGCAAATGAAAGCTATATGATTCAAGCTATATTAGAAAAACGTTAAGTCTCTCTGGCACTTACGATTTTAAAACTAGATTAAACAAGGCCTCCACAGGGCTTCCTGGACTCAGACTTTGTTTAAGCCACCTGTGTGATGGAAAACTGTCCAAAGCAAAGCTTCGGTGAACTCATGCAACATTTCAAGCACTTAACATTACATTGGATGAACAACAGGGTCCCTTTTAGCCCGGCTAGTTGTTTTTGGCATTGAGATTTCCATTCATGTGGCTTTCTCTTGAGCAAGAGCTCGGGAGTAAGGAGGGGAAGGGCAAGGCCAGGAATTCAGGAAAAGGAAAAATCACAGGGTACAATTGGCCTGAGAACTAGCCCAAGCCTGTGGTCAGAGAATAGTGAGGTATTTGAACCAGGTGATCAGTCTAAAGTTGGGCCGTGTCCTCAAGTTCAGGGTCAGGCAATAATTCCAAGCAGCACTATTCAATGGAGCAGCCACTAGCCGCACGTGTCTACTGAGCATTTGGGATATGGCCAGCCCGAACTGCAGTGTGATACAAACATAAAATATACACCAGATTTCAAAGACTTAGTATGAAAAACATCATGTAAATGATCTCACTGCTAACCATAATGATTACAGATTAAAATGATGAGATTTTGGATATATTGAGTTAAATATATTACTACAATGAACCCCTCTGTTTCTTTAAGTATTTTTATTTAACCTCTAACATTTTAAAACTTATGTCATTGTGTTTATATGAGTTTTGTTTACAGCCATGTTCTTAGAGATAAGCCAAGCTTCCAACAACCCCTGGAGGAAGGGGTACAATAGGGACCCTGTAGGTACCCAAGGCTCATTATGTCTGGTGAGGAACTTGTTTTCTTACCCATACACTTGGTCTGCACATAATCCCCACCTCCATTATAAGGGTTTTCTTCATGTTCACTATTGCTGATGAAGATAGGCATGGTCTCTACTCAGAAGTTTTCTTCCAGTCACTGATATATACACATTTAAGACAGGCATTCAGACAAATCTAATGCCAGACCCAATGGTTCTCAAACGTGGTTCCCAGAGCAACAGGTTCACCCACAAAGCTTGTCATAAAAACAAATTCTTGTGCCTCATCCTAGCTCCACTGACTCAGAAATTTTGAGCACTGGGGCTTCGGGCTTTGGTGTTGATGAATCCCTTCAAGCGATTCTAATGTTTGAAAACCACTCACTGTTCCGAACTAACATTTGAGAAGGGCTGCGGGATAAAATCAAGGATGCTCAGTGAAATTAGAATTTCAGACCAACAGCAAAGAATTTTTTCACACTTTCGACACACTCACACAAAAAAATTCTCTGCTGTTGGTCTAAAATCCTAATTTCATGGGGTGTTCTGCATTTCTGTTGCTGCATCTGGCAATCCCACATCAGAACAGCAGGTCTCAACCCTGTCTGTACATTAATTTAATTCATCTGGTGTCATACCCAAGCTTTGGGGATATATATATTTTTTAAAGTCCCCAAATTCTATTAAGGTGATGTTGCATAATACTGCATTAAGGTAATGCTTTTCAAGCTTCTTTTTAATGTTTATTTTTGAGATAGAGAGAGGAACAGAACACAAGTGGGAGAAGGGCAGAGAGGGACAGGATCTGAAGCAGGAGCTGTCACCACAGAACCCAAGGTGGGGTTCGAACCCGTGAACCATGAGCTCATGATCTGAGCCAAAGTCAGAAGCTTACCAACTGAGTCACTGAGGCCCTCCTGCTTTTCAAACTTCTTCATGCATTCAAGTCATCTGGAGGTGTTGGTGAAATGCAGGTTTGATTCTGTATTTTGGCGGTGGGGCCTGAGATTTGGCATTTTTAACAGATTCCCAGGTGATGTCATTGCTTCCAGCCTGGAGACCACATTTTGAGGAATAAAGCATAGGGATTGCAGAGATGAGTGCTCTAACATCTGGTAAACTGAGGCTACCCACAAGACAATGGCAAGACAGAGGAGAAGATGATGCAGAAAGTACAATGAAAGAGGCTCAAAGTCCTGTGAGAATCTCTAAGGAAGGAGAAACTACCTCTGGTACAACTATTTAAAATAGTTGTATCCCATTAAAAAACATGACTGTCAGGGGCACCTGGGTGACTCAGTCGGTAAATTGTCTGACTTTGTCTCAAGTCATTATCTCGCGGTTCTTGGTTTGAGCCCCTCGTCAGTCTCTGTGCTGACAGCTCAGAACCTGGAGCCTGCTTCGGATTCTGTGTCTTCCTTTCTCTCTGCTCCTCCCCCACCTTTCAAAAATATATAAACATAAAAAAAAACTAAAAAAAAAAAAAAAAGACTGTGATGTTTTGCAAGTGACAGAGATTGGTTACGCAGGTGTTGCCATAACAAATAAATGCAAAACATGTGGCATTGACTTTGTGCCCAGGCAGCAGACAGGGGCTCGTGGAGCAGCAAGGTGGTGGTGGGTTCTGGAAGAACAGTGGGGAAGCAGCTGTAGGGAGCTGGCAGGATGATGCCCAGACCCATGTTCTGTGGCAGTTACACAGGTGGGCCAACGAGTGCCTGGAAGACGCCTTGGAGGACAAAACATGTGCCTAATGAACTCACGGCCCTGATGAAGGCAATGGGAGCAATGTCTATCTCTGTTGCCTAACAAAGTATCCTAACGAACGTTTAGTAGCTTAAAATAGCAATCAGTGACCAGTTCTCAGTTTGATTCTTTGGTTACAGCTGGAGGCGTGCTGAGGCCTGGGAAAGCTGGTCTCTCTCCTGGTCGGCTTTCACCCTCCAAAACTCTAGACCAGATTTCATCACATGGTGGCAGCAATGTTCTAAGAGGGCAGGCCCCAGAGTACAAGTGGTTTTTCAAGCTTCTGCTTCTGTCATAAGTACTAATGTCCCCTTCACAAAGGAAGTCACAAGACCAAGCCCAGCGGCAAGGCAGGAGGAACTCCACAGAGGCATGGAGGCACGATTCATTGTTAGCCTTCACTATAATGATTTACCTCAGATGGTAATTTATTGACTAAAGAGCAGGGTGTAAGTAGGGAAAGAGTAGGAATTAAAACTGGGGAAATAGATTGCTGTTTTACTTTGGGAGGCCTGGAACTTCGTGGTGAGGAATGTATACCTAATTTGCCAGATCGTAGGTGGCCATCGAATGTTCTCATGGCAATGCCCCATTGTCTTGAGCCAGGATAGTTCCTTAAGCTGGAGAATCAGTCAGTGCTCTCAGGTAGCATGCAACAGCAGCTGCACCCCAAACAGAGCTAAGTGAATTAATGAATTGGAAAGAGGTCACAGAATCAAAGGAAAAGCTAAACAAGCAGGTCTCAGGAAGAAGAGAAACCCAGAGAGCTCTACTAGGGGTCAAGGAGCAAGACCCAGTAGAAGTCTTTCCAAGGCACTGATATTCCAGTGAGTCATCTGCAGAGTTTTTGGTTCTCTCCACTCAGGATTCAAAGTTCCAAGAGGGAGATGACTCTGTATGATCTTTATGTATCAGTGGCCAGTGTTGGGAAGAGCATCTTGGTCAATAGTCCAAACAAGAATGGGGGAACAGACAGCCCAATGATAGGCAGAAGACTTGGGAAGGTGTCCCAGCTTTGAGACTCAACCTCGATCCCAAATCACATACCAAGCAGCTCAGAGAAAGCCAACCCTCACACTCCTTCTTAACATTCAGAGCCCGGTTGTTACTGAGACTATATTCAACACTTTTCTAATCCTATTTCCCTTTATGGTTTTCCTCTTCAATCTCACCCTTTGGTATTTACATATGGTACAGTTTTCCTGGCTCCCCCTTGACAACAGTGTTTTTGTCAAAAAAAACAGGATTTGTTGTTGTTGTCATTAACTTAACTGATTTGGTCTACATAATTCATTCAACTTGGATCTGGAACCCATCTGTGGTCCTTATTCCCATTACCCTCCCCTTCCTCACCACCCCCCTTTAAAAAATGTATTTATTTATTTATTTGTTTATTTATTTATTTATTTTTGAGACAGAAAGAAACAGCATGAGTGGGGGAAAGGCAGAGAGAGAGAGGGAGACACAGAATCTGAAGCAGGCTCCAGGCCTTAAGCTGTCAGCACAGAACCCAACATGGGACTCGAACTCACAAACTGTGAGATCATGACCTGGGCTGAAGTCAGACGCTTAACTGACTGAGCCACCCAGGTGTCTCCACCCCCCTTTATTAAACCTACTCCTGCCAAGCCCCACAGATCCTTGAAGTAGGAATTGAACAACCTGAACAGGACTATTCTTTGGGAAGATTAGTCTGGCGTCAATGTAAATGGCAGACTGGAGGCAGTGGGCTACATGGGAGCCTTCTGCAAAATGGAAAGACCTGAACTTGGACTAGACACGGAATGGGAAGGACGTAGTGGGGAGGGAGGAGAGAAGACACACAAGAGTGCCACATGTTGTAGGGATTAGGTTGTCAGGGGAACAATTAGGAAACACTGAAGTCTTGATTCAAGGTGTTAAGGAGTGAGAAGGGTAAAGAAATGGAAGCAGGAAATGTATGACTACTCTTGAAAGAAATTTGGCGAAAAGAATTATAGTGGAGTTCAACAAGTTTGTTAAAGTGGCATCATCATAAAAAATGGTATGCAGATTCTTTCACATTTTACTTTAACTTAAAACATGAAGTGTCCGTTATCTCTCCATTATTTTGAGGCAGAGCTCAAGTCTTTGTTAAGTGGTTGACCTCCGATGAATCATTTGGGGCACCTCAATTCTAAATAAACACACTCAGATGGGCATGGTCTAAAATGTGCAAGTTCAGATCTTTTAAAGAAAAGCAAGGACTTAGGGGAGCCTGGATGCCTCAGTGGGTTACGCACCCAACTCTTGGTTTCAGCTCAGGTTTTGATCTTGGGGTTGTGAGTTCAGGCTTCTGCACTGGGCTCTGTGCTGAGTGTGGAGCCTACTTATTAAATAAGTAAATAAGTAAATAGATAGATAGATAGATAGATAGATAGATAGATGGATAAAGAGTTAAGAAAACCAAGAATTTAAACACACAGTGAAACAATTTCAGTGTAGGCTTTTACTGTTGCTGCCAATCCATTAGTTTTCTTACATATGACTTTTTTGAGAACAAAAGTGTTCTTACCTTTTTCTAATTTTGTGACTCACCTGGGTCTTTTCAAAGCATTCAGCTTATTTTTCATAAAAACAACTACTCAGTTTTTGGCACTATATCAATCTAGAAAGTATTTAAATACATTATAAAACCAACATGTAGAATAGAACTAGCATAAACAAGTTTGGAGAAAAAAATATATATATAATTGATAATAAGCATGCAACTCACTAGCAGGAGAAGTGTCTGGAGGTTCTAGAGAGTTCCTTCACCAGCTCCCAGTATCCAGAGCTGCTGAGCGTTACTCATAGTTTACCAATGGAATGGACACTTGAGATTTATTTCGATGAGTCAGTCAAGTGGGGATCACATAAATAGATTTTTATAGATTCTATGCTAGCTTGAGGGATACCAACAAATTGGTAGTGCAACATATTTAATGATTATTTGAAAGGTCGTTAATTAGTTATTAAACAATGTGTGTTTTGTGGGTTTCATTTGTTCTTATTCTATTATACAAGACCTTTATTTAGTAGACTTAAATTCCAATATGTAACTCTGGGTAGACTTTCTCCTTTTATTTCAGATTTACATTAGCCTGCTTTCCCATCAATGCTACGGTGTATTACACTTGTTACTCATTGTTTTCCTATTAGACTCTATGAGCAATTGTGAGGGCAGATATGTCTATTTGAATCACCACAAATTCCTAGAGACTATATCAGGAATTCAATACATATTTCTTCATATTTCATTGTTCATTAAACAATGATAGACTGTGTTCTTGCTAAGACTAAATTTCCAGCTCTCAGCAATTACAACTTTAAATAATTCTAAACCATTCATGTGCTGACATGTATTCCTTGCCAAACAAACTAGTAAAACCCTACCATGCAACATTTGAAATCTTAATATATTACCACAAGTGACTTTCAGTATGATTGGAGGCTTATGCTGGATGACTTTTCCTCAATAATATGTTTTATAACATACTATCTTTTTCCACCATGGGCCACAGCACCATCACTAACAACAGCAAAAGTAATTTTATTTATAGGTTTTTTAATGTTTATTTTTATTTTTGAGAAAGAGGGACACAGAGCGTAAGCAAGGGAGGAGCAGAGAAAGAGGGAGACACTGAATCCAAAACAGGCTCCAGGCGCTGAGCTGTCAGCACAGAGCCCGAAGCAGGGCTCGAACTCTGGAATGGCGAGACCATGACCTGAGTCAAAGTCACTCTGGAATGGCGAGACCATGACCTAGGTCAAAGTCACTCTGGAATGGCGAGACCATGACCTGAGTCAAAGTCGGATGCTTAACTGACTGAGCCACCCAGGCGCCCCAGCAAAAGTAATTTTAAAAGGTTGCTTTAAAATATGAGTTTGAGAATGCTAATTTGATAATAGAGCAGAGGTTAATTTCCTTGAGGTGATAGATAACTAATGACTATTTCAATTAAAAGAGAAGCCTTAGCATAGGTATGGATCAACAATATATGACTATTTTATCTAGCCAGTGGGATTTCAGAAGCAATGCCATAGGCAGCTCTTGTTCAGGAATTTCCTTTGTTAATATCAACTATTTCCCATCCATTTAATGTTTTACAGCAACAGAAGGAAACCATCCAGTGTGTTATGTTACTTTTAAACAATTCCCTGTAATGTATTCAAATATGTATTATATAAAGTAATTTAACATTCCGTCATGCAACTATTTCCTAAATTGTCTCCTTATAATAGTTTGGTTATATAATTTTGTTTCACATATAAACGTAAGTCCTTCTTCAGGACGAAGTTGTTTAATGCTAATTCTCATCACTGGGAATGTTTTTCCCTCATTCACAAACACTCCTTTTTCTTCACCGTGCCCTGTCTCATTGAGAGCTGCTTCCAAAGGTCAGGTTCACCAACTTCTTCCTCCCTCCCTCCTTTCCGTGCTTCCCCAGCCAAACCCACTCTAAGGAAATAGCAGAAGAAAGTAAAATTGAAATTCACTTCAGAGAGATTACTTTGATATTTGTGGACAATGCCAGCCCGTTTTATCACTCAGTCATTCCCATGTGCTCCCGACTTTTTGTGCCTGCATCAATACTTTAATCTAAGAACATAAGATCCATGAGAAGAACAACTTTATCCCTTTGTCTCCCTGAGCTGTTAATGTCATGACAGATAAACAGAAGGGTGTGCAAATGAAGTTTTCTGAGTCATGGAGACAAGCGTCCAAATTTGTTACTCTTTGTCAGGCAACCAACAAGTTAAACAGTTAAAAATCAAATAAAGAAAAGCCTAAGAATAGGAAATGGCAATGTCCTAGAGTGTAATAGTTAACATCGTATTGTTCTTATGATACAAGAATAACCAATTCAAACATGAATTAAAGATAGGTTCTTTTTAAAATAAGAAGCCACCAGTGGAGCGTTTTTCCTTCAAATAACTGTAGCCAGCCCATCTTGGTTTGTGGTAACAAAATTCTTAATTACATAAGGTAAATATGGTCTCGCAGGATTTCTGTTACAAATTTATGCAGTGAGGACAGTAAATATGACAACATGTTGCCACCTAGTGGACATTTCATAAAATTTCTAGACATCCAGCTCCCTGACATAGTACATGTGCTTAGGATCAAAAAATGTAGGGCTTCTCTTGGGGAACTTTCACCCTGTCCTATAAGCCCTCTTGTTTGACACCATCAGCTTTGACGCTGGAGTCATCAGAATTTGAATTGTAAAGTCAAGAACCAAAGTCAGAAGATAGAAATGCCTAACGTTTATTGAGCACCTACTTTGTGCAAAGATTTACTTGATTATCTCTTATAATCCTCGTGCCAGTGCTCTTACAATTATAAACCCCTTTCTATACATTAAGAAATCAGTGCATAAAATGAGTAAGTGACTTACCCAAGGCACTTGGTCTCAAGGTATGGAGTTGAGGTTTGAATACAGAGCCCAAGCCATTATGTGAACAGAGGGAACTCTGAGTTTATCATGTGCAGATGATCAGGACTGGATATAATTCTGTAAAGCATAACAGTTTGGGGGAAGTGATTTCATGCTCTTTATTGAATATATATGAGATACTTGAAGCAGCTCGGCTTTCAAGAAAGAAAGCAAAAGGACCCCAAGCCATCTGTCCCTGTGGTGGTACCACACCAGAGTGGGACCTGAGAAGCCCCCTCCCTCCCTCTCCCCACCAGATCAAGCATCGCCCACTGCCAGAATTCAAATTTGAGTGAATTAAAATTCACTTCTTAAGGGTTAAAATGCTGTTATCATGTTGGGTAACCCAGAAGCAGTGGATATTTTATCTAAGTAGCTCAAGTCTGCCCATCGTTTCTGAGCCCAACAAGCACCTCTTGCCGAGTTAGAAGTAAGGAAGTGTTGACTCTAATAACTCTTAAATCAAGGAATTGTCTGAAACTCTGGAGATGGAATTTGTATTCGGAACAAGGAGAGAGAGCACTTCCCCCCAGCGCTCCCAAGCAGCTTGCTCAGACCAATTCTTAGAGTATTTGGTTATATCCTAGTGAATACTCGGTAACTCCTTAACTGCCTCGATCACCCCACCTCTGCCTTATCTGTAAGAGGCTCCTAAATGCAAGAAATGGCATAAAAAACATCTCTGGACACTCTGGTACTCAGCACATGGCCAGTCTCACAGTATTTACTCAATAAATGTTTGTTGGATAGATGATAGGAGTTTCAGTATCTCTAAAGTTAAAATCCTACATATACCATTTGACAGTAAGTTGTTTTCTTCAACTCTGTTGTTGCTTTGCAGTTGAAGTGATGTAGGGGATGCTTTGCAGGATGTCGTGGTATTGACTGGTTATTTGTGTCACCAAGCAAAATTCATAATTTCAAATAAATAACGGAGTCCATCATGATGAGGAACAATTACACCACATATGCTGAAGTTTGGGTCAATAAAATGGAGAAGTGATTTAAAAGACAAACAAAAGGGGAGCCCGGGTGGCGCAGTCGGTTAAGCGTCTGGCTTCGGCTCAGGTCATGATCTCGCGGTTTGTGGGTTTGAGCCCCATGTTGGGCTCTGTGCTGACAGCTCAGAGCCTGGAGCCTGTTTTCAGATTCTGTCTCTCTCTCTCTCTCTGATCTTCCCTTCCTCACGCTGTCTCTCTCTCTCAAAAAAATATTTTTAATTTATTAAAAAAAGACAAACAAAAGCAAACAGATATTGATAATCACCATCCTTCTAGAACATCAGAAATCTATGGGAGAATCTAGTTTTTCCACTGAATCCAGAAAGCTGGATGCTAGTGCAGGACACGTCTACCTGGATGGCTAGCAGACAGCTCAGCCCCAACGGTCCAAAATGGAACCAACTTCTCATCTTTTCTTTAAATAAACCATGTTCTTCTCACAGTCTTCCTGCCTCCAGTAAAGGAAGCCCCACCCTTGAGGTTTCTCAGGCCTAAAGCCTTGCCCGTCATCCTGACTCCTGCTCTTCTCATGCGCTGCATCCCTTTTGGCCCTACCTTTAATATGTACCAAGAATCCATCCCCTTCTTCCCATGCTGTTCCGGGAGGCGCTGCGCCAGCTCCCCACCTGTCACTGAGATTCCTGCCATAGGCGCCTAACTGGTCTCCAGCGCTCCCCTTGGCCTCGCCCAGCTGGTAGCTGACAAGATTATGACCATCTTCATGCTCACCACCCTCCAAGGGCTGCCATTTGCTTCCCAAGTACACTGCAAAGTTCTCCTAACGGCCTTCGAAGCTTTAATAGTGTTGCCCCCAACTACCTCTCTGACCTCTTCTGAACGTTCTGGACGTTCTCTCAGCTTGTGTCTCAGCCCCACTGGCCTCTTGCTGCTCTTTATGCAAGAGTCAAGAGCCCATGTCAAGCCTTTGCTGCAGAGCAGCTGACTCTGCTTGCACTCTCTTCTTTCGATCTCTTCCCACCTCATCTGGCTCTCACCCCTAGGTCTCCCCTTATACTGTAACTGCCCCCAACCCTCCGTGTGGCACGTCCCATGTCCCTTACCTTACTCTGTTTTTTCCCCTTTCAGTACATCCTATTAGTCACTTATTATGTTTGATCATTGTACCTTCCACCTCACTAGAACAGGAACTCAACAAGTAGAGGGAGTATTTATGTTCTGTTCGCTGATGTAGTTCCAATATGTAAAATAGTGCTGGCATATCGTGGTTGCTGAATGAGTACTTGTTGCATAAATGATTAGATCAATCCATCTTTTCAAGATATTGTAATAGATACCCATGTCACCACATATTGGATAGGAATTATACTGCAGTTAGGTGATTTCTTTTTGGTTCATTCTCCCAAGTTACTTGAAAGTATAGTATAACTTGTATAGCCTACTTACAAAATGTACTCATATATCTTTTAGCTTTTTTTCCTAAATGATCATTTGAGCCTTAAAAAGCCCTTGCTTTTGAGGGAGTACAGTATCTCTACCTTTGTCCCTCTCAACTTGCCAAAACACCTCTCTCATTTTTATCAGTCTAAAAGAGACCAGTTCTGCCTCCCAGTAACAGACACTGAGGACCCACAAGTCCGAGGAATAGAAGCCCCACAGCCCCAGTTCTGGCGTGTCAGAGGGGGTTACAAAGAGCTACAGCTGAACACTAGTCTGACTTTCCATGGTTGCAGTGAAGCCCTCTGTTTTTTTTTTTTTTTTTTTTACCTATCACCACAGTGATGCTGTGTAACACACAGCCTCAAACCTTAGTGGCAGAAAACAATGAGCATCTGGGGGGGTGGGCTCACATGTTTACAGGGTTCAGTGACATGGGCTTGGCTCAGCAGATCTTGGCTGAGTTTACAAAACACATTTGGGGTTGTGTGTTGAGCCTGGCTTTGGCTGGGGTGATGGGACAGCTCAGGTCTGTTCCCATATCTCAGAGTTCAGCAAGCTCACCCAGGCATGTTCTCAAGGCCACAGGAAAGGAGCAAGAGAAGAGCAAGTGCCTAGACTTGGAACTGACATACCATTACCTCTGCTATGTTTAATGGACCAAAGGAAGTTACACCATTAGCCCAAACTTAAGGGGAAGGGAGATAGAGTTCATCTCATTACTAAAATTAGAAACTCGCTAGGCAAAAGACACAAATTCAAAAAAGGATGGAATGTATTTGGAGCCATTGACACCATCTACTACATCCTTCCTAGCCCATACTCTGCACAGAACCTAATTGTAAGCCATACTCAAGCATCAGGGTCAAGTCCCATCATGTCCCAAATCTCTATACTATTCAAGCTGGTCTAGGTTCAATGGGACCTATAGCCTTAGCCAATTGCATCAGAATCAAGTGTGCCCTGAAATTTGATACTACATTAATTAAATAAAGCAATAACATTTTGGTTACCTAAGGGAAATCAAACTTAAGAGATAAGTAGATGAAGAAACAGAAATTTATAAAACATTACTCTATGCCTAGATCCATAATAGAGGTTGGGGAAGGGATGCAGACACAGTTATCACTAGATTATGATTCTCTAGTGACCTCAACATGGGATACACAAATTATGAAGAGTGGAGGAAGGATTTTAAAAGACAACACGCTAACAAGGCAGAAGGTTGTAGAGCTAAACACCATTAAGATAAAGCAAAACAATCAAAAAACTTGGGGTTTATATTTTTCAGCCCGTGAACACAAAAGGGTGGTATATATATGCCACGAGAACATCTACCATTGCTGCCGTCAACTCCCATTTTCCCTGGGTTTCTCTTCAATAATTTCTTTTCCTTTGAAACCTGTCTTGTCACATACTTTAAATTTATTTCAATTCTATGAAAAGAGTTTAGAAATGACTGGCTTTCTCAAAGAGTAAATCTAAAGAGTATGATTGATGCTGGTGTTGAATCATGGAATCAATGAGTCTAGATACAGAAATGTAGAGTAGGGG
Source organism: Suricata suricatta (assembly GCF_006229205.1). Lineage (NCBI taxonomy): Eukaryota > Metazoa > Chordata > Mammalia > Carnivora > Herpestidae > Suricata > Suricata suricatta. Next base: position 19,526,369 of record NC_043713.1, on the reverse strand, counting down.
CACCTGGATGACTCAGTCAGTTAAGCATCTGACTCTTGATTTTGGCTCAGGTCATGATCTCATGGTCATGGGATGGAGCCCCTCAGCTCCTCATTGGGCTCTGTGCTGAGTGTGGAACCTGCTTGGGATTCTCTCTCTCTCTCTCTCTCTCTCTCTCTCTCTCTCTCTCAGCTCCTCCCCCACAGTTTCTAAACAAACAAACAAACAAACAAACAAATACATATTCAAAAAAAAGAAATGTAGAGTAGAGGCCGAGCTCTCAAAGAACTTACAACATAGTTGGACTAGCATGCATGAGTCCACAGTAAACAGGACAAGATAGACTGGATTTGGAGCTAAATCCAATGGAGTAGACAAGGGGCTCTAGAGAGAAAAGGCACAATTAGGAAGACACAGTTTCTGCCCTGAAAATTTGCCACTGCCCCAATGGATTTTGGAATTAAAATGCTAATAACTTATGTCTAAGACCCAGATGAACCACCACTTCTTCATGAAGCCTTGACTTGTTTCTCCAACCTCAGAAATTACTGCACGCCAAACTCTGGGAACTCTCAGAATCTGTACCACATAATTGAACACCTAATTGTATTTTTGGGGGTAATGCTTGCTGTTTTTTCAGGATGGTTAGTCTCCCCCTCCTACCAGATTGCAAACCCATCAAGGTCTGGGAACATATGGGTCTGCATAGAATTGAATGAGACCTTTGAGATCATTCTGTATAATCTTTTCATCTCTGTAGCTGGGAAAATCAAGGACTGACAAGTTGTGACTTGCCCAAACTCATTCAGCCAATAGCGTTTAGGAGACTCCTTAAAATTCTATTTGTTTTTATCTCCCCTTGATTGGTAAGGAAAAGATAGTGGGTGGAATATTCCAGGAACTTTGTCATATAGTGTAATGTTTTATTTAGGATTTTCTTACCGTGAGAACTAGGAGTAGTAAAAGGCATAAACCTATGCTTTGAGTGTACAAGTAATTCTTGAAATCAGGTGGTATTAGTTCTCCAAATTTCCTTTTCAAAATTGTTTTGAGTATTCTAGGCCCTTTGCATTTCCATTTTTTTTAAATCGACTTGCCAGTTCCTGATAAAAAGGTTGTTGGGATTTTTGTTGGCATTGCACTGAATCTATAGATGAAGTTAAGGTGAATTTCAATCTTAGCATTATTGTGTCTCCCAACCAACAGACATGATATAGTTTTGGGTTTTTTTAGGTCACCTTAAATTGCTTATAAAAATGTATCATAATTTCAATTTTTGCTTTTTTGTTATTAACATATCAAAATAGAATTAACTTTTATATTGATTTTGAGTCCTGCCTTCTCACAAAACCTACTTACTAGTTTTAGTGTCTTTTGTTTCTTAAATTCCATAGAATTTTCTACATAGATGAGCATGTTATCTGCACATAAGGTTGTCTTTCAAATCTTGATATCTTTTATTTGTTTTTCTTGGTGTATTGTGTTGGCTAGAACCTTTAAAACAATGTTGAAGTGGTGAAAGTGGATATCCTTGTCTTTTACTTGATCTTAGAGGGAAAGAGGGTTCTAGTCTTTCATTTATAAACATGATATTACCTATATTGTTGTTACAGATGCACTTCATCAGTCTTAGGAAGATTATCACTTTGACCAAACTACTATCCAATGCTCTGTGAATTATAAGATTTTTTTCTGTGTGGCTGATGAGAACAGGTCCTATTCCTGACCTTGAGTGGGTTCTCAGCATGTATATCCCAGGGGGCAAGTGACTGGCTCAGTTACTGGGGCATGTGACTCTTGATATCAGGGTTGTGAGTTCGAGTCCCACCCTGGCCATAGAGATTTCTTTAAAAAAAAACAAAAACATGTGTAGCCCAATATCAAGTTGAGGAAACACTCTTCTATCTCTAGACTGCAGAGTTCTTATGAATAAATTTTGTCTAACGCTTTTTATGATCTCTTGTTATGACCACGTGGTTTTTCTTATTTGGTGTGAAAATTGATTAAATTACATTGATTACTTTTTGATGTATTCTTTTTACGAAAAGAAAGTGGCACCTTTGTTAGGAAAAGATTCTGAAACCTCGTTTAAGCTCAGAAGGCACCAAGGGGATAACTGATGAATGAACCTGAACTGGGTACAGGAAGTGGATCGTCTGCTCAGGTACCATGAAGTTGCCATTTTGTCCGTCAGTGGTGATGTATTCACTAAGTAGGGATGCTTTCACCTGCCTCCCTGAAGCCAGCTTTGCTGGTCACTTTTGTTTATGAGATTCTTACAAATGGTGATCTGAGGGTAGCTTCTGAGCCCCAGTGCTGTGCAAACTGAATTTCATTACATTTTTAGTTATTAAAAATAATTTTCCCTCTGGTCAGTGAAAAAAAAGAGAATCTGATAGACAAACACCAGGCCACTAAATATATTGAAGACTAGAGCTCCCATATCTTCTGGATAAATTTATCCTTTTTCTAAAATCTCAGTTTAGGCCCCATGGAGTATGATTGATCTGGAGAAATGTGTTTTCTTTTGAAACTGCAGAGTGTTAACAAGCTATTGGCATAGGGATCATTTCTGCCTATAACACCCATTCCTTTTTACTCCCACATGCCATTCCTTATGTCCCTTGCAGAGAAACCAATGAATGTGGAGAGATGTGTTCTTGGTGTCTGTAGTGGAATTCAGGATGAATTTCTGATTATCATTGGTGACTAGGTGTCATTAAAATATTGCTTCAAGTGCTTTATACTGTTGTATTACGGTTTACATTATTTTAAAGTTGTCTTGGAATCTCCCTTTTAGTGGTACCACTACTTCCCTGGGGAGATGTGTGACATACTTCAAGTGATTAATAAAAGGATTTTTAGAATTTAACCTATTCGTAAGTTGGACATAGTCTGAATAAGGTCCTAGTACTAATATATACTAATATTAATCCATATATACCTCACGTGCATTGAACAATAAGTGCGAAAACATTTGAGAAGGCAATGAAAAAAGACACTTAGTTTTCTTGCGCAACAAAACAAAAACTGTAGGGGAAAAATCTGACTGCTACTGAACTCTTTGAGACAGCTCAAGTTGAAACTGATTCTGGCAAGGCCATTACGGGGGTAATTGTCCAAGAGAATGTTTTCTTACACAGGAAATTAGAGACAGGGAAAACATTATTAAAAGTAAAAATTTGTAGATTTTTGAGACTGCCAGAATGTGTAGCAGCTACTGTATCCCCTTATGGGATTAACAACTAAATTGAATTTCAGTTAGACTCAGCTTATGAGCTGAGTTCCAAGTTGAAGAACCTTTGAGAAGGAGGGGAAAAAAAGGCAGAGAGATTCAAGATGTTTTTTGATATAGTGAAACCAACCCCCACCTCACAATCACATGTTTTACAAAGTTACAAAAAAAGGTAAAATGAGGGGTTTTATTGCTTATATTAAATGAAAGATCAAAATGTTTTGATTGATGCCTTAGAAAAAAATCTGGTCATGATTCTGCACCAAAATTCACCATATGTACATGATTCTACAAGTTAGATATGACAAGATATGAAAAATATCTGTCACTAGATCTTATGATTAAACTGTATAGCAAAATGGAAAATTGACTGACTGATCCAGGAATTGGATGTGTGTTTATGAGCATGTGTATGTGTTTATTGTGTGTGTTTGTTGTGTATGTGCTGTGTGAGTGCATGCAGTTTGAAGGGGAAGGGAGTGGTAAGATTAAAAATGTTATTTTTAAAAAAGTTCTTGAATATCTGAATTACAGTAATTATTCATATTAATTATGTGAATTAACATAAAAAAGTAATTGGTTTACTTTTCTGGCTTCCATACCTATAGTCCTTTGGATTTTCATTTACAAATGCAGCTTCATTGATACCATAGCTCCTACCTCTCTGCAACAATTTAAAGGAATAGTGATTACATTCTGTCATGTAGATAGACGTTTTTGGACTAGACATGATGTGCATTCATTAACAGCTCATTTATTTACCATTATAAGTTTTTGCATAAGTGAATTTTCCAGAAAACCAAAATTAAACCCACAAAGTTTTAATTTTAACCATTTTAATGGAAAGGTCTCAACTTTCCTCATCCCTTAGATGATAAGGACTCTGAGTGAGTGCCAGATAATTGTGAGAAAGGAATTCTGTTACTTAGTGAGCATGAATTAGAATATAATGTGCAATTTAAATGATACTTTTCCATGACATTTAATGATATGGAAAATGTTCCTTCTATAATGTTGAATGGCAAAAGAAAGATGTAAAGTCATATTCTACATTATCCCAATAATGGTCTACAGAGTATGTATAGAGAAAAGTAGATCTTTTGATCTACTTTTTAAAGATGATTTACATGTAGAGTGTTCACAGGAAAATATGAAACACCTCAGATCTGCAGCATGGTTCTCTTTGAATGGAGAATTAAAGAAGGTTTGAAATTTTTTTCTTCCTTTCTCTTTTTCAGATTTTTTAGAATGAATATTTTTTTATAATCAAGTTTTTTTTAGGTGATTGACAGCTTTTTTATTGTATTATAGATATCCTGCTTATCTCCCATTTAATATGTGGCTATTACATATTAATTAACAAATACATATTTTTATGTAATAGATGCCCAGAGAACATATATTTTTTCATTCATTTTGACATAAAAATATTCCATCAAAAGTTCAGAGGACATTTTCATACACAGGCTTCTTTTGAACTATTTCACTCAAGAGAAAGCTTTTTTGTAGTTTTCTTTGATAGACTAAAATTTTTGGTAAATAAGTACTCATTTATCACAAAGGCTAAGGGGTTTACTAGAAGATATCTTATACCCATCTTATGGGTAGTTTATCCTTCGTCTGCATTCTACGAAGCAAAGTAAGGACATACGCTATTTACAGATTTCAATCAGAGTAAACTCTTGAGGATGTGCTACTCCAGCCCCAAATTTCTGCCCAAAGCTAGAAGTTGCCTGATTTGCTGCCGAAGTTAATCAAGTGAATAGAAGACTCAGCAATTATGTCAGGTGCCATATAGTATGTATGTCCTCTACCAACAAACCACTCCTTCAATTCTCGGTAGACAATCAAAAGGTAGCAAGAAAGAAAAGGAAGTTGCTTTGGCTGACACGCTGGATGGTGGTTTCTGAAGTAGTTAGCTTTCACCTGGGCTACCATTGACGAATGGGTGGTCCACAACAACACTGTTGTTATTTTTTTGGTCATAGCTAGGTAGAACACACTTGAATGGCCATTTTGACTATGGTGCCATTCATACTGGAATCCTATGTCCTAGTGTGTGGGAGGCCCCACAGAGCCGTGGTTATAAGAGTGGACTCGGAGGTAGAGCATTTGGGTTCCTTTTAATGGGAGATCTTGAGCAAGATACTTAACCTTTCTGTTCCTCAGTTGCCTCATATATAAAATGAAACTAGTATTAGAATCAATCTCCTAGGGCCATATAGCAAATTAAATGAAATAATTCATATGCTATGCTTAACACAGTGCCTGACATATTAAGTGTTCAAGAAAGGTCATCATCTTCATCACCATCATCATTGTGAACTTTTACTTATGGTTAAAAATTAACATAACGGAGGTACCTGGGTGGCTCTGTTGGGAAGGTGTCCAACTCTTGATTTCGTCTCAAGTCATGATCTCACAGTCATGGGATCAGGCTGTGAGCACAGAACATGCTTAGGATTCTCTCTCTCTCTCTCTCTCTCTCTCTCTCTCTCTCTCTCTCTCTTTCTGCCCCCGGCCCACTCACACACACTCTGTCTCTCTCAAAATAAACATTAAAATTTTTTTTAAATAATTAACATAACCATGCATATAAATATTTATAAAATCTTAATGTACCAAAAGTGTTTGGGGATAACAATGAGATGATAACCTAGAACAAGATTTGGCAAACTGTGACCCCCTCGGGCTAAATCTGACCTGCTGCCTCCTTTCATAAATAAAACTTTATTGAACCATAGCTACACTCATTCTTTTAAATATTGTCCATGATACTTCTGTGCTACAGTGGACAAATTGGCTATTTACGACAGAGACTGCATAGCCAGAAAAGCCTGAAATATATACTATCTGGTCCCCAGGGGGAAAAGTTTGCCATCCTCTCATCTAGAACATAAAGAGAAGATGAGGAATCGAGGAAGAATATATAGGAGTTACAGGACATGCAATACTTCCTGCTATAGAAGAGACTGAGAATTACCCAGATTCACTGGTTACAAGCAAAACAGTAGTGGTAGCTGCTGGAGAAGCAAGTGATCACCTAAGCAGAACAACATTAAAGAATGAACAGTTGGCTTATTTGTGGCCAAGGGGAAAGATCCCGTTGAAGGGAAAGGGAGTGGGAAAGGGAAGAGCAAGTAAACATAAAGTTTCATATTATCAACGAAGGTAAGCAAGGAATTCCGTCTTCATGCTGTACAGGTCTGTATTCCACGGCAATAATAAAATACAGAAATTAATCAGGAATGCTGTGTACTATTACTAAAAACGTGTATGTGTACACACATAAAAGATGTTGACACTAACTATAAGACAACTAAGGCAGAGAAAACCAAGCCTAGAGAAGTCAGCAAAATCTAGTCCTCTGATTAGCTGAAAGTAGACGTCAGCCTCTTGAGAATTATATGCAGATGCGCCCAGCCTATGCGGAGATAAACATTGGATAATGTTCTGCACTGGTTGCAAAGCCTTTGGGAAGATGAAGGCAGCAGCACCTTCCCGAGACAAAAAGTCTTAGTAAACATCGGGCCAGAACTACTTTCATGAGGAAGAAATCCCTAAGTCTGTGGGATAAACTTGCCAAAGCTACAAAATCTCCTATCATTTCCTCTACATAGAGTTGGCCACCCATGTATGAAGGCACCAAATGCTAACCTCCGAACAAGCATACATAATTTGTTAGAGTCCATAATGTATAAGCCTGTAAGCCACATCAGTTATAATTAATATAAAATCTCCTCCATTCTCAAGTTTACAGTAACTTCTTTCATACCTCAACTGCAGATGATAAATTAAGGATCAGGCTATTGAATGACTGTTCTAACTCAACTTCTGAGGTTTCCAACTCCTCATTCAAGCAGCCACATGGCACAAACTTAAAGTGAGAGTAAAGCACACAGTGCACATTCACATGCAAAGGCCACTCCTGCAGAACTTGAACTTCCCACATGGTGATCGACACTGCCCTTCATTTGGATGACACGAACTGTTTTCTCATCAATCTCTGGTAAAAGACTAAGTAGTGTAGAGAACAACTTACACTTCAAATGAAGCTAATGGAATCAAAGCAAACATATTAGTGGCTATACTATCTCCAGGGAGGAAAATTCTTACCCATGTATTATGTTCTAATTTTGGAACCAATGGATACCTACTGAGACATTCAGTTCATCAGATTTATTCTGTCCCGACACTCTGAACTGTGCGATTTCTTCATTGACGCTGCTTTCATGGTTTCATCATCATTACAATGCACTTGGGAGAGAGACTGGGGAAACAGGAGAGGGAAGCTTTGCTCTGTCGCACATATGGTTGGATACATCAAAAGCAGTGAGGGATGCAAGGTTGAAATTAACTCAGTTTAGACTAAAACATCATTTCTATTGGAACCGGAGCAAGATGTATGAGCTACAGTTCCTGAAGCATTTTGTTGCTTCTTTTCAATCTGGGAGGAAGTAATAATGATATACCTAATATTTACTGAATTCTGGATAGTTTACCAGTTTGTGAAAATGTTGGTTTAAACCCATAGGTAGGTGTGTTGGGTGGGGGGAGGGGTGAAGGGACTTGAAGGCAGGGAATTCACTAAAATGGTAAGATCTGTTTACTTCATGTGATGGAAATATTGACTTTTTTCCTCTATTTTTATTTCAAAGTTTTTCTAATAAGTATAGGTATTCTTATGTCATGGAGAAAATATATTATAAATTACATTTTATTACATTTATTTATTGATTTTGGGGGGCATATTTGGGGAAAAAAAAGAAGAAAGAAAGAGCAAATTAGCTTATTTCCTGATATGACAGATGGATGTCTGGGAACTTAGTTTTTTTAAAATGGTTTTAATAAATAAGTGTAGGCAAAATAATATTTTTCTGGCATTTAAGTTTAATATAAATGAGTAAAAAAGGCACAGTCTTACCTTGATGAAATACATCTGCCAAAAACCATTCATTTTTATTTTTCATATGGATAAATCATGTTATTCTCCCAACTCCATCCATTAATTTTACTGCTATTTCCTTCCTGCCATTTTACCTCCTATTTTTCTGTCTCCCTATCTGTCTCTTTATTATCATATCAAACAACAAGTGCAATTGTTCAATTACATAAAATAAAGGAGTTTGTCTTTTGAGTTAAGAGATATCACCATTTTGTATTTTTATTTTCCATCATGCTTCCTGCTCAGAGATTATATATGTGTGAATTGTTCTATATTGGTCATTAAGATGAGGTAGATATTGTTCTAATTTAAGAAATAGGTAATAACTAGGACATATTTGCAATTAATGAGAATTTTTTTGATATGCCTATATTATAAGTCAACATTTAAAAACACATTTCTCAGCACATATACACTAAAATGTGTATTTTAGTCTGTGATAAGCCCTATAAGAACAAAAATTGCTTGTGTCTAAAACAATTTGTACTTTTGCATTTGCAATATTCTTGGCCTATTATAAACAAACGCACATTATGTAGAGCACATTTAAATGCATTATTTCCGTGCTTAAAAATGTACTCTTTAAAAAAGAACATTAAAAGAAATGTTAATGTAGCCATTTTACTAATTTCACACAGGCAAAGGGTGATCCAGCTGAAGGTCGGGAATTCAAATAAAATATCCTGGGTTGATAAGATATGTGATCCCGTGTTTTCAGCACAGCAGTGAATCAATTAGACTGTGCCTGATACTCCATAAAACAAGTATTAGAGACCAAGAAGACATTCAACTGTATATAGCATTGTATTCTGCCAAGTCTGAGAAACCCATGTGCAAGTTCTACCTTTTATTTCTATGGTCTTGGGGATGTTTTCCTTTACTCTGAGACTTACTTTCCTCATCTGTTAACTGGGTATCACAAAAAAATAGTACCCATCTCATAGGGCTTTGTAAAAGAAACAATTCACATGAAACATTTCACATAATGAGTCTTTGATAGAAGTGCTCAACCAAGGGCATCTGGCCACAGTATTGGCTTTGCCACTGCCCTCTGTCAGTCCCACCCATTTATCCCACAAAGCAGAGCCCAGCTCTCTCCAGACCAGAACTCATTCTAGTGGCTTATCCACAATACCAGTTTCCCTGATTTCCCTGAGATTCCAGTCCAGCAGCATGCATTGATACAGCTCCCACTGTAGGCACAGGGCCATGCCGGGCAGAGCCCCTGAAGGAAAGAAATGGACTGGGGTGAAAAATAAATGGAACAAATCCCTTACAACCAAGAATCTTGGGGCACCTGGGTGGCTTGGTTAGTTAAGCATCCAACTTCAGCTCAGATCATGAACTCATGACTGTGAGTTCAAGCCCTACGTTGGGCTCTGTGCTGACAGCTCAGAGCCTGGAGCCTGCTTAGGATTCTGTGTCTCCCTCTCCCTCTGCCCCTTCCCAGTTTGCACTCTGTTTCTCTCTCTCTCAAAATAAAAATAAACTTTAAAAAAAATTTTTTAACTAAGAATTTTAATGCTAAAATTCTTCCAATACACACTGGGTTTCTAATTCTTACCCCTCTACTTCTTACCTTGTCTGCAAATTCCCAATTTGGCCTTTTCTGTTGGAAATATTTACAGCTTACATGAAAGTTCAGTTCAAAAAAAAAAAAAACCCAATAAAACCAAAACCAAAAACAAAAACACAAAGCCACACTACAGTCTGCCAGACACTGAAAACTAGTAAAATACTATTCCGTATTTTCAATTTCAACTCCCTAAAAATAGCACAACTTGGCCACCTTATTACCTGGATTTGCCCTGAGCCCAACTGGTCTCTTCCTCTCCTGCAGAGGTAGCGCCCTAGAGGTATGAAACCAACCCTATATTTAGTGGGTATATTTAGTAGGGTGAAGAAAGAGCCAAACCCCAAGATACACAGAGGGGCTCTGAGGCACACCCCTCCTCATTTGTTCTCTAAGAGCCATCTGGTGGGAGACGTTTTTCTGAGTCCCGGCGCATGCTTCAGGAGCCTGCACAGTACCCCTTCCAAGGTGAAGATGGTGGCTTCTTCCTACCAGTGACCCAGGGATGGAGGCCCGTGCTGAGTCCCATCTGGGGTGACTTTCAAAGCTCCCTTGCCTTGACAAAGAGACCTCCCATCTGGATGTCTCTGCAGCTCCTCTTCCCCAATTCCTGGGATGCTGGTACCCACTAGTTGGCTCATCTTGGCTGTTACCCACTTCTTGCCATTCTACTCTGCACATGACAAATTGCCCCCAAGCATTACCTTCATCTGCCTGTCACCTCATTCACCACACCCTCACTCCCAAGAGGGTGCCCTTTCCCTGTGTCTCGGAATCACTTGGCCTCTTCCCGGTGCCTACTGGCTTCTAGCTCCTTCCCTGACACAGACGATCCAAGAACGCGCTTGCGGTTATGGTTTTTGAGTCGGGAAGTGTCACGGTGGGGAAACAGGTAGAAGTCTTATGGCTCTCGTTGTAAAGACTTCAAATTATATGGATTTTTTTCCCCTCCATTAATTTAGTTTTGAATCTGTAAATGCCATCTGGGATTCTTTAAAAGTTTTCTCAATCAGTGTTTGTTGTTTGAAAAATACTTCAACTTGCCTTATTGCTGGCTGTTGAGAGAATTGATGCCCTGTTCTTTGTTCCACTGCGCACCACCTCAGAGGCACTTCTCTGTATATTAATGCACTGAGAGCAGTATTTTTAACAGATGAGAGGATTGGGGAAGTAGCCTTGAAAAAGACCCAAAATCAAACAGAAAAAGGATAATATTAAAGCTGCTAGAGATGGAGGGTCCTGGGAAATGTTCCTATTCCATCAATATGAATTATATTTATATATGTTATCAGGAAATATATATGTGCATATATCTGCCAGGATTCGTAAGGGAGGCACCTCTACCTTCTCGTAAGAAAGGGAGCTGGAGCCCCAGCAGGGGTAAATGAGCTTCCTGCAGGTTTAAGAAGCTGTTTCCTGATCCAAACCGGGGTGCTTGAACAGTTCCGATAATGAAATGAAATGAATTTTCGACTGCTATAGAAACGCTGTTCAGCCGACCCAGACAGGCATCCCCATTGGTGCTCACACACAAAAAATGAGTTTATCACAGATGTTCCATCTCTTAAAAGTGTTCTTCCCATTTTATTTTAAGCAACTCACTCTCTGACTGGGTCCTTTGCTAAGTTATTCATCAGAACACCAGAAAGAGCGCCTTCCCTGCCTGGAACATTTCCTCAAAGTGATTGCAACAAATATATTTTAGAGCTGGCCACCAGGCTCAGCTCCTTAGAGGACGAAGGAGCCAGGCTGAGCCAGCCCCAGCCAGCGGCCACCTGTATACACAAACATAGGCACTCCCAGGTCCAAACTATTTTAGGAATGTCCTGATTAGAAAGATTTATTTACTTATGCACTCACATTTGTGGTTCTTTCCAAATCCCTGAGATTTGAACACATAAGAATATTAAATGTCTACCACTAAAAATGACCATAAGAAAGGCAAACATCAAATTGAGAAAAATATTTGCAATAAACGACAGACAAAAGTTTATTATTCTTTTACAGCAACCAGTGAGAAACAAATACAACCTTCCATTTTCCTCCCTTCCCGACCCCCCCTCCCCAACTACAGAAAGGGCAGGACCAGTTAATTTGTGAAAGAAAATATACAATTGGTCAATCAGCACATAAAAAGAATTTAAATCTCCAGTCATACTAGAAACATTTTGTAAAAATTAAACAGGTATCAACTTTTATTTTTTTTATGAAATAAAATGGAATATTGAGTCTCATAGGTTTCAGAATGGTAAATATTCTTTAACATTTCAAGTGGAAGTATGAATTTTGTTTTCTTGTTTTAGAAGTCAGTTTATTTAGACTACATGTTGATTGATCCAACTGGCAAAAAAATAGTAAATAATATGATAAAATGTTCATTTTATTATTCTAATCGTTCTAGGCTCTTAAAAACATGTAACGTATTTGCTCATAAAAATACGCATATGCATAAATTTGTGAGAGAAAGACTAAAACATAATAGATCAAAATATTGGTCATCATATACAAATTGTAGACTTTTGGGTCTCTCATTTTTCTTATTGCTTTCCTATATTTCTAAACCTTCTAAAATGATCATTATTTTAAATATTTCTGAGAAAAAATAAAACATGGCATACATGTGTTTAAAAATATACCTACCTACCAGAGTTTTCTTGCTAAGAAGTTGAATGTCTAGTTCTTTGAACAGTTTTACAACCCTTGTGTATTTAAACAGTGCTTAGGCAAGAAAGATTTCTGGCAACAGAAAGTTATGTCTATGTGTATGAGTTATGCAGAATGAGAGCCACATGTGCCCTATGAGCCTCATTATTCTGTAATTATATGTAATGCTGTAAATCCTAGTTTTCAGTTTACTCCTGGTTTATGTTTTTGTTTAAAAAAGAAATCACTGACACATCTCAGTATACAAGACACTGTCAGTCTACCTTTTTAGAAAATAAACTGAATTTCGAAACATGGCTTTTGTTTTAATTTTGTGGCCCTAGCTGAACTTCACTGCAGGGTCTAAATGTAGAATTCCAAGCAGGGACGTTGCTTCTGCTTGGATTTTACAGAAAGCTTCGGTCTACAGTGCAGCGTGTAACTCCAGGATTGAGGAGTGGAGTTGGCCCACAGGAGAGGGCCCGACATGATGTACCCTAATTAATGCAGAAAACTCCTACATATATGAGGATGGACTCCAGGAGAGTTTCAGAAGGTCTGATTTCACCTTTGTTTAACCAAACCTATTGCCCACACACGTGACCACCGTGACAGCTCTGAGGACCTGCAAACAGTACACTGTACACTGGTAATCTTGGAGAAAGTAGTTCTCATTTGCCATACAACTTACTGCAGTGAAGTTCTGTATCACTTTGCAACTAAAATCAAATAACTGTATTGCTTATGCAAGAGACTATCTAACCTAGTTTTGGTATCACTGCAAATCTCTGATTTTCATTATGTCAGTGTGGTGGCCATTCAATTTTGTGTGCATTTCGTGTGTGTGTGTGTGTGTGTGTGTGTGTATGTGTGCATACACATATTTATGTGGTTGAATATTTTATAACATTATTTTTGTTAATTCCTCAAACAATCTCTGAATTTATAACTATTCCATTATATTAAAAGAGGAAACTAAGTCTTATAAGGGGTTAAATAACTCCCACTGCCACAGAGCTGGAAAAGATTACATGTACAAGCCTAAAAGACAAAATGGAAACCTAATCCCAAATCCATCATTGACTAGCCATCTGACATTAAGAACTTTACCTAATCTCTCTTTCCCTTCATGACCTTTTCTCCAAAAAGCTACCTGAACTCTCCATATGGCAAGGGCTTACAAGAGACAAAGATGAACATTGTAGGACCTCTTAAGGTCTCACCCAGAACTAGGGAATCGTCACTTCTGCTACATTCTATTAATCAAAGCAAGTTACAAGACCAACCCAGATTCAAGGAGAGTGAAAAGAGTCTTGACTGGGGAGGTAGCATGTACAAGGAGGAATGGGAAGGATCAGTGGTGGTCATATTCACCATCAATCCACTATAAATCTCTTGTTAATTGTCCCTGGTTTATGGTAAAGATAAACATCTTCATGAGCCCTCCTGTTAGGCATAGACTATGAAAAGGACAGACAGGTACCCTTCAGGTTCCCTCCATGATAGATCTGTACAAGATCCAATAGTGGTTGTGATATTTTTCTTAATTCTTAAATGTTAATAAAGATTTAATCTCTGCTACTACCTTTGAGGGAGATGGGGCCCACACATGGGATGAGGTGATAAAGAGAAGCCACCTTCAAATTAATGGAACTAACAAGCTGGTAAGTGGCACAGTAGCTAAGTAGCCAACCAGGGAGTAGCCAAGATTGTGGAGAAAAATAGATTATTGGATGTGGGGGAAGAGTTTTAAGTATTCCCTGAGGGCTTCCAGAAATACTGAATAAAAGACTACCTCCCCAAGTAGCTGTCAAATAGGGTAAGCATTTACTGTGATTCCGATTCTTAAACATTTACCCTTATGGGTTATGGAATTCTGGGAAATATATGTCATGGATGTAAAGGTTCCTGACATACTGTCTGGCTTAAATTAAGAAATCAAAAATGGTAAAAGCCAGAAGTGGCTGTGGGAGTAAAAAGGTCGAACTGAAACATGGGTTCATCAAAGTCCATACTGTTAACCATTGTGATATTGAGTGGTTATGATTACAATAACTTTGGATCGCTCCAAAGTACTCATGGGTATGAATTCACTATTTTAGTTATTTGAGGTTCACACACTTTGCTCATGAAATTACTCCTTTGCGGGGCATCATTCTTGGTCACAAGAATGAAGAAGAGGCATAAGAAAGAAGTTACAAAACCAGGTTCCCATTTGCTCCCAGGTGCACAATAAAATTAAGAGGAGCACAGAGAAATATTCTCACAGTAGGAAGCTCTGTGGCTTGAAACAGCCATGGGTAATTTGTGAGAAGGCCCAGGCCCCCAGCTATTTCTCACAAACTTTCTGCAAATTAGATGTAATACTTAGTTACCAAGAATTTTTGAAACTGTAAGTAACCCCAAGAAGCCTCATTTGTGCCTTAATATAAATCAAATTAGCCTGATTGCCCATTTATAGATTGAAAATTTTCAGTTAAAGAGAAATTGTAAAAGATCGGATCCAGCCCTGGATGGAAGGGGACTTTGACCAGCCTGAGGCTGTGGAAGCCAAGCAGGAGATAGGAGAGGGATTCAGAATCCTGAGAGAGTGCTATAAGGACCTCATCTAAGACAACACGTCTAGCCCATATGTTGATTAAATAATGGGTGTTATTAACCGGATGTCAGTCATATTTCAATAAAAATAACTTAAGGGGGCTCCTGGATCGCCCAGTTGGTTAAGCATCTGATTCTCAGGCTCAGCTCAGGTCTTGATCTCAGGATCATGGGTTTAAGCCCCATTTCGGACTCTGTGCTAGGCACTTAAAAAAAATAATAACAACTTGAGGACATGTGAGCTTTTGACATTCAAAGTATGATTTTTCTTAGTCTCCATTAAAAAAATAGTCTTGAGGGTGAAATAGGGATTAAGAATACACTTTTCATGATGAGCACTGAGTGATATATTGAATTGTTGCATCACTATATTGTATGTCTGGAACTAATATAATACTGTATGTTAATTTTTCTGGAATTTAAATTATTTAAAAAAAGATAATAGTCTTGAAAAGTCATTTTGGCTTAAGTAGATGACGATTTTTGTATTCCCCTAGCACTGAAGGAGGCCTGGTGAGCAGAGAGTGATGTTCTACTGTAAGGCAGAAGTGGGGGTGGTGTGGTGAGTGTGATCAAATGACTTAGGGTACTGGAGAAGAGAAAAGAATAGTTAGGCTGACTGGAATCCTGAAAGCAGGGATCTTTGGAAGAGAGCTTCAAGTTAGGTTTGAAGGATTTCACATAGTGGCCAAAGAAAGTAGTTTGATAGATATCTGAGGAATGTTTTGGGCCCCTAGTGAACTAACAATTAAACCTGCATGAAAGAGGCCCAGCAAGTTCCCTGTGCCTGCTAGGAAGATTTACAAGGACTTATAAAGATAGTAGGCCAACATGAATCTGGGTCAGAACAAGAAGTCTTTGTGTGCAGGGATCTGACAATTGGGAGAAAAGGCAAGAATCAGAAGCTAGAACAATGGTGCCATCATGATGCTTCAAGAAACCAGATGAAAGCAGGGTACCCAAACAGAAACTAGTTCAAGGTAAGGACCAGAAGGTCACCTATATACATCTGTGAACATCTACAGATACTACATGAATATGAAAGGGTGAAGAGTCTAATGACCAAGCATTTACTCAAGAGGCCAAACTATTCAATAATGATGATCTGATCCTAAAAATGCGAAGCCACAGTCAACTGCAGATATAAAGTTAATTTTTTTCTCTTGATAGATATGGGGTTATTTGTTTAGGAAAATTATTAAATCATTTACATAAATCAAAGACTGTCTATCTTCTCACATTTGAGTTGTAATGAATATAAATTTTTAAACAGCTTTATTGGTCATTTAGATTTTTTACCCTTTCCATATCTGCACAGTGTAGCCTCTGCCCAGAGGCCAGATTTCTGGTCTTCCCAGAGTCACCAGGCAGCAGCTGGGCAGCCCTCATAAATGCTGCAGTTGTAGCAACACTCAGAAACTCACTTGACTTCCTCTGACTCTAGAACCCTTGGAAGCTTGGGGCAGTTAGCCAGTTCTACATCACCTAGTGGCAGCTCAAGATATAGACTCCTGTGTGGCACCCGCGGGGCTTCTAAACTTCAATCCTCTAGACAAGTCACAGAGAAGCAGTGTTGCAGGCACTATGGATGGCTCACTCATCCTCATCTCTCAATCTCTTTCATATCTTCCTGTGCTGTGGCGATTAGCATCCTAAAAAATTTGCCCTCCACCTTTCTTGCAGTTCAAGATAGCCTTTAACATGGTTCTGGACAAGAAAATGTCTTGCAAGAATGCTTAGAGAAAGAGAAACTGAGAAAAATAAAGGGCAAAGACTCCATCAAAAAGAAAAAGTCCTTTGTAGTTCAGTCTTTTCCTCTCATTCCATTGTCCTATCTCCCTTTTCCCTACGCAACCCACGGATGACATTAATGAGAACAAAGATTACATACTCAGGATGGCAAACAGACACATGGAATGACCTGGGTCCCTGCTGGCCCTGGACAGCTCTGGACTTTATAACAAAACATCCCTATATGTTTTCTCTGCTGTTAGATTTTATGCTGTGATAGCCCAGCCCATTCCAGCTAATGAAAAAGGAAATCATCATCTGAATGCATACGCCAATTCGTTTTGCTCTACTCATATCATTCCCTTTTACTTTTATTCATTAATCCATTTGTTTAACAAATATTTGCTTATTATCTGTTACGTGGCAGGAACTCTTCCAGATGTTGGGGCTACAGTGGTGAACCAGACTTTCTGAACTCCTGGGGACGATATTCCACCTCCTGGCAACTTAGGCTTTGAGTAGACTCTTCCAGATGAGTCTACTCTTTATTAAGATGCACGTCATTGCGAACTCCACTGATTCACAAAACAAAGGAAAACTTAAGTAGGGGATCCATTTGGAGTGATTGTCTTATTTCATCAACCAAATTGCAAGCTTCCTGAGGTAAAAGGCTATGATTTATGCTTCTTTTATGCCTCAGGGGTTTGCACTTGGTAGTTTTATAATAATGTCCTGGGGTTGTCTATTTTTTTGGCTAAAAAGGAGAAATAAATTTTGCCAAAAACACCTTTCGAGTAGACTCTGCCTCACTTTCATCCACGACATGTCCTTCAACACAGTTCAGAAGACTGGATCAGGTCATTTCCATTCATAGTCACTCTCTGCTGTCCCTCTGGTTTATATATCTTATACAGGTTATGTTTGTTTACATTGCTCTTGGTTGAAATTTAGTTCGTACCACCTGTCTTTTGGTAGAGTCCTGTGAATTTTCTCATGCTTAATGCCATTCTTTTAAGCTATATTTCAGCACAGAACTTTCTTTGTTCACAAAAATTCTAATAGTGTCTCAACACAAACAAACGCAACCTATGCTGGAAAGTGTCCATCACTTTTCAGGGAGGTAGATGCATGGTTTCCAAAGCACTGTGGCACAATGTGAATGTAGAGAAAAGTTTCTATCAAGAAGATTTTAATTTCCTAATGTCAAGACAGTTGTAAGCCTGAATCAGAAAAAAATAAATATGAAGGAAATGTACTTGCTTCCAGCAAGCAAAGCACTCTTCAACATTGATTGGCTATTAGCATATTATCATTTAACCTCACATTGCAAAGAGCTTTTATGTAAATGGTTTGGAAAAATATGTAGGCAATTATTTGTTAATATCAAGTAATTTATAGCATGAGGGGATCTCAAAGCCTGTTACAGACTAGCACACAGCATCATTCCAAGTTCACCATCATGAAAGGGAAGTACAGAGAGATTAAGTGGCTTGACAAAGGCCCCACAGCCTGTCATGGGCATAGTGGTGTTTCCAGAGGCTAGGAGAGTCAATGGAACCCAAACTGGAAGCACCATGTTTCCCAAAATCACATCAACCCCATCAGTACTGATACTCTCTACTCTCTTGCATTCCACATCACCCATTCATCAAATTCTTCTCCGCAGTCCATTAATCATCTAAGAGTTGAGCAAACATGGTCAAGGCATCACAAAAGATACATGGATATGGTGGGATTTGAATACCTGCATGAGGATAAGAGGCAAAAGAAGGTTGGCAGAAACCAATTTTTCCTTGAGTAATAGACTATTTCAATCAGTATATAAGTGAGTAGATGTTGTTCACTTGGGCTCAAATGATTCTTCATCTTCCCCTTTACTCTCCCTTTCAGGAGATTCCTTCTGGAATTAGTCCCAAGTTGCAGAAACAAACAGAGTGGAAGTAAAAATTAAAAATATTTGGGGCATCTGGGTGGCTCAGTCGGTTGAGCGTCTGTCTTCAACTCAGGTCATGATCTCGTGGTTCGTGGGTTTGAGCCCCACAACGGGCTCTGTGCTGCCAGCTCAGAGCCTGGAGCCTGCTTCAGATTCTGTGTCTCCCTCTCTCTCTGTCCTTCCCGTGTTTATACTGTGTCTCTCTGTGTCTCTCAAAAATAAATGAATGTTAAAAAAATTAAAAAAAAATTAAAATATTTTAAAAAAGGAAAGATGTTCCTGTTACCTGCCAGAGAAAATGAAAAACATCCTTCAAGACAGGTACAGGGCTGTAGGCCCTACATGTCTTTTGTGGGACACAGAGTACCTTTAAGATTGAAAAGACTGACGATTCCAGAGTGGATATTGTGCATACTAAATTTATTTGAGGAAGAGGGCAAAAATAGCCATGTGTGAGTTTTTCTACCAGTCTTCACAAAGGGGAATTATTTATTGGGTACTACCTCTGGTTGCCATTGGGAGTTATCTCCATATAATAGGGGGTAATGCACCTTTCATAAGAGTGTCCCAAGTCTTCTAACAGGTTAAGCTTATACGTCAAATGCTGTGGCCTCACAAGGCTGAGCTTAGAGATCCTCTCACATGATTTCTTCTGACTTTTCTGCTTGCCCTTAGGTCAATTCCTTTTGCCATGAGGCTGTTTGTACAACCTAAATAAAGGAAAGACTTATGAACCCACATATCTAGAAGATCTTTATCTTTATAGGAAGTATGTTTTAGGCTTCTGACTCTTCACTTAGAAGTTCATCTAGTTGCTGTCTAAAGAAGCAAATGTGATATTCATAAGAGGTCAGTTTTATAACCATATTCCAGATGTCGGAAATTACCTCTGTATTATAAATTTGGAATTAATTTGGAATTTCATAAAATTTTCTTTTTTTAATGTTTATTTATTGAGAGAGAGAGAGAAGAGAGGGAAAGAATGAGTGTGGCAAGGGAGAGAGAGACAAAGAGAGAGAATCTCAAGCAGGCTCCATGCTGTCAGCACAGAGCCTGATGTGGGGCTTGATCCCATGACCATGTGATCATGAAATCAAGAGCCAGATGCTTAACTGACTGAGCCCACCCAGGCACCCCATGGAATTATATAGAATTTTCTAATAGCCTTTCCATTTTACTAAAATTGTCTGCCATCTTTATACCATTAACAGCCTGACTATAGTCAAAGAAAACAGAAGTCATAGATATTTGATAACATAAAAATCACCCCTGATATATAAAAGGTTATCAGGATCTCCTTTTTCAAAAGAAGTATTGTGTTGTATAGGATGTTAATAATTTGCCAGTGAGAGAAATAAGGTTAAATAGGAGTCTGTACACCATGAGATGTCTCAAAGCCTTACTTGATTAGAGTGCGTTGTGAATGAATTCAATCCTCCTCATGGCAAGCATATTTTTTGCTAACATTTCCCAAATACAAATAAAAATGGGACTCATGTTCTGAAAATATGTGTAGGAGTCCCAACAAAACAGAAATTGGCTAATCTATGAGGTTTATAAGGGATTGGACCCATCCTTCAAAGAATGTGCAGAATGCAACTCAAATTCTTTGTCAGTGTGAACATCTTTAAAACATAAGGATAAGTGGAAATTTGCAATAACTTTCAGCTCCACATTGGTTAAAAAATCTTTACTCTTATTGCAAATTGGTACATAACTTTGCTTTTCTCGAAATACACTCAAAACATTACTTTGATCTGATTCTATATAGCTGTGTATGAACAGCACACTTTCCTGCAATCTGGGTTTCCAGAGTATCTAGCTGTGGTAGCCTGTACCTATCATTCTTGTGATAATGATCAAAGATTAGTTACATTATTACATCTGATATGAAAAACAAACACATTTAGGCGCTAATGTCTAGGCCTTGCATATCCCACTCAAACATAGTATGTTTCAGAATAAGTGTTAACTGCAAACAGAGAAAACCTTGACGGCCTCGTAGGGAGAGTTCTTTGTTTTCATGTTTTGCATTGCTTTGGTTTCCACCTTGATCTTCATCTGCATAAGTCACTATTTTTTGTTGAAGAATTAATATCAAAGCAAAATATCTGGCAGGATTCTTGCTTTTAATCAATTTCTTAATTAAACTCAAAAGTTCCTTTTCTTTCTCAAATTGAAGATTTATGTGCTCACCCAAGGGTACCATATGCCCCTGAGTTTTAGGATCCTCAAAACCACATGCCCTGATCCTTATTATTTTAAAAATTGAATACACCCACACATGAAATGACTACAAAGGCTCACTCCCCAAAGTGCTCACCAATCAGACCACACCTGGTCCAACCCACTGCTAATTGATCACACCCTCGGTACGCATGGGAAGGTGCACACTGCTGCAGTGTTCTCTAATGACTTCCAGAACATAACTCTTCAGAACATCATGAATCAAGGCAAGCATATGTTTAAGTTGTAATTGGGAGGTTGCGTCTCTTAATTGTTATTTATTTTTAATAAGGACTCTTCAGAAAGAAATTTATTCAGAGATTTTTGCCACTCAGAGCACGACCCTCAGACCAGCAGCACCAGCATCTTCTGTGATCTTGTTAGAAATTAAAACCTAAGACTCCGGCAAACCAACTGAGCCCAAAGCTCCATTTCAGCAAGACCGTCAGACAACTTCTGTGCACAGTAAAAGTTTGAGAAGCACTGAAAGCTGTTCGGATTTCTCTTTCTGGCCTTGAAACCCACTCACACTCATTGTACAACTAATGACGTTTTCCTCTCTTACAGAAATAAAATATAATCAACAAACTGTAGAATTGTAGAAAGTGATAACTGAAAATACTCAAGAATTTTCCCAAAGACAAATATTGGATGTTGCAACAAACAAAGTGCATGATGATTGCCAAGTACTTCCTATCCAACACTTTGCTTATTTACTTTGGTGCTGCTGCCAGTCCATAGAAGGGTCCGTTGACCTTACATTCTATAATGGATGGGTTTCTGGCTTTGACAAAAGTCAATCATTTCTGCTTTAGGGCGGTAATAAAAAAGGGTCGGAAAAATACCTCTAGTTAAAGCAGCTTGCTTTGGGGGGGTGTCTGGGTGGCGTGTCCAACTTTGGCTTAGGTCACAATCTCATGGTTTGTGAGTTTAGCCCCATATCAAGCTCTATGCAGACAGCTCAGATCATAGAGCCTGCTTGATTCTGCGTCTCCCTCTCTCTCTCTGACCCTCCTCCACTCATACCCTGTCTTTCTCTCAAAAATAAATAAACATTAAAAAATTTTATAGCAGTCTGCTTTGTGTCTACCTTCCCATTCCCATCAAATGGCTTGGATTTGGGGGAAAAGATTGTGCTAATCAGGTTTGGATAGTACCTAAGTGGTGTTTAGCACTCTAGAGAGAGTTACAGCAGAGTAGGAAAGCTCTCTGGTCTCCATCTCTTAGTGTGATGTCTCTGCTTTGCTAATTATTTTTTAAAATCCTGAAATTAAGTTTATCCCAGACAAAAGAATCATCCCCTAATTTGAAAAAGCAAAAAGCTAAACAAAGTGAAACATAGCTTTAGAAAAAAAGCTTTCAATTTCTAACAAACTTCAGATTTTGTATATCAGTTTTGTTTGACCCCTTTCAAATTAGGCACTTTAGTAAACTAGACACATATTTATTCCTGGGGTATTGTCATTGCCAGAAAAATATTTTTCTAACTTATCTTTGAAAACGGCCATCAGAGTAATCTTTGGAGCATCACAGGAAAATGGCATGATTTTGTTGTTATTGGTGATTTTAAATTTTAAATATTGCTGCCTAGCCTGATATCCCACCTTATTTTCCAAAGTTAACACCCAGTGGTCTCAAAGCATTCTTCTAAAATTGAGAAACCAATTCTAAAATACATCTTGCCCCATCTGATTTTTAAAAGTTTGTGTCTGGCCATACGGTTTGGCCAACAGCAAAATGAGGACACCCACAACTGCCCTGGTTTCTCTCTGTGCGGATAGAAAATATGATACTCGAGTGTGTGTAGACATTCTGGTAGGTTTTTGAAAATTCAGGCTACAGGCATGCCTCATCATGTAGAGTAGCCAACAAATTTTGTAAAGGTGACTTATGCAACTGGTGAGCTCTCTTAAGATTTCTCCGTCCCTCAGAAACCCTTCCTCCCAATGCCTCTCCCCCTCGCTCCCTACAGAGTCAGCCAGGAATGGAGACCATGAAATGTCATGGAGGGAGGAGTCCACTGTGTAAATAAGGGTATGTGTGTGTGTGTGTGTGTGTGTGTGTGTGTGTGTGCTTGTGTGTGTATGAGTGCAGAGTCAAGGCCAGGGCAATAATGGTGACTTGCAGCAGCACAGAGCACCATGTACTGGAAGGCTGGGTTGTTCCAGTGTGTTGTGGAAAATACAGCTCTGCCCTGGGGATGTTCAGCACCTCCTCCCAGTTCCCCAAGGCCAAAGACTGGGTGAAGATCAAGTGGGAGATCCCAGTGTTTGGAGTCTGTCAGAGCTTAGAGCCGTTCCGGAGATATCATTGATGACTTGTCAATCCCCAGTATCAGCAGAGACAAAACTCTTGAGAGTCCTTGAAAGAATCTGTGTATACTTTGTGTCTACATGGTCTGGAGGAGAGAGAGGGGACTTCTGGAAGCCTAGATTCCTGGAAACCTGGATTCAAATCCTAGCCATGCCATTTTCAAACTGTATGATCGTACAATTACCTGTCACTCTACACAAGGTATTTAAGTCTCAGAGAACACAGCAATGAAGAAAATTCCTGCCTTTGATAATTTTGCTGAAGTGATGATAGTATTCATTTATGAGGATCTTTTCTGTTCCTGGATCCATTAACATGCTGCACATACATCACACATCTTTATTAATTCTTATAAGAGTCTTATGAAACAGGTATTCATTTTATCTACTTTATATTTGAGGAGATTAGGGCTTAAGAGGTTAAACTACTAAAGTTTACAACACTAGCAAGTATCAGAGATGGAGTTTCAACCAGATTGTTCTTGTTCACAAAGCCTGGCCCTTAAGTACTGACATCATTGAATAGGTAATAGGGAAAAGGCATTGCTCAAGTAACTACTAAGCAAGATAAAATCATAAAAACCACGTTAAAGATACAAATACATCCTAAAAGGGTCAGAAATCACAAAAGTGCCTGAGAAGGAACTGCATCCACATCTAACTGAGAAGTTATCCTGAAGAACGAGATGGCAGGGATGGATTAGAAGAGATTTCTAGGTAAAAAAAAAAAAACATATATATATAAAATGATGATCTTCCCTACAGGAATTTATAGGAAATTGCTTATACTTTTCTCCACAGAGCTCGAATAATTGCCCCCGCTTTATTCTAATTAGCTTTCTCCCTTGTGAGAAAAGGAATAGCGTACTAATTTGCAAAAGAGGAAAATGAGACTTAGCTTGAATACATTTTTCAAGATCCTATAGAACACCAATAAAACAAAACAACAACCACAAGTTTGGATCTGGGGCTCCATTGTAGCCCAGTTATGTGCTAAGATCATGAGCCTCTTAAACACAGGACTACGCATGGCCTTTTGCTGTGCCTTTTGCAAAGACATTGCAAATTCATGCACATCTTTCCTTTTGTTTTTTTAGAAACCTAAAGCATTCTCAGGAAGGGGGAGCGGGGGAGAGACATGTTCAATATTTGAAAATGAGGTGGAAAATTCATTGTTCCGCAGTTCCCTCGGTAAGCTGAGCGTCACGGTATATGGTTGCAAAAGCTTATCGTTGTTTCACTGGTTCATCTCATCTAGACCCTTACGCAAGTGATTGATGGCTACAGGTGTGTCGGGAGATGAGGATACGTAAGGGTAGCTTAGCTCCATTAAGCCATTTGGCCACTCAGCCAGGACAAAAAAAAAAAAAAAAAAAGAAGAAGTATTAACAGCAGTGTAAAAATGAAAATGATGGTAGTTTTCATCCATTTTCTTACCTCTGAATCTTTTCAGGATGTGAACCAGCCTATCAAAAAAAAAAAAAAATGCGTGGGCTGGTGCCCGTAACAGGTTATTTATGAGGTTGTATGCCAGAGACGGCGATTGTCTTCTCCACCTTCTTCAGTAACAGAAATACTTTGGTCATATGGCCACGCAGAGGGTAACAAAGAAAAACAAAGACTTGGGGTGCCTGAATGGCTCAGTCCATTAGGCGTCAGATTCTTGGTTTCCACTCAGATTATGATCTCACCGTTTAGAAGTTTGAGCCTTGCATCTCGCTTTGTGCTGGCAGCTCGGAGCCTGCTTGGGATGCTCTCTCTCTCTCAAAAATAAACAAACATTAATAAATTGTTTTTTTTAAAAAGGCGAAGACTCTTATTTCCCAGCCTCTCTTGCAATCAGTTGAGTCAGGCAGCTAAATTCTGGCCAATATGATAGAGGCAGAAATTGAATGTTCAATTCCAGGGAGCATCCTTAAAAGTAGGAAGCAGATCCTCTTCTCTCCTTGCCTCTTTTCCCCTTCGTAATGGCTGGAATGTGAGCATAATAGCTGGAGCCCCAGCAGCCACTTTAAGCCATAACAATCACTGCAGTATAAAGCCATAGGGAGAACAAGATAGGAGATACCTTGACCATGTCCTGCCATGCCAGCCTTGGACCTCATGACTTCTTTAAGTGACAAAGAAATAACCTTTTGTCTTGTTTAAGGCACTATTATTTTATATTACCTCTTCTATTACTCTGGGCTGAACCTTGCAGAAGCACAAACATGTCTTCGGCATTGTGTTGTATTTCTCAAGCCAGCAGAATACAATATCTTTCTCCTGGTTTCTCTAAAGAGTTGCTACTATAGTAATTATTAGCTAGATCACTGAATTGGCAATTTATCAAGAATTATCTTTTGACATTTCTTGTTGTCACTGTTTTAAACTCATATTTAAAGCATTAATTACAATTCAACTTGTGTACTTCCATGTATTAAACCTGCTTTTTTTTTTTTCAACTAAATTGAAAGCTGCCTCGTTGCTGAGTTTCACTCACGAACTCCAGATATTCAAGTCTCAGTGATAACTTTGGGAAACATTTACCATCTGTGTGAAAATCTGAAACACTTTTTGTTTTCAGAGATGGTCTGTATACAGAGTGTTACTGAAAAGCAAGGTAGCATGGGGTTTAAGAAATTGTTTTAAATCCCAGACCTATTAGTAGGTGAGTAACTTGGCCTCACTGTGACTCAGTTTACTTGTCTAGAAGATGAAAATAATAATAGCTGACAAAAACATAGGCAAAAAACACTCATATAAAATACTACCTTAGGAAGTAGGGACTATAGTTAGTCTCATTTACAGGTAAGAAAACTAAGATTCAGAGAAAGTAAATTGCTCAAGGTCACAGAAGTAGGCCAGGGGTGGCAGCAAGAGTCCTATCTTGACATCCTGTTCTTTCAACAAGTATGGCTTTCGTGAACACAGTACAGTAGCAACACTGATGTTTCTGCCCCAGACAAATTCTCCTGGAATTTTCCATTAATGTCTATTACTTCTATTATTCATTTTACATTGCCTTGTAATTTCATTTTGAGGGGAAGAATTCCATGTAACATACCTTTGTCACCCAAGCCCCTTTAAACAGTCAAGCGATAGTATTTTTATTGATGATGTTCATGTGTTCGAGAGCATTGTAAACTATGGGTAACAAAAGAAGACATCAATTCTAATGGTATTTTCTGCTACCTTCCAGGCCTTCATATAAAATAAGAATATGGCACAAGTAACACATTGACCAATGCAATTTGTCATGGGCATTCTAAATATTAAAACAATTAGTCACATAATCATTAAGACACTGATATTTTATTCATTATCTATGCTCCAGTTTTAACAAGGAGAGGTTCATTTTATATGTTAAATGAATTATGTTTCACTTGTCTAAATTGGAAGGAAATTTTTTAAAGTGAATGATCAAGAAATAAATTCCCAATCTGAGCCACAGAAGATTTATCTAAGAATTATTTTTGGGACTCCTTAGATGTCATATTTAAGTGACCTCAGGGAGTAATATGTAACTTCTTATTAATCACTATTTAAATGGCAATAGTATAGTCTCAGCCTCTAGTAGAATCAGTTTTAATAGAAAAAAATTCAATTTTAGAAGCAAAATAGTCGATATGAAATATTTAAATTAGAGAAAAATGAATTAGTAACTCTATGTAATTTATATTTATAAAACAGCCTTCACTATGCAAAGACCTATTATAGATTTACTCTGTGAAAATATGCACTTTAAGTACCTATTTACAGATGCAAACTTTTTACAAGATGGAAATTGCATTCAGGTTAGTTTTTTTTATCACCAGAGACCAGAATAAAATAATCACAACAGTGTATTGCAGTTATGTAGCATTTTATAGTTTATAAATGACTTTGGCCTCTATTATTTTACTTAATTCTCAAATGAATTTCAAAATAGCCCGTATTATTATCCATCTCCATTTAACAAAATAAGAAACCAAGGGTCAGAGAAGTAAAGTCTCCTCTCCAAGCTTCCATAAACAGTGACCTGCTTATTCTGGATCCAAATCTAATGGTCTTTCTAATAAAATATGTTTCATAATCTTAGCATAGATCAGGAGCAGACTTCAAGTCCAACATCTGATTTTCCTTTTCAGGATAGGTCAAGTGAGAAATACCATAATTGGTACATTGTACGAATATTTTAAGATACAACCCATTTGTCTCCAGGCTACCTAAATAAATAAATAAGTAAACAAATAAATAAATAAATAAATAAATAAATAAATAAAAGAATGCACATCCACCAACTTTACTCTCGAGACATGCATATTCCTTATGGAGAGGCCCCCAAGTCTACCTTTACCTCAGGAGGGACAAGGAGAAGTGATCTGAAAAATACAGAGTCAAAGACCTTGATATTTTTGCACCAAAAAAAAAGAACAATCCAGAACGGTCAAGTTCTCTCTTCCACAGACACTGGGGTGCATATTCCCTTTCACCAACTCTCCCACGAGTTTCTTCTCTAAAATGAAGCCCTGAGTGTGCAGCCTGTGGACATCCAGTGACAGGACAGGCACATAGGGAAGCTGTCCCAGATGATCTGGACCCAGGTGCAGAATACACTAATGCTCGTCCTAACGTGTTCTCCTTTTTAATAATAATAAAAAGTTACGATTACTTTTTGAATACATTTTTTTCCCATTTGGATAACTGCAGTTCATGAGCGTGGCTCTCCCTGGTCCAAAGCACACTGCTCATGCCTGTTAATGATCGACCCCCAACGTTTAGTAATCACTAGCTAATCTCACTTTGGTGGAGGAATATTGACAATCATCTCACTTATAAAGACTATTTATTATCAGTTTTTCAAATTAGCAGTTGATTGGCATTAAGCATAACTTCTTTTAAGGGGTAGTCTCTTTGTATACAACTAATTAAACTAGGGAACTCATCTGTTCAAAAATTGCAAGAATTAGAATTGTGAAAAAATAACACTTTTTGCTCAAAATTGCTATACTCATATGTACAAAGTTTCTATATAATGTGATGAAATAATTATTGTAATTAGCATCTTAATTTGAATTTAGATGCAATTTGTTTTTTTTTCTTTTTAGAAATCTAAATTAATTCCCTGGGAAACTGATGAGAATTTTTCAAAGTAGAAATAAATGCCTGTAATAAATCAAGAGATAAGGGAACAGGCAGAGATTATTCTGCAATTAAAGTTTACTAAATTAATTCCACTTAAACTCCTTGGAGTTTAATGTAAAAGAACTTGGAAGGATGTATCTTGTAGGATTAAAAATTCGCAGACTGAAAATTTAAAGACAAAGAAGGGAAAAGAACCACATAATCAATATTTCCCTAAACAGTAATCAGAAAATAAACGTTAATATTCCTCTCACAGTTTGGTATTAAAAATATAAATAAAAGACACCAAACTTGAGTAAATTAAATGGAAACATGGACAGGTGATTGGAAGTTGAATGTGAATATTTGTTTTACCCAAATGAATGTAAATTTCATTAGTTGATAATTAAAAGGAAATTATACAGACATTACAATTACTGGCAATGGCATAAATTATGAAGCTGTATGGCAAAACAATTTAGGAACCCACATTGCTGTTACTATTGTCAAACTGGTTACCAGAGAAACCTAGAATAAATAATATATTCTGTGACTATGGAAATGAGGCCTTGATGTGTTGCTAGGCTGTTAAAGCTAATGTCATTGTATAAAACAATAATGTTAAACATTATTAGTTTTTTAATTATGTCAGTTAATTAGAATTGTTCCTGTTAATTGCCTATGATTCATCTCCAGATGAAAAATGTTCAAGTAAGTGCTTTGGCTTTTTCTCTCCTAACACACCATCTAAAATAAGGCCTGAGTTTTATACACTGGGTTTTACAAATACCATTAGCTTGGACAACAAAATAATCAAGGTCAAAGTCATCTCTAATAAAGGTACTTTAATAAAAATGCATTATAAAGGCAGGTACTCAACAATAAAGAGCCATCAGCTTATTGCTATGGGCAAATGTTGGTTTTACATCTAAGATTTTCACCAATAAATTAAAAGCAAAGGTAATAAGGATAAGTTAAAGACTTTCTGACATTTGTCTAGCCTGCAAATACTAACATGTTGAACTTTTATGAACCTCAACTTCTTCCCTTGTTGTTCATGACTATAGGAAATATTTATATTTTCTTAATTTTACTCATATTATCCAATATTTATTGAGCTCTTTAGTAGATGATAAAGACCACAATTGAATATCCAACTGTGAAAATGTTATGAGCCTGTCCTTGTGGAGCCTAGAGTTTAAGGCCACAAAGGCATCAATACACCATTTACAATTGTGGAGACCATCAAAACTTTTCAGTCGAATCATAGGGTCATGACCAGAATATCAACAAACTAACTCTGACCTCCTCAGTTTTCCCCCTTATGGAATAAGAACAGAAATGCTTCTTCATGAAGTTTCATCCTTACTGCCTTCCTAGTGCTTAAACAATGGTTCGTGATAGGTGTTCACTTAATATTTGTTGAATGGATGAATTATCCATTGCTGAATATGAAAGCAATATCAAATAAGCATCTCAAGACAGATTTCGTTCCCTGATATTAAATATTCTATGTATTATACTAAGAGTATTTGTTAATGTTCTCAATATCACACTGAGAGTTTACATTGAGAAAAACCATTTTAAAATAAGTTAATTCATTTTTCAGCAACCATAGTGTAGAATTACGTACAAGAAACTTACAGAATTTGTGTTTGTGTTTTGATGAGAAGTTCATGCTTTTAAAACATCTAAAATTTTTGTGCAAGGAAAGATTTCAGAGAGCAATTTTCCATACTGCAATGACATGGCATCTGTGATATGACTACACCCTCTTTCTACAATATGTCATAGCAAGGGAGACTCATTTTATTGGTGAGCAGAATAATCAGAACAGGCCTTTCTACTCCACCAGCCACCTGCAAGGTATACCCTTCAAGGAGCTTCCAAAAGGGTTCTCCACACACCTGTGAGGTGTCTTGATTTATGGAAGATCCTGGTTCACCAATCCTCTCGTAGTTCTGAACAAAGCTAGTGTCTCAACTGTTACATTTCTATTGGGCTTTAATGAGAAGAAGAATTTTCTGTTCCTAATGCACTTACTTGAATTGGTTACAGTGATTTCAATTCGGTGGCAGGAGGGTCTGACTAAGACAATGAAAAGATTCTGTCACACCTGCAAGTTTCTGGAAACCTTCACATGCCGTGTGCTTTCTCTGGAATCTTAACTGATGGGTCGGGATGGATTCTTCTGGAAACCCACTAATCCTGCATCACAAAGGAAGCATTAAAACAGCTTGTTTAAGGATAAAGGACTAGACAATATTAACACAGAGAATACTGGACCCTGTACACATTTGTACCTTTCTAGACAACTTCGCAGGTTGTTTCATGTGCGATTCTGTAGTCAGGCTGCCAAACAGACTTTCTGTCCCTCCAAAGATGGCCTCATTCCTTAAAGTTTCAGTTTTCCTAATTTGGCTGATTGGAGAAGTTGGCTGAGTAAAGCATCATCAGAGATGATTTCTCTTGTTGTGAATTCAAAAGGCTGTAGCGCACAGCACAAATGATGCATTAGCGTCCATTGTCGAGAGTTCAGGAAAACACCTTCTGCAGCATTGTGCACTAATGTGTGTGGCTTTTTTCTTCCTCTTTCTTCTCCTTTGATGGGAAAGCATGCTGCCAGACATATACAATGGCCGGCTTTTCAACATGTGAACACTCTATTATGATTAACTGAAGTTGTGGGAAAACTGTCATACTTCAAAAATGCTCAGAGAATTCTGGCAAATAGCAAGGACAAGGTCCAAAAAGACTGGGGAAAACTGCAGTGTTTCTAAGTTTATTGGAATAACATAAATCAGATAAAATCACAAGAGAAAAAAGAACAACTAAGAATTTGGTGTGCATGGTAACATACTTCCAGGTGGGCGAGATGGAATAAAACATTGCCAATTCTGTAAGCTTACAGTTCTGTTGTAAAAACAAGATCTTAAAACAATACATTTAAAAAAATCCCAGTAAACCAAAACAACTTTGAAAAAGAACAAAACTGGAGCATGAGTACTATACAATTTCAAGACTTATCATAAAGCCATGGTAATCAAGACACTGTGGCAGTTGGTGTAAAGATAAATAAATAGATCAATGGAATAGAATAGAGTCCAGAAATAGCCTCATAGGTATATGATATGTGGACAATTGTTTTTCTACAAAGATGCAAAAGATGCAAAAGCAGTCAGTGGAGAAAGAATAGTCATTGGAACAAATGGTAAAAAAAAAAAATGGATTTCCAAGATGCAAACAAAACAAAACAAAACACTTCAATCTGTACCTAGCACCAGTATAAAAATTAATTCAAAATGCATCATAGACCTAAATGTAAGACCTGATACTATAAAACTTTAAGAGAAAACATAAGAAGCCACCTGGGTGGCTCAGTAAGTTGAGTGTCAGACTTCAGACAGTTTGAACCCCATATTAGGCTTTGGGTGACAGCTCCGAGCCTGGAGCCTGCTTTGGATTCTGTTTCTCCCCCTCTCTCTGCCTCTCTCCTGTTCACTCTCTGTCTCTCTCTTTCAAAAATAAACATTTAAAAAAATAAATAAAAGAAAACATAGGATGAAACCTTTGTGTTCTTGGGTTAGGCAAAGATATATTAAATTTGACACCCAAGGCATGAATCATATAAGAAAAAATTGATACATCAGATTTTGTCAAAATTAAAGATTTCTGTTTTTCAAAACTCATTCTTAAGCAAATGAAAAGACAAGTCACAGAGTAGGAGAAAATATTTGCAAATCATATGTTTGCTAAAAGACATATCTAGAATATATAATGAATTATCAAAATTGAATAAGAAAACAAATAACCTAATTTTTCATTGAAAAATATTTAGAAAGAGAAAGAGCATAAGTGCAGGAGAAGGGCAGAGGGAGAGAGAAAAACAGAGAGAGAGAGAGAGAGAGAGAATCACAAGCAGGTAAGCAAGGAGCCGGAAGCGTAGTGAAAGAAGGAAGACAAAAAAGAGAATGTACTTATGATTCCATTTATAAAATTTTAGTGAATATAAATTAGTATGTAGTGACCAAAAAAAAGCTGTAGTTGCTTGGTGAAGGGGATACGAAGAGAGGCAAAAGGAGCACAAAGAAGCTTTTGGAAGTTACAGATGAGATGTTCATTATCTTGATTATGGTAATGGTTTCAAGGGTACACAAATATGTCAAAACTTATCAGATGATACACTTTAAATATGTACAGTCTATTATATGTCAACTTTACTTTATTAAAGCAGTTAAAACAAAAAACAATGTATGATGAAGTTGGAAGATGATGATTTGGGGACTATGCATTGTAGGAATTCTAGCCGGATCAGCATACAACATGGTCAACATGAAAGGTTTTCCATAGGATCCGGCACAAACCTGAATGCATGAGAATTAATCATAGTACAGATAGTTCATCAAGCAGTTTTTGAGCACCAGCTATGTGCACAACTCTGTGATAGCATGGCTTCAAGGAGCTTCTTGTTTAATGGAGCAGACAGAGACATAAATACTAAACTTCAAGGTAAGTTAAAGTAAGAGCTGGATAGGAGTTTGTACAGAATGTTCTGGAAACATGCAGGAAGATGGTTAGCTCTACCTGAAAGTTCAGGGAAGGCCTCATTTAGGAAACCTTTTGGGGCGCCTGCGTGGCTCAGTCGGTTGAGCGTCTGGCTTCGGCTCAGGTCATGATCTCATGGTCTGTGGGTTCGAGCACCGCATCAGGCTCTGTGCTGACAGCTCAGAGCCTGGAGCCTGCTTCAGATTCTGTGTCTCCCTCTCTCTCTGCCCCTCCCCTGCTTGCGCTGTCTCTCTCTGTCTCTCAAAAAATAAATAAAAAACATTAAAAAATATTTAAAAAACCTTTTTAGCTAAGTCTTGTAGATGAGAATGACTGGCTAGGAAAAGAGAGGCAAAGTCAATGCTCTAAGAAGAGGGAACTGTATAAGCAAAGATTTGAAGGTGAAGACAGTATGGTGCCTTCTGAGAACAAATCAGTCAATATCAATAGAAAATAAAAACAAAGTGTAGAGTGATACTTGTGCATTTATTCACTTAGTTTCTTACTCAACAAATACTTAATGAGTGGTTTCTATGGGTCAGGCTACATCAGATCATAAAACAGGTGAAGTTCTTGACTTTATAAAGCTTCCATTGTGGAAAGGGGACTCATTCTGGAAGGTGCCCTTGATATAGTCAGAAAGGTCAAGGAAGGACATATTATGAAGACTTCTGAATACCATTCCAAAGTGCTTAGGCTTTGTTCTGGAGGCACAGGGGAGCCATGGAAAATTTTAAAGAGAAGCACAGATGGTCAGTTTTGTATTCTGAAGCTCATGCAGAGTTAGAGGTGTGGGTGGATCTGATAAGAACCCATTTTCTTCCATTTACAGGATTGTTGCTTCAAAACTTTTATTTTGGTAATCTACCATCTTTTAACATACAACAATTAGTGCAAAAATCCCACTGCAGATTTAATAATCTGCCTTCACAACAACAATAAAAACAAGAAGCAGACATCTAAAAAGAATGAAGCATTATTTATATGTGCATCTGTCTGAGGATGAGAAAGGGTAATAGCTTCATCATCTTAAATTGGAATCTAAAAAGTTTAGACTAATGATAGTGTCACTGGTCCCCAACATCTTTAAAATGCCCAGAGATCTAAGTAGTCACTTCTTCCTCCCATAAACATCAGACTTGAACTGCCTATCAAAGCCATATCTTACATACACAGTCTTGCTGAAGCAAGAAACATAGTCAAGTGACCATATATGAGAATTGAAACATTGACACAGAGCTAGAGTTCTTGATATTGTCAGTGAGCCAGGCTTAATAGTGTCCTGGCTACTAACATGGACAGAGAAACTTCTGGCTGAACTTTCCCATGATCTCATTTTTTCCTTTTTGACAACATGAACTTTAGGGTTCCTCCTGGGCATCAAATATGTGTCTAATTTCTGTCCTTTTCTGAACGTGGCCTAAAAAATCTCCGCTGATACAAACTTAAAATTTGATCAATAAATGCAGCAGTTGTACATTTCAAACTGAGTGTTGGGATGGGACAGAAGATTTCTGTACCTGTGGAAACTGTAGAAACCTGTAGCAGCTCAAGAGAAGACAATCACATCCATGTCTTCTATCTCCTAGGAAGGAAATTCCAGTGTCCTTGATAGAAAATGTTTTTTTTTTTTTTTTAACAACAGAGAAAACAAACAAAAAATCACCTCCCTCACCCCAACTTTCACAGTTGTGGCTGTGGTTGTTTTAATTGTTACTGTTTGGTGGTGATAGTGGTACTTTGTCTTCTCCTCCTCCTCCTTCTCATATGTCTCCATATGCCTCTCTCACCTAAGTAAAAACAAGGGGCTGTTATTCAACCTACAATTCAGGGACCTATGTAACTCTCAATGCCAAGAGCAACTCAAAAACAATGTAGGTACCAATTTGTTTCCCTCTCACATGGTCAATTTTATTTTTCTGGACATGCATTGATATGCTAGGTGATACTTTTGATTCTCCATGCCCTTCTGATGGCAAGGAGGTTTTGGATGCTTTAGAGGATGGCCAACACAGCATGTTACACCCAAGGCCCTCACTGACTGATAATGTGAAGGCTCCAGGTCAGAAGGTCGCTACCTGAAGTCACAGTTTTTGCTAATATGTGTGGAAACTCCTCCATCCTGTAGTCTAGCACTAATGTAGGAACAAGAGTCTGATCTTCCTCTTCACTCTTATAAATGGCTTTCTTATTTAGCTATAATATTTTCTAAGCTCTTATGTTGAATACTTTACAAATATAATTTATGTCAGACTTATTTTTTTAAATTTATTTATTTTTGAGAGAGAGAGAGAGCACATGCTAGGGAGAGGAATACAGAGAGAAAGAGGCAGACAGACAGAATCTGAAGTAGACTTTAGGCTCTGAGTTGTCAGTACAGAACCTTCTGCAGGGCTTGAACCCATGAACCCTCAAAATCGTGACCTGAGCTGAAGTCAGGTGCTCAACAGACTGAGTCACCAGGGGCCCTAAATTTGTGTCAGGTTTAGATGTGCCAAAGCCTATTCACTTTTTAGAGTTGTCAGAAGGCTTTGACAAAATACTCACAATTTATTTCTTAACACAGAGCTTCATAGCAGAGAATGTTTCTAGGTATTAAAATACTGCTTTTGAACTGCCTTTGACTAGGGAGTTGGGGGAATTGTTATAGTATTTGAATCCAGAAATTATAGGTAGCAGTTCTTCTCAAAGAGTATATTCTTTCTAAATGAAGTAATCTTAGGAAGTACCTTCAGTTTATACAAAAATTCAATCATCATTTTAGAAAGAGAGTCTGAAAAACCTCACAAGTGCCAGTGCCTATGCCTTTTCCGGAATTACAAGGATCAGAGGGCATACGCTCCAGTGAGCATGTATGCCAGCTTTGTTCAGAGTGGCAAGGAAAACACAGCACCTCTTACGTAGGCTCATTCAATGACCAAAGTCCAGCATCTGGGCCCTACGGTCCATGTCAGTGGAGACATTATCTATTTCTAACATCTTCTACAGTCAGACATTCAAGGAAATGGCTTTTCATTGTTTCTCGCTCATAGTTCCCAAACACAACCCAGGCAATTGAAGAAGATGAAAGATTAAATAACCAAATGCCAAATTACAATTTCCATACTTCGATCTTGATGCTCTTCTACTGGATTGGGCTCTTTAATATTCTCCAACGCCTGTGACAACTACTCTCTGAGTGTTGGAGATGCAATTTCGATCTCTTTTTCTCTGAGTCTTTGTACCTTTTAGTCTAACAACAAAGAAGAACAAAGATCCTAATTATACCCATAATCATTATTATCTGAAGAAGTTCCTAGTAATTAAATTTTAAAGAAAATTTATTTAATGAGCTTTCTACAGTCACATCCAAGCAATACACATTCAAGTAGATAGTGATTAGTATGAAATAGCACTAATTTGAATGACTTGTTAAAAGCTCCTACTTCACTACTATGTTTTTAATAATTGTGTAATTACATAGAGAATTATTCCTGTAAATATCGCTTGTTTTATATAGCATGGAGGACATGAAGATGTGTTCTATCTGGAGCAAATTTCCAATATTTTGAAGCTGTGTCTTCTTGTGTCAGCTAAAAAGTTAATATGTACGTCTTAATTACACAAACACACACATACTCTCTTGCATGGAATATACACCTTTCATTTGCATGAGTTCAGAATAAGTGCTTAGCTTAGTAGAAGCAGAGGTGGAGGGAAAATAAATCTCTGAAGGAGTGTATGGTCATTACCAGTGAATGGAAATGAAAAGCATATTTCAGTGAACATCTCCTAATTATCCCATAAGAGAGGCGCGATAATTGGCGTAGACTATATCGATGTTGTCGCGTCTATATCATTTCCAGTGATTCATGGAGCTTTAGAAATGTTATCATGTAATATTGTGCATTTGTTCTTTTTATTTCAGGGCAAAATAAAGTGCTGATCTTAAATACAACTGTAGAAAGAGGAACAGCACCTCCAAGCAGACCTCATTCATTTGAATACTTTTTCATATCACAGGACTAAGGTACTAAAGGATCCCGTGTATACTCAGATAACCAACACTTGAGACAATGAGACCAAAGGGAGGGACATATAGTGTTCAAGGACTCAGGAGATTAGGTTCAAATTCCTGTTCTACCTCTCTAATCAGGTGCTGTGATCTTTAACAAATTACTTGCCCCCATCAGCCTCAGTTTCTTCATCTATAAAATGAGATTAGAGATCCAATTTCTAAAGACACTTCCAACTCTCAATTGCATTTTTCTCAAAATAGCTCTATAATACCTCCCACTAAATTTTATAAATAGAACTTGCTAGATATATCCCCCTCTTACTAAAGTTCAGAATAAAAGGAGTATTTATTACCAACAAGAAGAAACATTTGAATGTTAAGTATCTAGTGCAACTCTAGGTACCCAAAATATTTTTTTTATTTTTTTATTTTTATTTTTTTTTCTCCATAATATTTTATTGTCAAATTGTTTTCCATACAACACCCAGTGCTCTTCCCCTTAAGTGCCCTCCACCATCACCACCACCTCTTTCCCCCCCTCCCGGTAACCAAACTATTTAATAATTTATTCAATATACCAATGATACGATGTTATATTAACTTGCTAAATAGAGAATACAAGGATACAACAAGGTTAGAAAGGAAAACTAAATAAATGTAACATAAAGTTCTGAAGTCATATAACTAAAATGAAAATAACCATGCTTTCCTAACTCTTACACAATTTTATCCTTGGGAGAGAAAACCTGAAGTTGAAGGGAAAAAAAAGAAAAATTTCCAAAGTAATTGGAACTCAGCTCCTTACTGGCTGGCACTTCATCAGTCTTAAGCTGTCGGCCATCCTTGGTGCAATCTATAGTTTGCAAAGAGATGTTAGTGTTTTCAATGCTCTGGGAGTGAGACAGGGAGGAGTTGAATATAGCAATTCCTGAGGCTCAATCTCCAAAGGAAAACTAGTGTGGTTCTGGCTGGTGTGACCATCACAGGATCTCTTGGTGGAAGTATAGCCACTCAGGATCTGGCTGTCTGTGATTAGGCATTGCTGGAATTCCTCCTCTGGTCATCATACATCCTGTCATCCCTGCCAATACCAGCATGACACAAAGGAATTGATTACATCTCCTGAAAAGTCCAAGGTTTTCTGGAGCTGAAAGAAGGGTTTAGGGAGAGGAGTTCTATCACTCATTTATCTAAAGAAGTAGATTTGAGGGCAGAGCATCTTAACTGAAGTGCATAGTTCACTTAGACTTTCAGGAATTCAGGAGTTGCCCTTCCACCATAGGAAATAACTCCAGGTTAACGCCACTAGCAGCACAAATCCAGACTCCTGTTGGGTATTTACCAGAGTTTAGAAGAATTAAGGATCTTGTCTTAGACATTGTCACCTTGTCCTCTTTTTTATGATTCTTGTAAGGATGCAGGTTTGAGACAATAGAAGGGCACACATTGCCCAAGGCAAGAGGGACCACCCTTGTAATACCCTTAACATTCTTAAGGGCAGGCCTAGAAATAGAAGCTATAGGTAATCAGTTATTGCTTAAGGCTAGTTACACCCTACGTGAGGGTCCTGGGTCCTAGGTCTACTCTGTGATTGGTTAACACTCTAAATGTTGTAATTGGATGAATCTGCTGTCAATAATATTGTATAATAACTGGATCACTGTACCTGTGTCACAATTTCCTGTAACTCCCCCTTCCCCAACTCATAAAAGCCCTACCCCACCTTTGTTCAGGGCTCTCAGCACGCATCCACCGCACCAGTAAAGTCTGTGAGCCCAAGCTTAGGTCCCGGCGAGCCTAAACCCCTAATAAAGCCCTTTGCTTTTGCATGCATGACTCAGTCTCCCTGGCGGTTTCTGGGTTTGGGGGACGATAAAGAAATCTTGGGTATAACAATTCTCACTGAATAAAAAATTTTTTTAACCCTGTAATTTAAAAAACCAGTTCAGCAGCCATCTTGGGATTCTGGAGATATACCTCATTCAAACCAGTCTCTTTAATCAAAGTAGGGCAAGTGGTCAAGTGATACGAAGACCATTAAATTATTCCCCTACACCCAGATTCCATGGAAAAAGGCTCTCCCCCTACGTAAGCTCTCCAGTTTGGTGTGATCCTTTTGTGAAAGCTTTTTCAAGATGGATGGAGAATCAAAACGTTGCTAGATAAAAGGACAAAAGTAAAACTTCAAAACTTATAGATATTAAGAACTATGTAGAGTATCTGCCACTTAGGGTTTTCAGCTTCGTTTGCTTTCAAATTTTAGTTGAAAAGGATATTAACTACTTTCAATCAAAATGATATTTACATTTGCTTTAGGTTCAGCAACTGCGACATTTCACATAACGGCATTCTAGTCCCTGTACCAATCTTCGTTTCTAAAGTGTTTTGTGAGTCCTCAAGATGCAAAAAATTAACATATCATGAAAAGGGCAATTCATCTGAGGATGAAATTTGGATAGGAGAATTTTCTTTAGTAAAGACATTATTTGAGCAGGCTAGATTCAGGATGAATCATCTTCAGGTTTTCCTGTTTAATTTCAAAAATAAAGCAGGCAAATTTAAAAACAAGAAGAAGGAACCTGAAAATGAGATAAGTTTGATAGCGACTCGCTGGCCACGTGGAAGAGCTGCACTTTGCCGGCTGGTTTTATTTTCTATGCCCGTGATGTGTGAGGAAAATGCCAGCGCAGAAAAAAAATCAAAAGCTGAAAAAATGGATTTTGATTAGTAAGGAAATGGTACTGATTGTGAATTTGCAGTTCATCTCATTCTTCTGGCTTTCCTTTCAAAAGCCTTTTCTTCCATGTTTTATGCTCCCGGAGCTGTTAATGCACCCTAATTTGTTGGTTCTGTTTTTAACTCAGGCATTCACTACCTATACCTGTACGTCTCCAGCTCTTTTATTACTCGACATCTTTTGATGCTCACAGTTATTTGGATATGCTTTTTATCAAGTCCCCAAGATTCCCTGAAAGGACGTCTTTCTTCCAGCTCATCTGAATATCTAATAGCACATTTAGCTTCATTCAGTTCAGTTCCACAGGCCTTCACTGAGCAACCTACTGTGCGCTGGGCAGTGGGGCAGCAAGGTGGGAAAGCAGGGATCTCAGGACATGGGCGTGTGGCTTTCTGCTGTTTTTATTCGGACACTTCGTTTCTCTTAATCCCAGCAGGGACCTCCCATTTTGGAGAAACGGCAGTTTAGGTCATTTAGCAACAAACTATGTTTCACAGCTAAGGGGAGGCTGAACTTCATACCATGAAGCATACCCAATGACCAGAAGAGTACACTGCCGGCATTTCTGTGTTTGAATTCAGTGATGCAGTCAGTTGGCACTTAATTAGTTAATAAACAGACCGTTTCATTGAGAGCATGCATTAGCATCTGACACCGGCTGGCAGACGAGCCTTCTTGATTGATTAAAATATACATTTAAATATATTCCCTTAATTTATATCAGTTGCAAAGTGAGGCAGTTATCTTTATAACTGAGAGCATTAGCGTAAATTATTTAGTATCTTCATTCTAATTTGCACCATATTATAATATCTATCTTGATCTCAGAACTAAATAAATCATCTGTCCCAAATTCTAAGCACACTGTGAGTCCTGAGATTTTTATATCGCTCTCCTATCTTCGCCTCACAATTCTTCCAAAGGAAACTGGAACTCTAAGGAACAGCAGATTCTTTTAGTGGAGAAAATAAACTTTAAAAAAAATTCTGTGGTCATTTTCAGAAAACTGAGGAACTTAGATTCTGGTTTATATTTATTTCAATATTTTATTGCAAATTGAACCTAGAGAATAGTCTGAGCTTTCTCAAGATGTTGCGGTTTTGGTGTGGGGTTGTTGTTGTTATTGTTGCTTCTTTTTGTTTGTTTGTTTCTAATATGGATAGAAAATTCTTCCATCATTTACAGTCAAGGCTTAGTTGAAGTGGGAAAGTTGAGCAAAAGGCAAGATACTAAGACAGATGTCAGAAGTGCTCGCTTCGGCGGCACATATACTAAAGTTGGAATGATACAGAGAAGATTAGCATGGCCCCTGTGCAAGGATGGCACACAAATTCAT
The DNA here is from genome assembly GCF_006229205.1 of Suricata suricatta. Classification (NCBI taxonomy): domain Eukaryota; kingdom Metazoa; phylum Chordata; class Mammalia; order Carnivora; family Herpestidae; genus Suricata; species Suricata suricatta. Next base: position 19,485,494 of record NC_043713.1, on the reverse strand, counting down.
GAAGCGTTCCATATTTAAAAAAATAAAAAAGACAGATGTCAGAAGACAGAGTAAATAGAATGAGATGTTCAAAGACTTGTTGACCAACTAGGTTAGCAGAGCATAATTACCATAAGAAAAGAGACTTTCATAAAGTAGGTGAGACTATCAAATGCTTCAAAAGTGTTGGAAGGGATACAGATAAGGATCACTAGATCCATGAGACAAGAGAACACTGGGGACTTTTGGAAATCATTTCAGTGAAGTTTGGGACCAGATACCAGATTGATCATGGTGGTCATGGGCACTACAGATTCTTGATAGTAGATGGAAACTGAGGAACAAGATCACAATTCAAGAACGTAGTAGAGTAGAGAAGTGGTTTCAACAAAAAAGTGAAAGAGATGAGAGAAGGAGGATGATGAAGATGCTAGCCAGAGATGAGATAATTTAATGGGGGAAAGTCCCCCAAAAAAGGAATAAGGAGACACGGAGTAAAACTGCAAGAGTTCCTTTAGAAGGGAGGAGGTTTGTCCTAAGAGAGGGGAGAAGAGAAAAAGAGGACAGAGAGGAAAGATAAATGGAAGTTAAAAGATGCTAGCTATTGTATGGGAAGATGAGGGATTTCAGGGCCAAAAACCATGATTTCAGTAACAAAAAAAAAAGGAGGGTAAAAATTAAGTCTCAAGTGATTTTTAAAAACTTAAATTATGACAATGCACTAACAAAAGAAAAATAATGAAAACAAAGTCACAGAAAACAGAGACTAAAAATTAATTTAAAAATCCCAAAATGGACTTTGTTACTTTGTTCTCTGATTACTTCAGACTTGTTCAAAGTATTGCATGTAATTTGAAGAAAGATACAGGCCATTCTATTCCAAGTCGATAAGTATCTCTGAGGAACAAATATTTACATTATCACAGTTGTGTTTACTATTTGGGTCATTTAATTAATGTGTATCTCCATCCAGTAAAGGCACACTCAAAGGCAGAGTCAAAGTATATTTCTTCTTATCATTGAACTCCAATTCCAGCTAAGTTCCTTAGTTAGCACCAGGATTTTGGTAAACGTTTGCTGAATGATTAATCTGTCCATCTTAACACATTTTTGCATCTTATGTCTTTATTGAAAAGCCAAGGAGAGTATACTTTCCCGTATGGATAGGTTACAATCAAACCAAATAAATCAGCAAATTTGACCACTTTTCTTATATACATATGTATACTCAAAATGGCAGGAGGTGCAAAGAATTGCGATAGACACTTAAGAAGCTTCTAATCCATTTAGGAGAAATACCCAACATACATGGAAAATTACATAGCAATAGAAGACTTCAATAAGCTTCTAGACAAAAATATGAGCGTGATGAAATAGTGAATGATTAATTGTCAAAGATTTTTCTAGTCCAGAAATTTTAAATTTTGGTTTATATGCCTGATAATTTTTTAATTTATGCATCCCCTCGACATTTTAAATATACATACACAAATTTTATTGTGTATTTATAGTTCCAAAACCGTGTTTTGCAATATATTACATATACTGTAAGTGTTTTTGAATATATTTTTATCAATATATTTTGACCTGTCAAAATATATTGAATTGCAAATTTAGCTCACTTAATTTGTTGAAAATTGTCACATAACCAAGTAGACTGAGTTTCTCATTCTCAAATAAATCAAACTTAATCTATGCTAGAAAAATAAAATCTGAGTTTACTTTTTTTTAAATTCAAATGAATGTTAGTAAATGTCCTCATGGCAATCTTTTCATTTCTGAATTCTATTTTTAATTATATCTATATGAGTAGGTAAATGATAGATAAGTGATTGATAGATTAGATAGATAATGAGAAAGCATAATGCTTTGCTCTGAGTTTTTCAGCTTGAGGCACAGCATCCTTCAAGATTTCTTACTGAGTTTTTGTTTGCTTGTTTGTTTGTTTTTGTTTTGTTTTTTGCTTGGATCTCAAAGAACGGTCCCTTATGAGTGAATCATTTCCTAAGGAACGCTTTGTTTTATGTCACATGGTATTTTTATACCATTTGCAATGATTTTTATGCCCTAGAGGATTTTACACCATGGGGCAAGAATGATGGGAATTGTGATTTTTTTGGAAAACTGGAACAAGTTTTAAAAAGGAGGCCAGGGAGGAGCATTGATCCACCACAGACCTCAGGCAGATTAATTGCAGGGGGAAATATGACTAAAGTTCAAAATTGGGAGAATAATTCTCTGAAAGCTATCTATGCCTAGGCACCCTCTGGAAAGTCTTTGTGTATCTCTCAAATTGAAGACTGTTGTTTAGATTAGGGATCAGCAAGCCTATGGACCAAAATCTGTCCCACTGCCTGCTTTTGTAAATAAAATTTTGTTGGAATACAGCCATGTTCATTGGCTAACATATTGTCTATGGCTGCATTTACACAATAACGGCAGGACTGAGTAGTTATAACAGATTGTATGGTGCTCAAATTTTAAAATATTGACTATCTGGACCTTTACAGAAAAGTTGGCTCATTCCCATTCTAGACATTATAAAACTGCTGTAAATAGTCAGATGAGAGAGACAGACAGACAGTGTGTGCACATGCTCTAAGTTTGGAGTAGTCAGCCTAAACTATGCTATTTAGCTGGGAAAAGTTTGGAAAAGTGAAGAGAATGAAAATTGGAAGAAAGCATGCTATCACTGTATCTAAGATAAATAAGAGTGAGGAGTCCATCTCATCAATAAGCAGACCCATGTTAAATTTCATAGCCAAGAGAATTATACATGAAGGAGAAAAGCCCACAAATGATGCCTTAGTCAAACAGAATGAGCCATTACAAACACATGCTATCATCCAAACCAATATAAGGGTAGATTGCTCTCAGTCACGTGGGCATCTCCCTTGGAAGTCTGAAAGTAGCAGTTGGCAGTGAATGAGATCCTTAAGCAGGTTTTAATAATGGTGGATGTCTTCACTAATGCAACTAATTGATTCAGATATGAAATACAAGCTCAGTAATATAATCTAAGTGGTGTTTAGTTTTCTAATGTGGCTCTGATTTCTCAGAAGACTGTGTAGGTGACTCCCACAAATTTTTCTTCTATGTGTTATTTCACCAACATTTTAAAAATATTTACTCATTCAATGCATTCTTAGAATCACCATAAAAGCACTGGTAAGAACAACATCTGCAACAACAGAGGTAGCAAACACTCTACTAATCTGAACTAGTTAACCAAGACTGAAGTAATTTTTAGAGATACTAGAAACTTGTATAGATGGAGTAAATCCAGCTGGGAAGGCTAGGTGTATCTTAGAAGAAGATCTCAGGAAAGCTCTTTTAATAAACATAAAGATTTAGTTGAATTCACCCCATTGATAATGGCATAATCAACATTTAATAAGGGGCTACCATGTAGAAAATGCTGTACATATCTGAGTACAGAATGATACTTTTAAAATCTTATCTTTGCAGATATGATCATGCTATTCACTTACAATGGTTCGAAGACATTTTTGTTCAGGGGATTTCTGATTTATCCTCCATCTGAATTTTTAAAAATTCAAAATGGAGAATACATAAATTCATATTTTTTCTAGTGTTTCAGTACTGGCATAAGTGTGAGCAGAGAATACATCTAAATTCCATATTTAAAATTTAGTATAATTAACATGAAATGTCAAATGTAGAGATAGCTCTACAGACTTCACTATATTCTGACATTGAATCCAATGTTCCAAAATAAACAATTTTCTTTGTATGTTTGTTCATTTAGCACTTGATGTACCAGTCAAGACCCCATCAGGAGACAAAAGCCACATGGTAACTTGAACAGATTATATAAATAACAATAAAAAGAACAATTAACTTAGGATTGGAATAACAAGTACTGGGTTAGTTAAAGAAAACAACACAAAAAATACAGGAATAACAGATATCAGGAGCAGTCACTAAGCCTTGGACTGAAATAAAACACCAAGGAAAGATCTTCCTCCTTAAACTGGGCTGAGATACAGACTTCATTAAAGAGGGCATGGCTGTAGCTCACTGGATGGCAAGAAGCAGCTGAGGGGTCACGTAGTCAGGACATGCTGGAAGTCTCTTCTCTGGGTGCTGGGGAAAGCCATCCACAGGCAGGTGCTCTGCCTTGGAACTCACTGTAAGGTCACCCAGGAGAGGAGTGGGAGAAGTTATTCATGGGCCTGTGCCTTACTGGCAGCAGTCCACTCTGAAGCCTTCACAGGAGGTTCTGGGGAAGCCACTAATTGCTGTCGATCATGTTGAGCTTTCAGAACTGGGATCTACAACAGCCTTCGAGGACAGGGGCAGGGAGGTACCAGAGAAATTATACTCTGTAGGAACTTGGCAAGTGAGGTGCACCAGAACACAGACGAGAACCCCATTTCTCCTCCTGTGTTTCTCCAACACCTTCAAGAATGGTAACATTTAGTACTTTGCCAGTTGGCAAAGAAGAAATGTTCACAAAGGCTGCCTCCGTTATTAGAGAGAAAAAGGCTCAAAAGGGCATATTTTGAGCTAAGAGGTAGTACGTCAACAACTGGCACACTTGGTGTTTGTGAGCATGCCTTCAGTGTGCTGTAGATCTTCAACACTGTTGCACATTTCATAATTGTCCATTTCTCCATATAATGCCAGAAATATACCTGGATGCCATTTGGTAACCATTCATTCAACGAGTGCTTACTGAGTGCCCTTGGTGAATGGTGTGTTCTCGAAAACCAGGAGTAGGAGACAAAAAATTATAATCCAGGCCATAAAAGATTACACACTTGAATAGATGTAAATGAACCAGTGGTTGGATACAACGGGCTGAGCAGTCTACCAGAAGAATAGATGCCCAATGTCCAAGAAGCACAGAGGAGAAGCCAAGTGTGCCCTAGAGGAGAGAGGACTGAGGGTGGTTACAGTTCTGAGGAGATGGTGCCATCTTGTTCTATCTTGAAAGATGACTAGGACTATTCCAGGAAGACAGGAAGTGAAGGGTCCTCCCTCTAAGGGTACAGAATGTGTAAAGGGTCAAGTTCCTAAACGTAATGACTTATTGACTGAAAGGTCAGTGTTTCCAGGATGTTAAAAAAAGATACCAAGGTAGCCAGAAGCCAGATGGAATATCTTCTGATAAAAAAAAGCAAGAACTTGACTTTAAAGGTTATCCTTTCTCCATTTCCTGAAACTGATTTTTTTATAGAAATTACTATCTTCATTTGTCTTCATGGGAAACTGAAGATGGTAAAATTAAATCCTTTAGATCTGTACTTCCTGAAAGAATCAGACTGAATGCAAAAAAGAACAAACACTACTTAAAAAGAAGTGACTTGCTCTGTTTTGTGTGTGTGTGTTTTTTTAAATTCAAATGTGACTCTGGAGTGCAACCAACATAATATATTGGAGGATCGGAACATCTGAGCCACATCACTGATTAGCTTCTTTTCACCCAAACTAAAGGGGAGAAAATATTGATGAATTAAATAAATGACTCATTGAAAATGACTGAGCATGAGACATTTTGGTAAATGTGGCATGGCAACTGTACTGAGCCATATTTTAATTTTGAACCACTGCAAAGGGCCATACAATTCCCTGGTTTTCAGTTTAGGATTTTAGAAGAGCTAATAAAGGTTTAATGCTATATTATGGAGATCTGAGTTGCTGCCCAGTGCAGAAGAGGAGGGAAGTCTCCAGATTGATTTTGATTGTTGGGGAAGAGCCTGTTTTCTTGACTGCAGAAAACATGTGTGCTCTGAGCATAGTGAGACTGGGGAAGAAGTTATTGCATCCAAAACTCTCATTTGTAACTTTGGAGAGAGGTCCTGTAGCAAATACTGTTCTAAGTCGGGTTAGAAATCAGGTGTTAGCTGTAACATTTCTGCATGGCCCTTGAGAGACCCATCAAAGTCGCTATAAAAGCTGACTAAGGTTCAAGTTTGACCATGGGTAGAGAAGGTAATCATTTATATAACCCTCTCTGTACAAAGAATTCCCCAAAAGACTTGAATTCCCTGATCCATTGCCTAGCCTTTTACCATATTACACACTTCTGTATGTATTTTATAATATGGATTAAGTGATTGGGGTAAGCTGTTACCATTTCCAGAAATCCCTTCCAAATAGTACGTACCTCTACAATAGATGGTAATGGTACTTACTATTTCATCCTATGTCTAAATTATTAAAATCAACATAATCCTTACTTTGCAATAGGTTTTCTTTTTTTTAGTAACTCTATTTTCCAGATGAGTAAACTGAAGCACAGAGAGATTAAGTAATTTGTCAAAGGTCATACAGTTAGTACACACTGAAGCTGATACCTGAAGGCTGGCAGGGTTCACTATTCCAAGACTTTATATTGAGTCATCACTTGCCACAAGAACCTTATTTAAGATTATATCATAGAGTAATGAGTGCTTTAATAAACTAATCACTGTTTTAAACATTTTAAATACATTATTTCATGTCCTCCTTACGTTTAATACTCCTCTAAGATGGATAAATGTTCTATTTTATAAAAGAGGAAACTGAGGTACTGAAACTGAGGTAACATAAAGAGATGATCCCAAGATCACACAGTTATTAAGGACTAGAGACAGATTTAGGACCAAGGTAAGCCTGATTCCCAGCCCTGCAGCTCAAGACAATTTCTCAATTCTCCCAAACACTACCCACTCACCACCCTCTCCCCCAATATGTACTTCGGCCATACATATTCTTACTTTTACAAATTTTAGTAGAATTCCTAGAGCTATAGTGGGCGACATGAATGGAAAGGAGGTGCTAAGGATTTTTCTTAAAATCGTATTTATATACAAGCCCATTGTGTTTGGCTGGACTGGTGGTGATTATGAGGGGTGGTGGCTAAGTGATCTGTAGTGACACTATTTCCAGAATCTCTTCGCTTATCCTGTCTTTCCGGCTGAGAGCACCTCTTCCATGAAGCAACTTTGATCTCTCTACTTCAAGGTACTTACTCCTCCTCCTCTACCACCATTTTGATAGCTATGATGTAAGTACAAAAGAAGAAAGAGGGGCACCTGGGTGGCTCAGTTGGTTGAGTGTCGGGCTTTGGCTCAGGTCATGGGGCTCATGATTTGTGTTAGAGCCCCACATCAGGCCTGCTGATGTCAGCATAGAGCCTGCTTGGGACTCTCTCTTTCCCTCTCTCTGCCCCTCCCCTGCTTTGCTTACACTTGGCACCATTTCTCTCTCAAAAATAAAATAAACATTTAAAATAAAAGGAGAAAGAACCATTATTTTAAAATCATTAAGTTTTGGTGACAGCACTGTACTCTATAGATCTGTATCTCATGGATTCTAAAACATACGGTATTATTCACAGATTAATGCCTCCAAAATTCGGATGCTCCTCACAATTAACTGTGTCTGATCATCACTGCTGACCTGCCCGCAGTCATGCCAAATTATCATTCTTCAGTTATTATTCTTTTGTTTAAAATGCTTTATTTATTTATTTTTGAGGAAAGAGAGAACCAGGAGGGGAGGGGCAGAGAGAGGGAGACAGAGAACCTGAAGCAGACTCCAAGCTCTGAGCTGTCAGCATAGAACCCAACACAGGGCTCGGACCCAAGGACAGTGAGATCATGACCTCAGTCGAAGTTGGGTGCTTAACCAACTGAGCCACCCAGGTGCCCCTTGATGGAATGACTGGATAACTCCAACCACTTGTTGACACTTTAGTCAGCAAAACACGTCAGAAGCATTTGAAGATGGATGACTGTTTTGGTTGGTGTTTGAAAACCTTCTGATGCCCAGCATCTAAGCTTGCCCCTGTGTGAGAGCATCATGGGTAAAATCCCAGATACAAGAGTCGATCACTCTTATAGGATATAGGCTGCATCAGCATTGCTCCTGCAGCCCTAAAGGGTGATATTGTAGGAAAAGCACAGACATCAAGATCTCTGAGTCAGAGTACCACTGAAGCAATCTCTTAGTGCCTCCTTATTTTCAGAATCTCTCTTAACTTAAATGAAAGTCAGATGTGAAGGAGTCTAGAAATATGTACTTCATTTATTTCTCTTATATTTTCCCTTTCATGTATGCCCAAGAGTCATATTTGATTTTTTAAGGTTTATTTATTTATTTTGAGAGAGAGTGAGGCAAGGGAGAGGCAGAGAGAGGGAGAGAGAGACTCCTAAGCAGGCTGTGTGCTGTAAGTGCAGAGCCCATTGATCCCACAAAGCACAAGATTGTGACCTGAGCCAAAATCCAGAGTTGGACACTTAACCAACTGAGCCATGCAGGCACTCCCATATTTGATCTTTAAAAAAAAAAAAAAACACCTATCTAAATAAGTCTAAAAGAGCTCTTTGAATACATACATACTTACATATTCTAACTAATAAGAAAGATTGTAGATTAATTGGCAATATGTTTCTCTTAGTGAAACATGAAATAATATCGTCATTTACAATAATTGATATCTTAGATTTGGGGAAATGCAACGCCCCTCCTTTATTCCTCACACCAGGCCTATGAAGTAGGTATCATTGTTCTCATTGTTCTCTTCGAGAAGCAGCAGAGACTGCTCGGCTGGAAAAAATGAGACCTTATAGTCTTGTCTTTTCATTATCCCAAGTGGTCTTTACAGGTTTGGGGTCTGCCACTTACTAGTCTTGGACAAATCATTTAGCTTGCCTGGGTTTCCGTCTCTGCTTCTATAAAACACCAGCTATATCACCGACTTGCCAGGAGGATTAAATGTGGCCAGACTTCACAAGCTTCCAAATCTGTAGACATGGCAGGCATCCTCCTTGCCATGAATTCGCCTCTTCCCCACGGCAGTTCTCGAAATGCCTGCCTTTCGTCAGAGCACAGCCGGCGACGTTTTCCTGGGCACGTCCAGTGACAACTAGATGGTCAGCATTTTGAGGACAGGGATTTGGTGTTGGGATCTATTTGTACATTTATAGCATCCCATGCACATAGCTGGCACTGAACGGATATTTGTCTAAAGGCATAAAAAAGCATTTGAAAAGTTGTGAAGTGTTCAATGCTACTGATGTCATTCCCTGTGAACCTGTTGAAACAGAGGATAGGCTGGGAACAGCATATGTTGGTGATGATTTGGCTGCAAAAAGTGCGAGACTTTTTAATAAAACTGTACTAGACCACATTCTCTCCCATGATGGTATTTATGACATTTTAGGTAGCAGGAGAAGACGACTCTGGAGAGAGGAAAAATGGCACATGAGACAGAACAAAGAGTTGGAAGCACTGATTTTTTTTAAAGACTGCGCGGCCGTGAAAGAGTCCCACTTGCTGTGTGATACACGTTTTTTCGTTGTGCACTAAGTCATACGAGACCCTGCAGAAGGAGCTTCTGTCCTTAGAAAGCAATTTCCAGTCAAGTTCCAAAATGATGTCAAATAAGTATCTTTTTAAATACATGTTTATGTATTGTAATTAACTTTAGAATCCGCGTTTCTAATCCCCAATGCCTAAGAAATTCCCTGGTAGTAAGTTAGTTATTTAGGGAGGGGCTTTCATTCTGGGCCTGTAAATTGTGTTTAAAATTGAGCCGTCTTCCTGCTGTTTGCTTAACAGTCCCTGTGTTGTTTGCGGGAAAGTAATACATCTCCCTAAATGCACCTAACTCTGTACCAGCCAGTGAGTCGGACACAGGGGCCTCGATGTATGATACCGAGAAGAAATTTGTGCACACAAAACATAAGCCAACACTGCAGAATTTTTTTTATGGCCAAGATGTATGTGCTTTTTCCTCTAGAGCCCCTCCACCCAGCTTAACACCCATTCCACAGAGAGGGTGCCTTGAAGCCCGCATGCAGGGACAAGGATGCTGAACAACCGAGACACTCCCCAATGGTTCCCACGTGTGGAACGCCTCAACTCAAATTCATGCATACAGAGGCGGCGAGTAAAGATTTCTTTCCTAATTCTGATGAATTGCATGTCTGGGGCCCCGCATGAAAGACGGGAGCTGGGCATGAAATCTGATTTGAGGGATGCCCCCAAGTCCTGGGGCCCCAAATTCTCTCTCTATTCTCCTGCCATGGCTTCCAAATCTCCTGCCAGGAATGTGATGCCTTTAACACACCAAAGCACAAGTGATGCAAAGGGCTGAGTGTGAAGATTTTATCAGTTAGTGCTAGTCCCGAGTTATCCGGAATCTGCTTTCTCTACGGTAGACACAGGGTCTTTGAAACTGATCTAGGAATCCCATACATTCTTACAGCAAAGTTTAAAATTAAAAATGATGTGGGATAAGGGGGCCATGCTCAGGAGGACCAACCCAGCTGGGGACAGCATCCCACCCTGACTGCACGTGCAACTTCTTGGGGCCCAGGTGTGCAAGGAGGCAGGGGGCAGGGGGGAGGCACCACAAGAGGGAGAAAGTCAAAACAACAAAGACAATGGCCCAGGGGGTTCACATTCTTTTGAAAAGAATAACACACCCTTCGGAGGACCGACCGTCATATCTTAATTTGAGTGGTGTTGCAGCGTATGGCGCAGCGATGGGACCTCACATGGCGGGGCAGGACGGTGAGCCCTGACCGTCGTCCCAGCCACGCACAGCCCAGCCCACCTTGCCCGGCTGCAGTGCCCACTGGCAAAACCAATTACGGCGGGCTGTGCCGCACCACAGAATTCAAAAGCTATAACCGATTGTTATAAAAAGAAAATTGAGCCACATGCTATGGGTTGTTGTTGCCCGCCCCTCCCCCTTTCCATTAAATCATAACAGAGTATCTTTGGCCTAATGTCCCCTGTGAGACGGGTTGGGGTGATTTGTGTAGAAATTCTCACTTGACAAGCAGCTGTGAAAGCAAGCTTGCCGGGTTGACAGGCAGAGCGACACACCATCCACCCAATAACTCAGGAACAAAAAGCAAATCAATAGACATAATATTGCAAAACGCTGCAGCAGGATAAACACAGCTCTCACATCTATTTGATTTTTCTCCCTCATCTGTCAACACAATGGAGAAGTCGCGCTTGCTAATTGTCTTCAATTGGCAGACTCCGCCGACTTTGACGGGACTGCGACACTTGGATGTCACAGTCTTCGCCGCCCGTGGTCGCCAGCCTGGCAGCCTTGGACGCGGCCTCCATTTTGGGCGGGCTGCGTTCATCCGCACGACTTCTCTCTGTCTGGATGAGGCGCGCTCGCCATTATGCAGCTCTTCTCATCATTAGCACCGACTGAAGGATCTGTGCCATGTTCTCTGTATCCAAAATATTTGAGGGAGGCAAAGAATCCCAGGAAGTCAATGAAAATGCGCTTCTATTGCCAGCTAGCATTTGCAACTGCCAGACTTCCTTGCATTCAAATTAGATTACCCAGCCGAGGAAGGACGGAGAGGGACCGGTTTCAAACCAGCCTTTCTTTTGTGACTAAATGGCTACGTTTGAAAAGGAGTACATGATTTGCTTCCTAAGAGGTCATGCCCATCGGCTTCTTCGCTCGCTCCATGCAAGACTGGCAGGTCGCCAACAAATTTTTCAAGTCCCCAAGGACAGAAACTGTAATGACGTTGTTCTCCATGCACCCAACATGGTGCTGCACACACAGTTGAGGGCTGACAAAGACTGGCCACACTGACCAAGGGGTGCCGACACTATGGAGAACAAAGGAACGCTGTCCCAGGAGCTCATGGACCCATGACTTTCTAGGAGGAGGGCACCCTGCTCTCTCTAATGCTCTAGATAGTGTCTGCAGAATGAATTCATCTGGTCGGCTTGGCAACAGTTGTCCAAGCTGTCTTTGCCAAGTCCAAGGCAGGAGATCTCTGACGTGGACAGTCAAGGAATGCTCACCTTACAGGTGAACTGGAGTGCGCAGTGCTGGCCGCCTTGGTAAGAAGACAGGCTGTATTCCATTCCACCCCTAAAGACCTTCTTGCAAATTGCCAGGGGCAATGCTAGGAGCTTTCCCTGTTCCTGCATGTGCCTCCTTCACATTCCTGGTGTCACCAAGCAAGAACTGAATCTCCTCCGATGTGCAAATTCAAGCGCAATGCCTTGAAACAAGCTGTTCTCTCTGGGCTACTCCACTTCCCCCAAGCACCTTTACCTTGCCTTATAACCTCGATCTCTCTCTTTCCATCTCTACCTATGTATACATATACACACAACAGATACACACACACACACACACACACACACACACACACACACACCCACACACCCACACGCTTCTTTATTTTGGACAATTTCAAATATACCAGGCAGACAGGGTGTATAATTGAGCTCCATGTACTCCAACTCAGCTTCAAGTAATATCAACTCAGGGCTAACTTACTCCATTCATTTTCCCTCCTACACCATTGCAAATCAAGACCCAGATCTCATATCATATTATCTATAAATAAGTTGGGGATATATCTCTAAAAGGAAACTGGTAGCATCTCTGAGGAACCTCACAGCCTACCATACACAGCTCTGGACCCCCTCCTTTGTGCTTCCATGATATTTTGCTCTCTCTCAACTAGAACAAAACTGGTGGTCTGTTTTCAGGTTGTCTCTTTTGCTAGGTGGTAAGACCACGGAAGCCTGAGATCCTGGCCTAGCAGACAGAAGCAGGCTGAATTGTACTGTGTTGAACAGACCGGCACCCGTTCTGCCCACCACTGGCTACCCTCCCAACCCGTAACTCATGCAGGCACAGCAGAACAGCCCCTTTGTCATTTCCCTTGGAGATAAACCATCGAGCTGTGTGAGGAGACAAATGACTATAGTTTTTAGACTAGTTCTTGAGGGTTTTTTCTTTTTCCTAAACTAGCCATCGTTTTGGTGCCCAGCCTCAAAGGCTGTAGGAATCACCAGCCTCATTTCCCAGCATCCTGCAGAGGACCTCATGTTTTCACACTTCTGATCCAGGCACTGAATTTTCCTGCCAGAAAACACAGCTTTAGGTTATAAAATCACAGCCACTGAAACAAACTGCTGCCCATTTCCATCTAGATTTCTCAGCTGCAAAAATCATTGTTGTTTTCAGTGTTTGTACATTTCATCAGTAAGTAGCCACCCTCTGCTTTCATTTTTGATGGTAAAATAATAGAGAGGAGAAAAAAATGGGCTTTTATGAGAGTATTCAAAGTTTTACATCACAAGTCTGATTTCTAATTGTAATTTTCCTGGTCATAACTCTCCGTAACTTTTAATACACGGTCAAATTACTTGACTATAAAATCACAGAGTGAAGAACAATTTTGATACTCCATGTTAAAACAACCATTTTACAGAATAAGCAGGAGAGCCAAAAGTGGATTTTATCTTAAGATTTTTAATAGTGTCATTTTATGGAATAGAAAAAGTTGTCTTTGGACTTGGGATGACTGGAAAATGAAAGAAAAATATTTTTATTTTTGAAGAATTACTGACTAAAGATGCTTGCCCATAGGACAATTATGTAATGTGTCTGTCATATAATGGAAATAATTTGATTTTGTGAGACCCAGATTCTAGCAGTGAATGTGCCACCAGAGTAGTTCTGTGACCTTGAACTTATCACTGAATTTCCTGGGTCTAGGGTTGCCAGATAAAATATAGGACACCTAGTTCAACTTGGATTTCAGTAAACAATAAATATTTTTTCAGGATAAAAGTGTCCTGACTATTGCATTGGAAAACCTAACCTAAAAAAATATTTGTTGCTTATCTTAAATTCAAAGTCAGCTGAGATTTTCTATATTTTGATTTGTTCAATCTTGTGCTCAGACTGGGTTGCTTTATCTTCAGAAACTCACGGTTCCTGTCTTAGCTTTTCCTTTCTTGTCCTCCTTTATCAATTCACAAGAAAATATTTTTGCTAATTTGCATTTCACGAATCTTTGAGTTGTTAATCTTTAAGCTTTAAAGAAATATTATTTCTATTTCTGTATTAATTTTCCAAAGGTGTTTTGAATTTATCATATTTCCTATGCATACGTGATCATTTTTGGATACAATTTCAGAATAGTAGAATTTATGCAGTTCAAAACAAATGCTTCCAGGTTATTTCAAACCTTGTCAAATTGAAATCAGAGGAAGAACTAAACTCTGCCTTTCATTTTTGGTGAGACTGACATCCATCTTCCCGCATTCCCATTGACAGAAAGGAGAGTCAAGTTAAACAATTATTTGTAAACATCATGGTTAATAAGAGAACATCAGATCCATGGCCAGAGTCTTAAAAAACCAGCATGACATAGCATTAACTGTTCTTTTATTTTTTTTAATTTTCTTATGTTTATTTATTTTTGAGAGAAGAGAGACAGCACAAGTGGGGAAGGAGCACAGAAAGTGAGGGAGACTCAGAATCCAAAGCAGCTCCAGGCTCTGAGCTGTCAGCACAGAACCCTATGGGGGCGGGGGGGCTCAAACTCACCATCCATGAGCTCCTGACCTGAACCAAAGTCGGACGCTTAATCGACTGAGCCACCCACACGCCCCAACTGTTCTTTATTTACTATTGAAATCCAGAAGTTAATTGCTCCATGTTTTCTAAATCAGTTCTACCTGAAAAAAAAAAAAAGGTTAGTTGACATTAAAACATACAAAAGTTCCATTGACTTTGAACAAGTAAGTGAGCATCTCACAGGTTATATATTAAAGTCTTGGCAACCTGCATTAGTTAATACTTGAGAGCGAGGTATAAATTATGCCTATTTATAACATCCTCAGAAAGAATAGATAGGAAAACACTTCCTTGAGACCTGATTTGTGTGGCCCACATGATGGTATATTCCTTGTGACACTCTTTTAGTCAAAACATATCTTTAGTGTTTGTTCTTTTAATAAATTATAGAACACCTTTTTTTTCCCTTTGAAATCTCTAGTTCTCACAAAGCTAATGAAAACAATATGGTATGGCTCTAATTATAATAGAAAAAATGTGTTTTGGGTTTGTTTGGTCTTATTGAAGAGAATGTTATTGAGACATCCTTGATCTCGTATTGTAAAGATTCAAATGGAAATCTGAGTCTCATCAGGACAGGTGGCAACTAAAGGAGTCTTTCCTGAATTCTTAGTTTTAATGATATTTTAAATTCTGTCGGTACCCCAGGCAGGGAAGGATAAAAAACAAGCACAGTACTGATGGTGTATGAGTTAATGAGAGGGTAACTGATAAAATTAAACCTTTGCAACCTGCTGGGCTAACCCAAACTTGCTAAGCTATGAGAACATTAATGAGTAAGAGATCTTAATTAAATTGTTTGTAATTAACTCTCCCAAGAGTAAAAAGTGTAAAAGTGGCTCAAACTAAATACCTGTGGTACATACTTGCAATAGACAAAGCAATTTCGACACAAATGATATGCATAAATACATATAAAATATGTATATTCTCCACATATGTTAACGCCATACAAACTACAGTGATTTCTTTTCTCTTGCAATTCCCCTGAGCTACCGTTTTAGAATATTTATATTAATATCTACCTGCTGTTTAATGAAAATAATACATTCTGTCTTATCAGAGATAACTCTGAATCCTAAGATGAACTAAGGATTTCCAATTAAAGGTATAACGTTTTCTATCTAAATTTAATGAGAGTTAGATCATCTGAAGACTATTAAGACAAATTTATACTCTAAAAAGACCTCCTTAGGAAGGGCCCAATGAGCAGTGATGTTTACAGATGTATCCACATCATCTCTGGTTTTTCCAGGGGATCAAGACAGCTATTCATGTGACAGTTGTGCAGTCCCACTCTGGGGTGACCTGGCATGACAGTCAGCCAAGTGGACTATATAATCCACAGAGCCGACCAAACTTACTACATACTCTGTGTCATGAATGGCTTATTCATGAGCTCAGGCATTTCATTAGGTGCTGAGATGCAAAGGTGCAGAAGATACAGGCCCTGGCATATTGCAATTCAGTGGAGTGATGCCATGGAGAGGTAAAAGTTTTGACCAACTGAATTCAATTCCATTTTTGTGGCTTCACATGTTCTTATAGAAGCTACATTGCTTATTACATGAAAACTTATAAATTATGAAAAATTAAAATAAACAAGGGTGTACATGAGTATGTTTTAGGAGCTCTAAGAGTCTAATGCAAGTATTAATATAATGTCAGCGTGACCCAACTTATTCACATGGTCATTGACCTTGACTTTGGCCATGACACTGTTGTAGGCCAATGGCCCCCAAACTTGTGTAAGCCTAATAGTGCCTTAAGAAATAGACAACTGAACTGGTGGACTGAGCTGCATGGACCCTTACCCCATAGCCAACCACCTTTGCCAGAGTAAAATTCAAATGGCCACCATCCCCACTGTTCAGTGGATCATTCATTACCTCGGGGCTGCTGAGGTCACCGAACCTGTCCTTGTGAATACTTGAGGGCCAAGTGTGGTCCTGAGGAGTCACATCTGATCTATTTATGTCATCATTACTCTTGATCTTGGAGCTGTCTTTGGATTACTTGCTGGCTGAGTAATGTTAAGCTGAAAGAAAGAGTCTTCCGCTGAATACAAGGCACCACTGCCCTGATCCAGGGACTGGCTGACTCAGACAACAAAGGATGTTTGGCAAGCAGCCACATTGCCCTGCCCTTACTTCCACTTTCAGAGGTGAGTCATTTCTCTAATGCATTATATCTGTCACAGGTGAAACTTTTCTCAGCTCCTGTTTTAGCAGAGGAAGCTCCAAGGTGGGCTCCCTGCTGCGAAGTCACCTTCTATTTCATTTACTTAATGCTTGTTCTCAGGTCCCAAGAGATGTCCTTCTCTGGACAATTGGGATTTCAGGTTTCCTTAAGCTTTCTTCCATCCCCAATTCTCAGATTCCAAAATCTGGTCAAAAGCCTGTGTTCATCCATGATTTTATATGCCTGAATCATTTCACCTGTGAGCCTTTTTTCTTTCTAAAGAGAGATAAACTAAAAAACTCTGCTCCTTTGAATATTCAAACTTTGACCAAGTTGGTTAATACCTCCGACCTTGAATTCATCACCCCTAACATTGAAAAAAATTCTGTTTCTGACTCTGTTGAATTGCCATGAATTTAATGGCATCAAATGTGCACTGGAATTGCAATGGCATCCGCCATATTGACTATTCACATCCCCTGCTCATGTCTTTTGCTCTTTTATATTTAGACATAGTTGTGATGATTAATGTTATGTGTCAACTTGACTGGGCCAGGGGGTGCCAAATGTTTGGTTAAACATTATTTCTGATATGTCTTTGAGGGTGTTTCTGGATAAGACTGAATCAGTAGTCTGAGTAGAGCAGATTGCCCTCCCTAATGTGTATGGGACTCCTATCCATTGAAGCCACAGTAGAAAAAAAGGCCAAGTAGCAAGAATTCCTTCTCCTTTTTTAACTTTCTTTGGGGTGGGACATCTGTCTTCTACCTTTAGCTTCAGACTCAGACTAGAACTATACTATCAGCTCTCCTGAATCTGAAATTAGCCTGCAAAATTGCACGATCCAGTTCCTTATCACTGTAAATGTATTTTCCAGACTGTTGCCTCACTTTTGATCTCATTAATTCTGTGTTTGGACTTAGTAAGTTAAACATGTTTATGTAGCTACCTACATAATGCTACCTCTTAGCATTCGTGCAACTGAACAAAGCAATTCTGCTACCTTTCTAATGATTCTCTTGTACACCTTCCTATACTTAGCTTCTAAAAGAGAACTTTGCTCAAAGATCTACCCTCCGGATTGTTTCTTTTTTACAAATTTTATCTCAGTATAGCATAAGTGTTCAGCTCAAAATATGTTAAAGTGAACACACTTGTGGAGCAAGCACCTAGATCAAAAAATGAAAGAAAATTCAGGATGCCAGAAGCCCCTAGTGTCCCCATTCCAGAGGCAACCAGTCTGCTGACTTCTAACAGTATGCATAACCCGGCCAGTCTTTGAACTAGATAATCACACAAGGAAGCACCTCTTTGAGTTTGGCCTCATCTACTCAGTGTTACCTCGGGGAGATTCAGCCATGTTGTTTGTAGTGATTGCCTACTAACACTCTCTGTAGTATCCCCTTGAATAAACAAACCACGACTTATTAATTCGTTGGGCTGATCAACTCTTGGGCTGATTCCACCTCTCACCATCATGTATGGTCCTGTTAAAAACAATCTTATAGACATCTTCTGTGAGCACACATGTCCATCATGGTCAGATAACTCTAGCAGCGGAATTACTGGCTTGTACAATGCTTCTGCATTTGTGTCTCCTCTTTCAATATATTTTACTTCACAGGGTTTTTAAAAAATATTTTTATTTATTTTTGAGACAGAGAGAGACAGAGCATGAGTGGAGAGGGGTAGAGAGAGAGGGAGACCAGAATCGGAAGCAGGCTCCAGGCTCTGCGCTGTCAGCACAGAGCCTGATGCGGAGCTTGAACCCACATATATGAGACAATGACCTGAGCCGAAGTCTGATGCTCAACCAACTGAGCCACCCAGGTGCCCCTACTTCACAGGTTTTAATAGCATTTATGTATTGGATTATCCTCTAAACATGAGTAACTTGCATTTTAGTATCCCTGCCTTTTTGCTCTCTTATGCATCAGCAGAATTATACATTGGTCATGAAAAAGTCCAGGTTCACGTTCTTGCCTACCATCTTTCCTCCCTCCCCATTGTGGACTGACCCTCCCCTGGTCTCCCTAGGCAAAGGGGCATTTTTTCCAGCTGGAAGTTTGAACTCAGACACCCACCTAGTTTCCCACCTCTGGACCATATGTCAAATATAAAGGTTAATTTTGTCCATTTATTTAAGGCCTGGGAGAGAAAAAAGGGCCAGGGTGAGACTCCCCCCCACCTTCGCCACTTTCTGGAAGGCCCTGCCCTGGTTCCTCTCTGGGTTTCTAAAGTGGGAAAGGTTTAAAGATAGAATGGAATGCCTCCATAGCAGGGAAAGTTCCAACGCCTGCCTCACCACACCAGCTGCATGAGAGACAGCTCCGAGACAGAGATGATTCAAAGAGGAAACGGTCCTTGCGTGCAGAAGAGAGAGCATTAACCACCTCACTCCTCCCTGGTGCCCTTACACCAAATGCCTGAGTCTGCTTATCATTTTGACCATATCTGGGGCTCCTCCTCAGATACAGAAGGAGGGGAGGGAAGCTCAAGTTTCATGTGTTCCACCAACCAAGAGTCCATGTGTAATCATTCTTATCCAGAGCACCTCTAATCTAGCATATGCAAAAACAAACCCTTATCTTCCCCCCAAACCAAATTCCCTTTCAGACTTCTCAGTTTCTGTCAGCTGTAATATCATAATCATTCTGCTCAAAACCTTAAAAGCCATCTCAGATTCTTTTCCTTTATCTAGTCAGTCAAAAAATATTTTTTTCTTCTTCTTCAAAACTGTCTATTCTTCCTCAAAATACCTTTTGTGTCCTCTTGATATTGGCTGTTAGCACCTCCCAGCTGAATTATTACCAAGGCCTCCTGACTATTTTTTCAGCTCACTCTACCCTACTCAGCTTTGCCACCACTTTGACATCCATCTTCCTAAAACAATGATGCCCTGATGTTACTTATCTGACTATCCTGGACTAATGGTCTTTTCAACTGAAAATGAGCAGCTATAATTAACATAATGAAATAGTTTTTCCCCCCCAAAAATATAGATAGGGTGCTGATGAATGATGTCATCTATAAGAATCAAAACTAAGAAAACTTAACCCATTTTAGAATTATAGTTTATTGGTGCACATTAGAGAATGGTCACAGTAGAATGTTGCAGCTGAAGTCCAGGCAGATGGTGGTGAGGTAAGAGAACAGAGATACCTTGTGGACAGCTAGAATGCAGGCTTGTGCAGGACACATGGCTGGTGAGTTTTGAATAATGCACAGAAACCAAAATTTTCCCCCAGGGGAAGCCCAAAATGGACAGTTTCTCCCTGCATCTCCTTAAATAGCACATGAGCCTGAGCACCTAATAAATCTCTCCATGCTTGAAATGGCTAGTTGAACTCATTGCCCTTCCTGTCCCTATCATTTATGGCCAAAGCTAATTAACGTAGGCAACCTAACCTCCAACTCACTCATTTCTGGTCAGTCTCTCTATAGTTCAAGATCCCCAGCTTCAATGTTGGCACTCCTGTCTTCTTCACTCCTGTGCCACAGTCCACCATATGTACATAAGTGTATTCACAGGACTCTACTAGGAATCCTGCAAGGGATGAAAAACATAGGCAGGCTTGACTAATCCTACTTTTCCCTCTTCTGTCTTCCTACAAATATGAGGTGAGGACCTACTTTCTGCCACATTACTATGGATTTTGTAAAGATGAAATTAAATATCATAGATTTCCTATCTTCAAGAAACTGACCTGCTAGATGATAACTTGACTCTCTCTCTCTCTCTCTCTCTCTCTCTCTCTCTCTCTCTCTCTCTGTGTCTCTCTCTCCCTCTCTTTCTTTCACTAATTCATGCTCACAGGAGCATGTATGTGCACATACACAGATACATACATACAAGACTATGATAGGGATTAAGAAACAATTGCATGTGGACTGTTTGTCTACTGAACCTTGTAGACTTATAAGGTTAAGTAAGTGGTAGAATGCTTTGGGTCTAACAGGCTTCATTAAATTTAAGCTTCTGCAGGTAGAGTCACTGTCCCAGGTAATCCACACAGCCTGGGAATGAAGAGAGGTAGAGGAGGTTAGGAGAGGAGAGAGATGGGAACAGCAAGTGGAAGGGCCAAAAGGGCAAACAGAAAACCCAGCTCTCCTTTCTGGTGCATTTTGTTCATTGAGCTGATGCTTTGGGAGAGGTGTGCTCTGAAGGCATAATTCTTCCAGAACTTTTCTTCTTCTAGACTACTCAGCCTGTCATTGAGCCTCTTGTAGGCAGTAAATTCACCAGATAAGGGTTGTCTTCAGGGCTGCCTTTAGGAGACACTGTAGGTGAGCCTCATTGGGAGGCTGCTAACTAATTCCTGAAGCATCAAGATGACCGCCTAAGATAAAAAACATCTGTGAGCTTGCTGACTTGTAAAAGGGTCCTGTCAACCCCTTCCCATCTCCATTTGGGCCTCCTGAGAGGTTCTTGACATGGAGCTGGACACTGCATGGGCCAGGACTTTGATATCTATGAACATGGTTTCAACCTTAGAACAGAAAAATAGGTGGTTATGAGTGCTTCTCAGGGGTTACCTTGCACCTGCCATCTCTGTCTGAGCTCTAGAAACACAAGAAGAGAGGTGGCTAAAAGTTGAGATTTCCATTATCTTCCCTATCATTCAAGAGACAGAAAGGTAGAGTGTTAGTTGCTGTTTTTTTTGGCCATATGTTATTTGATTATCCTCATGTCAAAAGGTGGGATCTTTGAAGCCTCTCGTGGAATCTAGGTGGACCTTGATGGCTGCTTTGACCATTTGGACTACGGTGGAAATGATACTTTAAAGGTCAGGTCACAAAAGACCATGCAACTTCTACCTAATTCTCATGGGACGATTATTCTGAGGGAAGCCAGTGCCCATGCAAGTCTGAGTAACAGACAACCATCACACTGAAGATGCTACATGAAAGGACTTCCACTATCACTCCCAGCTGAGCTCCACTTTCCAGTCATCCCACCAAAATACCAGATACGGATGGTTGTCCTGATTCCTCCAGACCAGCTCTTCTGCTGGTGAGAACCACTTACGGATCTTGGTGAATGCCAAAAGGAACAGAAGAATCACTCAGGTAAGCCTTGCCTGAATTCTTGAACTATAGAATCCAAAAGATATAATAAAATGCATGTTGTATTAAGCTTCTGTGTTTGGGGATAGTTTGCTACACAGCAATTGTAACCAGCACAGAAGAGCATGCGGTCTGGGAATAAGTGCCAAAAGTCCTATTAAGGGTGCTCTGGGGGTCGGGAGGAATGGTTGTGTATAAGTTGATGTTGTTGAGTTCCATAATCTCTGCCTTGTCCTCACATGGCACTCCCCTTTACATTCATGCCTGGGTCCAAATGTCTCCTTTCTGTAAGGACACCAGGCATATTGAATTGAGATCCATTCTAATAACCTCATCTTAACTAAGTACATCTGCAATGATTTATTGCCAGGTAAAGTCACATTCTGAGGTACTACATGGTAGAACTTCAACATATGAATCTTGGTGGGGGTGGTAGGTACAGAATTCAAGCCACAGCTGGACTGTGTAATCTTTACTATAATGGAAAGTACTAATGCCTTGACTACCCCTCCAAAGAGATGCTGTAAGACTTAAATAAAGTAGGCAAACTCAAAGGACTATGTGTTGGGTGTTGATGCCTCAGTCTTCCTGCTCCTGTCCTGAGCAAGGCAGTTTGTGAGGTGTGCAGTGTGATGTCCCACATGCCAGGTGCTCAGCTGCTGTGCATGTATAAGGGTGTGGGCTGAATGGGAGTCTCGGTGGCATTTTGTGAGGGGATTTTTTTGGCTGGTGTTTCTGTGTTGCGTGGGCTGGAGCACATTTGTGTTATTTTCACTTCCTACATTAGCAAAGGCAGGTGCACAATTATGGAGAACTTCATCCCTCCTTGTCTGCATAGGGGGTTTGTGTGTGGTCAAGTTGTTATGATTAAAAGCAGCACACTGAACACAAGGGGGCACAAAGCAGCAAAGAATTCAAGCCAGGCTACTTCCCTTGCCCTATTCAGCAGGGGCTTGGCAAGTCATGATGAGAAACGAGCAGTCACTTCGACACAGAGGCCCTAAGGCAGGGGTCTCAGTATCCAGAAGACAAAGATGCCTGCCCAAAGTCATAATCTACAGCCTCGTCCATCTTTCTCTCCTCACGCCAATGGGGACTTGACCCGGTGCCTCACAGAGTCCCAACATCTTCACTGTGTGCATGGCTGCCAGTTGGGAAATGCCTTGGGAAGCCCTCTCAGAGGGGCTTGAGTTTCCTGGAAAAGCCCAGTTTTCCAGAAAATAGAGACATACATGACTTACTCATTTTGCAGAGGGCTAGTTGATTCTGAACCCATGCCCCCTGAGAGGTCTAGACTGTGTTGAAAATAATTTCTCTTTAAGCATTTGTGCTTCCACATCTGAAAACCAAATCTGACTACAGGAACAAATTCAGCCTTCGTGAGAGCATGTGGAGTGTCCTGGGATGGGATTATGCCAGAAAGCCCATAGAACTCTGCACGCTGGGACCAGGATTCCCTCTGGATTCACTGAGGTTATTTGAGGATGAGATGACTGGAATTAAAGCTTATAGAAAAGAAATTTCAAGGAATGATGAATTGAGTGATAAGCTCTGGGGCTACTATCTCAAAGCCTAATGAAGTAAAGGCCCGTGATCCTGCTTCCAAAACAGTCTTCTCACTAGTGACAAGCAAATGTACGTTTCAATTGCAGACTACACACTTGATTCAACCCCTACCCCCATATCAATGGACATTCTCCCACAGCTCTATCCTACCTCTCCCCATGTCTTTTCTATTCTCCTCTTGGATCATGTCCTCTCTAGTCACATGAGGCCAAGAAAATCCCTGATACAGTAGGTAGGTTTATCAAAGTATATTCTGAGATCAACTTATATCAGAATTACCTTTCCACGTGGGGAAGGACATCAAAAGGCAGAGTTCTCAGCTCTATCTTATACCCATGGAAACAGAGAATCTGGACATAGGGTTCTGTTTAGGTCCTTGGTACTCAAGGGATGGTCCAAGGACCAGAAACACCAATAGTACCTAGAGTCTTGTTAAAAAGACAGACTCTCTGGTTATACTCAGGACCAACTAAATCAGCAACTTCATTTTAGCAAGACACCTGCCCCCCCAAGGTGAATCGCAGACACATTTATGCACATTAATGCTCAGAGGCCTAGTCATTGATCTGACTCTTCATAGCCACAGTTGGGTTTCCTGCCTGACTTTTGGTATTCATAGCAAGACAATGACTTAAGAAGAAGCACTTTAGCCAGCTGCCCTTAATTTCCATCTCCATCTTATTTTATCCAGATACAATTATCAGAGACTACGATGAAGGTTCTCTAGCCCCTAAAGAGTCAGTATCATATCTTCCTTCCCTTCATCCTGAAATTGCCTTTGGACTTCACATTTTCTGACTTTCAAAGCACAAAGCACCTTTTATTAAAGCATGAATAGGATTGATGCCTAGAACAAGCTTCACCTACTGACATACTATCCAGCACCTCCTTTTGAATGCAGCCAGTGTTATTTCTTGATGCCTCATGCTAACCTTCCATTGCAACACTTACATATGGACAAAATATCTGCGTGAAATGATAGAAAGAAAACCGATGAGGCCCTCCAAGGAGAGGAAGTGAGTGGCTTTGAAAATGGGTGGGTGGCATCTCCCTGTATTCCCATTTGTAACTGTTAGGGTATAAAGCTTCATAGAGAGGGGCACTTGCAGAGAAGAGCACTGGGTATTAAATGGAAACCAACTTTGTAATAAACTATTAATAAAATAAAAAATAAAATTAATAAACTATTAACAAAACAAAAACAAAGAAAAAAATAAATTTAAAGTAAACATGAAACAGAAAAATCATCCTGTCCTTTAATTATCCTATGCAAAGCCTACATGGTGGTGACTGTTTCAGGTGACAAACCAACAGTACTCATCTGTCACTCAGCCAAACATTTGTGTATCCACTAGAGGATGCATTCTTGGAGGGGAAAATAAATTTGAAGGCAGTGGAGGGGCAAAGAAAGAGAAAAAATAAAACTTATCTCAACACAAAGGAATTAACCGGAAAATTAAGGGAGCTGGAGATTTAGGGAAAGTGAAATGTGTATGATCTTCCTCTCTTCTTGCCTTAGCTAGCCTGTATTCACTTTTTTTCTAAAATCTCTGCATGAGGTTCACAGAAGCAAAAATGTTCAGAGCCACCTGAAACTCATCTTCCTTGGATGAATTCCCAAATGTTGCCCTAAATCGCTGTTGGACATTCTGGAATTCACAGAAGTGGCCACAAGACCTTTAGTCAGAATTTGACGGAGATATTGAATGATATGAGATACAGGACAGGAAGAGGGTGAAAGAAAGTTACTTTCTGGACCTTCTTGGAAGAGGTCCCATGCTCATGACTTCATTTTGAAATGGCAGGAAAAACAAAACACATTGAAACAGGGCCTCACTAGCAGTCCCAACTCAAACGGATGCACGGAGAGCTGCTGAAGTGTTCAAAACACTGCCAACTGGCACTTACATATGCAAATGAGCTACAAATGTGACGGTCCAAATTTTGGGTTATGTGTGCCAGGACAGAGGGGACAGAGGGAGCATGTGTCTATTTCAAGACTGCACCTTTTTTAGAAGCGAATTTCTACATTGTCAGCTTCCCTGAAACCATTATCTCACATTTTGAATTATAAACATTTCTTTAATTCCATTGCCTGATTCACATTTCAGAGAGACTATCATGCGTATCTGGAGGTTGTAATTGGTATCAAGTGCTGTGATGTTGAACAACACTGCTCTCACCAATAGCATCTTTTTTTTTAAAGATCATCAAGATCTGATCTGCTGGCAAATGTGTTTGCTGAAAAGTATAAATGTCAGTAGACCCAGGGTTTAATGAGGACACACAAAGAAAGATGCACTATATTTTTATTCTCCTCCAGGAAAATCTATTATAGCGTTTCAAAAATAAGATGTCATCGTCAAAGCATCTTTTCTAGCTTGTCTTCGCATACATGCATTAACCCAGGACTAACTTGCAAAATGGAGACTCGGTGGCTTCACTTCCAACTTGCCACCATTAGTAATCCTGCTCAAGTCACGTGTGGGGACTGGCTCTGCCTGGAGAAAGGACACAGCATCCATCCTCCTGCTGGCTGGGCAATCACATTTGCTACCAAGGTCCCCCCGACTCTGCTTACCCCGCCCTGAACCTGTCTTGCCTTATCAGGTCTCCTGTTCTCCAGGGTCACACAGCTCTGGAATTTGCATCTAGCCTTATAATCTGTCCTGGTTCTTATCTGTACACCTGACCTCTGACCTGTCCCTAGCTTTGAATGTCACACTTCCTGGCTGCCTCGTGTGACCTGTGTACCTTTCGGTGAGTCACCGCACTCTTGGGGCTTTATGGTGCCTACTTCTTGCAACAGCAAAGTTGCTTCTGATTCTTCTAGTTGCATCCAGATGGTCCGCACCCATGCCCTGTGTAACGCCCTCAGTTTTATTCAACCTAAAATTATTAACGAAGATTTGACTGATGCAGAACCTTCTTACCAGTTACTGTCCTTAAACCACAAACACTACAGAGATGTGGAAAGAGTAACAAAATCTTCAGGTATAAGACATTTCATAAAAAATTACACAAAATGAATGCGTGCCATCATACCTGAGCCGTGAACAAAAGTGGTTCCTCTGGAGAAAAGGGAATCGAGGAACCACAGGAGTGTGGTTCTCCACTCAGAGCACATCTGAGAGCCAAACAAGTTCCAGAGTCTTCCTGCCTTCCCGAATCAACCTGCCTCCTCAACTCAAACTCCCTTTCTTATCAAGAACAGGACAGGATCTGGGATTTTACCCCACTCTAAGCTTATAAGTACTTGGTATCATTTCATGGCTATTGGCAGAAGAATCAAGTCCCCAGGAACAGAGACAATGGACTTCATCATTTCTGGCAAAAGCAGTTCCTGTTCTTGTTCCACATGTTCCTGTTCTTGCAGATCCCCAGTGCATCCCACACAGTAGTGCAAAGGCCCACTGTGGATGGCCGCATGGGCAGTGGGCTGCAGTAGAGGACAGGAGCAGAGATTGGGGGAAATTGGGAGATTCACTTCCTCTGTCCTGCAGACACTCTGTGCACCTGGTCCTGCCATCAATCATGCTCATGTTGTCAGCCCCCCAATGCACTGTGCCCCAAACTTCCACTCAAGGAAAGTGATCCTTCTTCAAGCATCTCTGCAGAGATCTCTTCCCCTCCGCAAAACCTTCTCTGATTCCTCTTCCTCTCTCCAAAGGATGCTTCTCCTACATCTCAGATTATATACAACATTCACTTCATTCTTTCTTTTCGGGGCACTAGCTGCATGTATGTCTGACTCTCCTCCAGACTAGAAGGCCTGTTTGCAGCTCTATGCCTCATGTAAGCTCATGGGCATGTCAGATAAACAAAAATGACCATGGGAGAGAGAAATGTTGAAATCCAAAGAAAAAACTTATAAAGACATATTAAAACCAACCACCTTCCTTTCAGATATTGATTTCTAAACACCATTCTGTAATAAAAGAAACTAGACCCCCTTGGAGAAATGGCTAGTACCAGGCCTGGGGCAGGAACAGCCTGGGATGCACCCGGCCTATCCAGTGGTATCAGAAGGTAAGGAAATGCTCAGAAAGGATGGGGGCATGTTGGAAGGACTCAAGAGTCAAGTCAAGGAGCTCCAACGGCCACAGCCAGAACAAGTAAAAAACAGTAATATTGTATTATAACCCAAAATCCAAAAGAAATATTAATGAACCCATATCAATAAAAATCAATAATTGAATAAACAAATACAAGAGAAAGAAGGGACAACTTTTTCTTAGAATAAAATTCTGATTAATAATGCAGAAAGAGTGATGGAAATGGAGAATCATTCTCAGAACGCCACGGTTATCATTGCTGTAGGCAGACGTCATCCATGAATGCTAATATCAGCATGCAAATGTTTAAGAAGAAACATAATTCCGGCATAGACTCCAAGTACCTCCCCCAAGGCGTTTATTACATATAAAGGGAAAATAATGGCTTAAGGTGGAGAAACCAAGCAGATGCCACTTCACCTATGTATGATGCCACCTCATCCACAGTAAGACATAATGATATCACGCACCCCTGATAGGAAATACTGAGAAAGGCATGTCACTTCTGCCATATTCTTTCCTCAAATACATAACTTAAAATCTGTTCACAAGAAAAAATCAGATAAACCCCAATTGAGGGACTTTCTCCAAAATACTTGACCAGGTCTCTTGAAAAAGGTCAAGGCTATGAAAAACAGAAAAGATTAAGGAACCGTCACAGATTGGAGAAAACTAAGGAGACATGAGAAATAAACATAATAGGATCTTTGGATTAGATCCTGGGGGGCTGAGGGGGGGAAACAAGGGACACAGGTGAAATTCTAGTGAAGTCTGTTGTGGGTTCATAGTGCTATACCAATATTACTGTCTCAGGCCGAATCACTGTGCCATGATGATGCAGAATGACCTTAGGGGCGATTGAAAGGAAGACATATAGGGAATCCCTGTAACATATCTGCAACTCCTTTTTATGTCTAAAATTATTTCGAAACGTAAGAAAACATTTTAGGAAAACGAGTAGTGAGAATTCAAGGAAAATAGCTAAGCATTTTACATATAGGAATGCCTTAACTCATACGACAACACTAAGAGGGACATACCTGTGTTGTACCCACGTTATACCTGATACGTGGTTCTCAGCTATTAAATAATAAGGCCGGGATTGACCCCAGTATCTGTGTGCTTAGCCTCACTGGGCAAGGCCAAGTGGTTCTCGGGGATATCATTTTGTTTTTTGTCTCCCTGCTCCAGGCTCCAGAGTAGAGGTTATCAGTAACTGAGAACGTACGTTGTTCTAAGCACCACTAAAAAAAAGTCTCTGCATCCATTTTACTCCTCTGGGAACCTCATTTCCATTTTACAGATGAAGAAACTAAAGCCCAGAGAGGTATGCCAGTAACTATATTTTGATAGAACAGTTTTTGCTTTTCTAAGTTCCCCCAGTAGCCAGGTTGACAAAGTAAAAACTCAATTTCCCAGTGTTCTGAGCCAACGGGTCCCCCCACTGGCTTCTACGCAGGAGAGGCCTTTGTGCGGGGTCTGAAGATGAAAAAGAGGGCTTGTCCTCTGGCTGCAATGGAGCCAAGGCGCAGGCTGCAGGCTGCGGGCTGCAGGGGGGAGGCTCTGCCTGTGGATTCCAGCCTGCTTCCAAAGAACGGCCCCGCCCACTTCAGATGAGTCAGCGGGAGTCCGCTCCCCCACCACCCCTGTATTACATGATACGTGCTTCCCAGCCGCTAATTCCCTGCTGAAACTTTTTTGAAATACCTAAGTTGGCTTTTGTTTTCCTGACCAAACACTGATTACGAATTTAAATGACTTTCCTCAAATCACACAGCTGGTAAGTAGCAAGGCTGCATCTATTAATCTGCTCTTGTAACAAATATTTACTGAATACCTAAATGTTTCCAGTTCTACACTTGGATAAGAGCCTTTTTCCGACCCCCAGAAGACCATTTGGTTGGGAGTCTGACAATCTTCCTAGCTGTCCACGTCTCCGTCCACTTTAACCCTCTGTGGATCCTGCTTCAAACCAGATGAACATTTTGCTAGGGAGAACACGAAATTTCATTCACCTGTGAGCATCACCATGGCTGAAACCCGTCTACCGCCTCTGACACTTTTAATCACCGCGGATTGAGCTGCATTTGACTACTCACCCTCTCTTTGGGACATATGTTCTTCTGCTCTCCCTCTTCCAGAACAGTCTTAGAACCAATCGTGCCTCAATTCCTGCCTAGTTCTTTTTGCTACTGCTGAGGTTCCAACACACATCATTGCCAAAGCCAAGTCGTTGATGACAGGCAGCTAACACCAAGTGCAATACTCATACAGAGAAACTTTGTAAGCTTTGCAAACTGTGAAGTGCTAATAAAAATTAATTCTTTTTTTTTTTTTTATGGCATCAGTCACAGTCCAATTCTGTCACTAGAAGCCTGGCTCAGAAAATGTAATTTAAAAGGAAATATTGACTTATTAATTAGTGTTAGGAAAGCATCAACCACAAGCTCAAAGTATTAATAGGCACAGGTCTGTCGTGATTCTAATTAAGCAATACCAGCGTTGCAGATTTCTGGTTTATTGTGCCAAATTCTACATAAGCAGCCATTTCTGGCTAACGCTACTAATACCCAGTTAATGTAAATGTTAGCCAGGTTTATTCTTCAACACGAACAGTTTTAGATTGAATTTGATAATTATAAAGCTATGTGGGAAATAATGTGAAGACGGGAAAGAGGAAGCAGAGTTGGAAGGAAGCACAAATTCACAGCAAGGACTCATCCCTGCTGTCCCCTGAGCCAGCTGTCCCCAGCCATAGCAGGGTTTTGTGACATCCAGAGGAAAACAGACAGGATGGGGCCACAGCAAGGTGAGAGAGCACACTTACCCTGTCCCAAGGCGGTAATGTTTGCTGAGCTCCCGGCAGAAGTGACTGGGCAGAAACATAGGTCCAGAAGAGGTAGCCTTTCCAATTTTTCCAGAGAAGTTAGAGTTGGATAATATATATAATATAATATATATAATATATATAATTTTGCTCTTTAAAATTTTTGACAACGAATCACCTTTCATTAAAACAAAACTGGGTCTGTCACCTCTGATTTTATGACTACCTTGAGGTTTGAGACACCTATATTTAAAATAAGTGGACCTTGGGGCACCGGGGTGTCTCAGCCAGTTAAGCATCTACCTCTTGATTTTAGTTCAGGTGATGAGCTCACAGTTCAAGCCCCACATCAGGCTCCCAGCTGGCAGCACAGAGCCCGCTTGGGATTCTCCCTCCCTCTCTCTCTCTCTCTCTCTGCCCCTCCCTTGCACGCACACTCTCTCTCTCTCTCTCTCTCTCTCAAAATAAATATAAAAATATTTTTTTTTTTAAATGAGGACCTTTAAGAGACAGGAAGCTGAAAGAAGGAATCCTTCCTTATGAAGCCTCCATTTGCTAAGCACCACATTAGCGTCAGGATATCATGACCTCATTTATAGAAGGAAGCAACTGAGACTCGAGGTGGAAAAATAAACAAGGGAAGGAAAGAGAGAGGAAAAGGCTCTGATGTCCCATTCCTGCTGGAGGAGAAGCAGCGCTCTGGTGAGGACACGAGATTTCTAAGGCAGGCAAAGCAGCAGCCTCCTTCTGAAAACTTGGCTAGTTTGTTTATTAATTTATTTCCTTCACATGTTTGCTTTTATTTTTAGAATAACTGATACACTTGGAATCCTAATGTATTATCCCTCAGGGAATTAAAGTCTGCAGCTTCCTGTCTTCAAGTCACTGATTAAATTTAAAAGGAGTTGGTCGTCAGGTCTCATCTGTGTGTGTGTGACCTGGCGTTCTCACCCCCTTGGTCTCTCTCCCGTCACCGCTGCTCACAGGGCTGTGACAACAAGCAGTAGAGGGGGTGCTTGCAAACAAACAGCCGAGGGTAGTTGGTGGTGTCAGTTCCCTGGAGGGGGTGGGGCATGCGCCAGCCTTCCAGGCTTCTCCATTGCAATCCCGCTGGGGAGGACCCAAGACGTGGCTGCCTCCACACTGCCAGCCCACTCTCTGCCTATTGTTCCGCACGTCTGATTTCATACTTAATAATGGGGAGTGCATTCATTTTCCAGGCTTCTGGAGCAAAGTACCACAAACTGGGAGGCCTAACCCACAGAAAGCTGTTGTCTCAGAGTTCCGGAGGCTACCAGTCGAGCATCAAGGTGTTGGCAGGAGGACCGCAGGGGAGAATGTGTGCCATGCCTGTCTCGTAGCGTCTGGGGCTTTGCTGGCAATCATTGGTGTTCCTCGACGTGTGGAATCCACACCCCAATCTCTGCTTCATCTCCACTTGGCCTTCTCTGTTTGCTCGTGTCTCTGTGGCCAAATTTTTCCTTTTCCCTAGGACACCATCCTATTAGATTAGGACCCACCTTAATGACTTCATCTTTTTTTTTTTTTGATGTTTATTTATTTTTGAGGGAGAGAGAGAGCGTGCGCACATGAGTTGTGGAAGGGGAGACTGAGAGGGAGACACAGGATCGGAAATAGCCTCCAGCCTCTGAACTGTCAGCAGGGAGCCCAATGTGGGCCTCTAACTCATGAACCATGAGATCATGACCTGAGCTTAACCAACTGAGCCACCCAGGGACCCCAATGACTTCATCTTAATTTAACTAATTGCATCTGCAACAGCCCTATTTTTAAATAAAGTCACCTTCTGAGGTACAGAATTTAGAGGCACACATTCAACCCATAATAGGGAAGAAGTCTCCTCCATCTGCTAGAGACAAAGTAGATGTTGCAACCCAGAGAAGACTGATTAGGGTTGAGGTCCAAACCTGTTCTCTGCTGTTCATGGAGAAAATTACAAATGTCTGGAAGTTGAAAACAATCCAGAAGCTCCCCAGGGCCTCCCTACCATAACTGTCCCTGTTCATAAAATGCCCTGGCCTCCCTCGCCTCCCCACTTTCACCTTGAACATGGACAACTCCTGCGCCCATAACAAACATGTGAAAGGGACCCAAGTGCCTCTACTGATTGCTGACACGGCCAGTATGCTGTTCTCTGTGTCACATGAGAAGAGCTCTACACATCAACCTGCTTTCTGTTTATTTTTGTCAACTCCACTGTATGCACATCTCTGACTCTGAGCTGTCAGCCTTAGGGGAATGGAGAAGATCATCCATATTAGGTTGCAAAAGATTGGTCTCTAGTCACTACACAAATTATTTTAGCCATTTTGAAGTGAATCCTGTTCTTCACTGAGATGCCCCTGACTACTCAGAAACTGTTGGAGTTCCCACTTGCATCCTGTGAATTCCTTCTGGAGCAATCCTTTTGGCTGCTTCTGTGCGGAGCTGGGGGAGGCACCTGGGCTGTAAGATGATGGACCTGGATGGGCTCCAAGCCCTCTGGCGGTGCTTGCTCCACCCTCTCCTGCTCTCTGAGCTACCACAATTCACTTCCAAAATTGTCCCCAGCCCTGCTGTCACAACACAAACACAGCTCACTTCTCACTCCAAAGTACAGCATCTAGACGTGCTTCCTAAAGTCCAGAGGATCTGGCTGCCAGGAGAGCCAGAAGGGATGTTCCTACATTTTACTTTTGTCTTTGGGCCAGAAAGTGCATATATTAATATTTCTACTGCTGTGTGCAATTCTCTCACTGTGTGTCTACAGCCATACCCAGTGCAGGGAGCGATGGATCTACAGCTCGTGGCCATGGGTTCCTATTGACATTTAATTAAGACCTCTCTTAATTTTACATTTGAGGCCATTCAAGAGGGAATGGGGCCAAAGTCTATCTTTAGATTGTACTTAAAATGTTCGTTATGCAAAATGATAATGCCAACCAGATTTCCAGGGAGAACTCTTAAACTGTCCTCCCCACCCAGAGCTACCGTTAACAAAGTACCACAAACTGGGTAGCTTAAAACAATAGAAACGGACTCTTTCACATTCTGGAGGTGAGAAGTCTGGAATCAAGGTGTTGGCTGGGGCTTCCTTTCTCTGAATCTTATAGGAAAGATCCTTCCTTGCCTCTTTCCAGTTTCTGATGGTGGGCAGCAATCTTTGACATTAGCTGGCCTGTAGCTACACCTCTCCAATATCTGCCTGTTGCCACACGGCATTTTCCTCTCTCACTGAGTGCTTCTGTGTCCAAATGACCCTCTCCTTATAAGGACATTGGTCATCTTGGATTAGAACCACCTTGATGACCTCATCTTTACTTGATTACATCTGCTTTGACCCTATTTCCAAATAAGGTCACATTCACAGGTACCAGGGCTTAAGATATAAATATATCTTTTTTGGGAGGGGGGGACATAATTCAACCTATAACATTGTTTAAAAGTAAAATTCTCTTTAGATGCTTCCAAAACATACATTTAAATGCTGAAAATAGCCACACCAACTGAAAAAACTTGGCTTTGAAGACCTCAGTGGCTCCCTGTTATCTACATAATGTTGAAATACCAGGGTCTAAGAGTGACCCAACCAATCTGTCTACTCTTCTAGATCCATCATTTTTGTGAGCACCTGTGAGACTTTGCCACTCCTGATGCACACTTCTGGGAATACTTTTCCCGTACACCAACATCTTTCAATATCTTTCCTGTGAAAGCTTAGCCAACTGCTCACTTGTTAGCTTATAAATTTCTATTGACTACATACTACATGGCAGGCACGGTGGAGGGCGGGGGAGGGCGATGAAAAGCACAGACCCTCTCTTCCAGGTGTCCCTGGTCCAGGGGAGAGCATACAGGACAACTGTGGTGCTAGAAACAAGCTTCCAGGACGATGGAGGAGGCAAAATTGACCATATGCACTGAGTCCCTCTCTCACAAAGCCGACCGTGAGCCAGGCACAATCGCTTTCATGATCTCTCCTGATCCTCACACACACACTGTGGACGGTATTAGTAACTCCATTCTGCAGATAAGAAATCTAAAGCTATGAGAGAGTCAGTGATTTGACTCAGTCACCCAGTCAGCAAGTGAAGACTTCCTCTTACACGCGTCTCATTCCCAAATCCTTGCTGTTAGCACTAGAACCTGTTGAAGTTGAATGGCAGCTACATGGGGAATTTTAACACTGTTCTAATACTTCATATGTTTGAAAGTGTTTGTACTGAAAATGTTTCAGAAGCAAAGAATGAAAGCTTTGCTAGTAACCACTGCACAGGGCCTAACAGGCAGGGCCTTGTATCTCCCGGCCAGAAGATTACTTCTGAACTCTCCTTGCTCCTATCTGGACCACTCATGTAGAGCATCACACTTATATGTGTACTAT
Organism: Suricata suricatta; assembly: GCF_006229205.1. NCBI lineage: Eukaryota > Metazoa > Chordata > Mammalia > Carnivora > Herpestidae > Suricata > Suricata suricatta. The sequence goes on along the minus strand of NC_043713.1, from coordinate 19,451,049 downwards.
ATTTTCCATCAACATCAACCCCCAACATAAACACATACACACACACACACACACACACACAGACAAGTCCAAAAAAGAATAGAAAAACAACATATTTATTGTAAAATGAATATATATGACTATTTATTGACCAGCATGGTGATTTGCATGTATTACCAGAGAACAAATATTAATTAATTAATTAATTAAAAGACATTGCCTAGAGCTCATTTTTTATTTTATGAAGGCCTTTAAACTAGCAAAACTGTCTGTCTTATTTACAATGTGTGATTTAGACATTTCACTGTTATCACTATCATATCTTATTTTATATTAATTTATACATCTTTAATTATGTTGTTAATATAAATTAATAATATATGGTCACTTGCCCTACATACATAAGTACATATTTGTTACCCATACGAATATAAGCTTCAAATGGAGTGATTTGTGTCTGCTTTTACTCATTAATGATTCCCAAGCATCTAGAATAGTACCATGTACACAATAAGTATTTAACAGTTACTTGTTAAGTGAATTAATGAATGGGCCAATAACTCATAGGTCCTGTGGACTACTGCAGGAAAGAAAGAAATGCAAGTAAGTCACTAATTTTGTATCAGTCTATAAACAGCATCCACATAATTTCAGCAGTCATGTATTTGGGGTTGCATTGAAACACTACTTCAGCTTCGGTGATTTGGTTTTACTTAACAGGGATACCTTGGTTATCTAGATATCACTTCATAGGTCACCCTTAACCATCCAGATCTCAATCCAAAATAAGAAGCAAGCAGCAAATACCATGGCATTGCCATAACACATATTACACAGCTCCTGTCCCTGTGAGCTATTCTAATAAGTTTGACTATCTGTTTTTCTGTATCTCAAGAGAATGCAACTATTAAAATAAGAGGGCCATGATAACATCAGACCGAATGGATATCCATACATTGAAAAAACAATGAATCTCAAACTACAACATCATATCTTATACAAAAATTAACTCAACAGATCATAGACCTAACCACAAAACACAAAGCTATCAGCATTTTAGAATATTGATAAATTTTTATAGCATTGAGTTTGGCAAACATTTCTCAGATACATTACCAAAAGCATAATCTACAAAGAAGAAAGTAATAAATTAGAATTCCACAAAATTAAAAACTCTGTGAAGGTCATTGTAAAGAGAATGAGAAAACAAGGCATGGACTGAGAAAAAAATATTTGCAAGTCACCTATCTACAAAGGATTTGTATCCAGAATACATAAAGAACCTTAAAACTCAGAAATAATAAGATATACAACATCATTTTTTAAATGGACAAAATCATTTGAAGAACCACTTCACTAAAAGAAAAAAAGGTACATGGGGGCACCTGGGTGTCTCAGTCGGTTCAGTGTCCAACTCTTGATTTCAGCTCAGGGTAAAATCTCGCAGGTCATGAATTCGAGCCTGCTGTCTGGATCTGCCCTGACAATGAGGAGCCTGCTTGGGATTCTGTCTCTCTCCCTCTCTTTCTGCTCCTCCCCTGCATGCTCTCTCTCTCTCTCACTCTCTCCTCTCTTTAAAGTACCTTTAAAGGCACATAAAAACATGCTCATCAACATTAGTCGCTGGGGAAATGCAAATTAAGACTGCCATAGGATACTACCTCACACACATCAGAATGGCTAAAATAAAAAGTTGCAACAATGCCAAGCCCTGGTGTGGATGCAAAGCAGCTAGATCTCTCACACATTGCAGGTGGGAATGTCAAACAGGATTACCACTCCAGAAAGCAGGCAGTTCCTTAAAAAGTTGACACGTACATACGCTTCCCATATGAACCTGCAATCCTAGGAGAAATGCAAATTTACTTCATATAAAAGCCTACACACAATGCCCTTCAATGGAGGAATGAATCACAAACTCTTGTACTTTCCGTTGATGCAATACTACTCAGCAATAAAGAAGAAGGACTTGTTACATGCACTGGCTTGGATGAATCTCAAAGGCAACATGTTAGTGAAAGGGTATGACTCTGAAAGGATGACAGACTATATGATTCCATTTATATGACATTCTCCAACAGATAAAACCGTGGGGACAGAGAATAGATTTGGGATGTTGGGCTTTAGGGACAAAAGGAAGGTACAACTATAGAGTGCACAAAGGATTTTGTTGGAGTATCCTAACTGGTTAGCCAACATACCCATGTTGATATACATAGAATTGCATGCCGAAAAAAGCATCTAAGTTATTTTAATGGATAAAGTTTTAGAAAAGGTCAGTGACCAGCTGAAGATATGATTGTACCAGTAACAGTTGATAGCTGCCAGGCTAAAGAGGGCCAGGTGGCTACAGCAATCTGGGGCCACGAAGAATGACAGCCAGATGCCCCATTTCCACACGCCTATGGCCATTGGTATGTTCCAGTACAGAGAAGGCACGGTACTGACGACCTTCCTAATTTAATAATAATGGCATGGAGTCTTTATTTTCTGTGGAAAAATAATTATATACATTCCTATGTATATGAATAAGTATGTTTTTGAGGATAACAATGATTCATCCATGAACTGTTAGAGCCAGAATTCCTAGAAGACAATTTATGACAGAATTTCTTTCGGTCGACTTGGCAAGGTACTGCCTTAGCATGATCAATACTAGGAGACAGGGCACCATGAGTCAAAGAAAGCTCCAGTTCAGAGGCAAGAGACCCAGGTGACCCAAAGAACAAGCTGGATCACCTTGGCACAGGGACAAAGCTCAAAAGAGGCTTCAGGTGAAAAGGGTGTCCCAGACAGGAGCACATGAGGACAGACTGACGCATGGCCATGGGCCAGCCAGTCCCAGATCTACTCTTTTCTTCTTTCCTGAAACATCTGGTTTTCTCTTACCATCCTAAGAATGGGATTTTTAAGTGGCAATCTCCTGCCAGAGTAGCCTGGGAGTTTACAGTGATTTTTTTAAGGAGATTTCTATGCCAAATAATTAATACTAATATTTTTAAACTCATAATAGGGTACACTTTGTTTCTTGACAAAACCACTTATAAGGAATAGCTCATTTGCTGACAAAGCCGATTATTGATGTGTTTCTATCTCCGCCTTGTGATTTCTATGATAGCAGAATAATGAAGTATTATTTAGCTTAATACAATCACTGGAGTTTCTCTATGGTCTTGGAAGGAAGAGATACAAGCTAGGAAAATTTTTGAAGTATAATCAGTTTCCTATACAAGACATTATATAAATAAAAAGTGGAATTAATTTAAATGACAAGTGGACTGTTGTATATCTTCATTATGTCCTAGGACTAGTGGTACCAGGAAATTACTCAACTGAGAACACTTTGTTATTATAGAGGCTGTGAGAATCTAGAATAGATCTATATAAAATAACCCTCTAAATAAGATTAGAGTTAGAGCGCATTATGAACTTTTATGTTTCATAAGACAGCAAAACTCAGTTAAGTTGGAGAAAAAAATACAAGTAAATAACATTTAATAGGACAAGAATACTAAGTCAGAGTGGACTTTTCATTGAGTCAAATGAGGTCTCTACTCAATTCCACCATCTGGCATTTTGCATTTATCTGTCTGCAACATAATTTCTAAATGAGTTGACTGATTTTTAACCAAATTCAATACCTTCCCTAACAAAGAGTAATAAGATACATCTTAAACCCCTTTTGCTGCTCAGTTCTTCTCTTGTAACAGCTGATCGAATTCTGTAAATCAATCCTACCAAGAATTTGTACTAGCTTGTTTTGCAAATAACTGCTTAATATTAACAAAAAGATCTGTGTGAAAGATATGTGTATGGCCATGGCTTATTTGCACACCGGGTTTACTGCTATGTCCCTCAACTAGGATCTCACTTAGAGTAAATACATTCCATAGCACAGTAGCCTTTCCCACAGGAAATCTGTTGAAAACAAACAAAGATCTTGAAAACTTGCCCCAGAATCAAACTGATGTCGATTGCAGCCATGGGACAGGAGTCCCAAAGAGCTAGTGATTTCTCCATAATTGATGATTCTTCAGAACCACTGGTTAGGGAAACCAGTGACAATGGAAGTTCAAAAGTTGAGTTGTACATAGTGGACAATTCGGGGTTCCAGAAGATAAGTCAGTGAACACAAGCTTTGTTGTTTTAAACAACAGAGAAGCAATTGATAGTGAAGCATTTCAGATTCTCCTTAGTCAAATTATCGCATACAATCGTTATCCGGAAGGCTGCTTAGTTAGGATGGGGACTTCAGTTGTCCAGTAGAATTGCTGGGTGGCAGCGGAGCTTGTGTTTTTTTCTTGTTTTATTTTTAATTTTTTTCACTTTTATTTATTTCTGAGAGACAGAGAGAGACAGAGCATGAATGGGGGAAGAGCAGAGAGAAAGGGAGTTACAGAATCCAAAGCAGGCTCCAGGCTCTGAGCCGGCAGCACAGAGCTTAACACAGGGCTCAAACACATGGACCACGAGATCATGACCTGAGTCGAAGTCGGACGCTTAACCGACTGAGCCACCCAGGCGCCTCAGAGCTTGTATTTCCTATGGCAGATATATAAAATTGTTATGCACTTCAGGTTTAGGGTCAAAGCAAAGGAAAGCTACTCATCAAATATGCCTTCAAAATGGATGTAAACTCCAGAAGTGTGTAGGCTACAAATTGTGGGGCACAGAACTGCAGGGGAAATGTAATGAGCAAGGGAGGAAAGGTGTCAATTGTAAGAGGCTATAAACTGTGATGCAGTCATTTTAATTAAGGGTTTCCACTACATTCTCCGGGCTATTTTGAAAATGTGAGAATGTCTCATGGTATACCAGTTGGATCTTTTAAACTGAATCCTAGAATTAGAATAGGAAACTCAGTAAACACGATGCATCTGAATTTAATAAAACACCCGAAAGTAAAGTGTTTTCCTCAAATATGATTTGAAGAATTGGATTGAACTGGGTCGGATGGAGGCCAGCCACAGAAGCAGAAAGTTGGCCGGCGGTCTGCACGCACAATGGGGGATGCTCGCCCGCCAGCTGAGAGGAAGTAGGGAACAGGGAAAATGGAGTGAAGCCTGGTTATGCCAAAATAGCCATTCGTGGTTTCAAAGGGCCCTGAAAGTTCACACATGTAAAATAATTAACCTGAGAATACAGAATGAGAACAGAAAACTATTCGTTCGTTCCTTATTGATGGCAGCAAATTCACACCTTGGTTCTGGACAGAGATCTGGAAAGGACAAAATCTACGCCTCTGTTTAATTATCCTTGGCTGCATCCCCCTTTCTCTGTATCCTTTGAACGCCTCTCATCTCTTTTCTTAGTTATACTTTGAACCAGGCCAGCTTACGGTTAATATTATTACCTCATACGTATTAAGGGTTTCCATTCAGAGGGAATTTTAAACTTATTTAATCCTTATGATAGCCCTATGAGGTAGAGATTATTATACTTAAAAAAATAGATGGAGAACAAAGACTTCAAGAAATGTGTTGCCCATGGTCATGAAATGAGTACTACTTAGACCCTAACAGTCAACTTTCGTAGCCCAGGACACCAACCCACAACTGTCTCTTATGTTATTATTCCATGTATTTAATAAGGGCTTTTCCCCACTGTAATAGCAGTAAAAAAAAACAAAAACTAATCTACTTTGTCCTTGTTTTCTCTTTCATATTGGACAAGCCATAAATATTTGAAACAAACCCAGAAATGACAAGCAACCATCAGGCACAATGAGAAATGTATCCTCTTATTAGAAGGTGGGGGTGACTGTCTGCTCATAGCTACAGTTCTAGGGTGGAAGCAGGCTTGAAGAAGTACCTAATGCCTTCCTAAGCACTGCTGGACTCATTTCTGAGGGGCAAATACCTTTCAGGGATATTCAAAATCCTATGGGACTGAAGGGGCAAAAGAGCAAGGGGAAGGGTTAGGGCTGAAAGGGCCTTTGGAGAAAACCTCCTCTCTTCAATAAAAGCAACATGACATAAATTGGGTCTTTGGATCAAACTTCAAAATGGAGCATTCAGCAATGTCTCTGATCTTTGTAACATGTTGTAGTTTTCAGCTGTCACTCTGTGTTCAGCTGTTCAGGTCTCCAAATGTGATTGGTTCTTTGCCAGGAAATAATTGTGCAGGTCCATTCTTAGCTTCTTTCTGAGTGAGCACTGTGTTCACAGGAAAACATGTTGTTTCTAAATACAGGCTCCATCTTATTAAATTCTTTAGCCTATGTTTTTTTTTCTTTCTTGAGTGAAAAAGATTTTCAAGAGTTCCTAGAAAAAAACCCCAACTCCTGTCATGGCCATACATGTCTCTGTGCCTGTGTTTTTGGGGTTTAGAACATGAAGGAGAGCGTGAAGCCCCCAGATCAGTCTGTCCTACAATAGCACTGAGCACCTTATTGGTTTCAATTTCCTTTTGAGATCCGCTCTGTTAAACTTCGCAAGAATAGGTTCGCCTGTATTCCCTGAGTTAAAGAATGTGATATTTTATCCAATTTAAACAAGAACCCCATAAAAGCCAAAGTGGCAATATGTTCTCCAAACGGTTTCTTGACCTCAGCAGCCACATGCTCCAAAAGGCAATTAAGTACTGAGTAAAGAGTAGTAAATGACATGAGTCAAGGGATAATGGAAACCTCCTCCCCACCCCAAGTGATTCCCTCTATAAGTCACCCCCAACTTGCACAAATGGAGGTTTACTTCTTTGCAGAAGACAGTTTTGAAAGTGCAACTACCCTCAGGAAGGATTAAACTATTTGCCATCATTAATAACTTAATGAATTAATTGAGGGCATAATTGAGAGAAAATCAGGCATAGGAAAGAAAAAGAGAACAGGTCATCCATAAGGCACTGGCCCAGCAGTTCGTGGGGAGAAGTTTGTTGGTCTCTTGGAAGATGCCTTTAAGTGGTGTTTGAGATGGGGATTGAAACAAAAAAAGCACAAATAAGGAGAAAGTCGGCAATTTGCACAATTGCAGAATGTGCTATTTTAGGTCACGCCTGAACAGGACCATTGGTGTCATTCACTTAACTACCAGAAAATCTGTGGACAGCTATGACTGCAATGACAATAACCAGAGAGTTTGAAAGCCACCAAAGAACTGAGGCTGTATTTGCTAGCTAATTTGCAATATTTGAATGACTGCAACACCACAGATTATAAAAGTGAGTCACCAAAGGTCCCAAGTCAAATCCCTGAGTAGCTTTCTGACTGCCTGTGACATGCCAGACCAGTGTCCCCTCTAACAAGAGAAGCTGAATGGGAGCGGGGCACACCCACACGTGGCCAGGTTAGAAGCATGTAGACCTTATGATCCTATCTACCTCGTGGGAAAGGTTATTGAATTTGTGAAGGCCAGACAGAGGAATTACTGGTAGTATCTTCCCTTCCTCACAAATCTGTCATTAAATCTCCAAATCTATTTGATTGAGGATGGCGTTCCTGAGTCACGGGTAATGAATGCAATTACAGGCAAATTCCAAGTTCGAAAGCATCCAGGAAAAAAAAATCTAAAAGGTTGTTTGTTGATTAGGTATTTTCTATTTCAATCTTTCTCACATCTCCTGGTAGCTCACTCCCTGCCGCTTTGGTGTGTTTATCAAAAGCAGAATTTGCAGGATTCAAGTTCAGCCAAAGCAAACAGGCCAAAAATTGGGGAAATGATTTATCTTAATCCAAAGGTGGTAATCCAATTTATTTGACTTGAATGCTTTAGATTTCATCAGCTAAACTAGCAGCACTAGGGTTTGGCAAAATGCTGTCTAGTGAAAGCTGGTCCTGCAGTGTTGACCACTTGTGAACAGAATGATTTTCATCTTAAAAACACACATGTTGTTCTACTTTTTCATGTTTGTGGCTAGCTAGCACAGTTGGTGATAGAGGTTTCCCTGTGATGCCCTGTATTCCCAGCCTGAACAGTCGCTGCATAAATGTAGTTGCTGGTGATAAGGAGTGAGGGATGGTGAATGCATTGATGCATGCCAATCTTCACACAGGGAAGACTCCCAGGCCAGAGTGCAATCTACCTTTCATGAAGATAGTATACTATTTGAATGGAAGAAGAGATTGATTGGTCCATGTCCCTGATGCTAAGCAAAACTGAATCTATCCTACTTAAAGAATTCACAATAAAGAAAAGATGAAGATTGCATCCAGATCTAATGGTATCATTAATCTGAATGTATTTAAAACTGCTTTCATGGCTTCGAAAAATAGCAGCATAAATAAAGTAGCATGAAATAGGACAAAAGACTTCTAATTAGGAATCTATTGACCTGGGTTCTAGTTATGTTCTGCTCCAAGTTCTACATAATTTCTGTGATTAAGCCCCTTTATCTATAAGTCTCTAGGTAGGATATGAAGAGATTCCTAAACCTTTATAATCAAAATTCTAGGGTTAATTGAAGTAACTTTTTGTATCCATTGTCATATTGCTAGATTCCTACCACTATCATGTTTAGGAAGTCCTTTCCAATTTTGTTCTATTTAATTTCTCTGGTAGTCAAAATACAGAATCAAGCATGCCTTGGGCCAGCGATGGTGAGGAGTAAGTTGTTGGCATCTTGGAAGATGCATTTAAGAAGTATTTGAGATGGGGGGTTGTGAGAGGTACTTACAAAAGAAGACACACAAATAAGGAAAAAGTAGGCAATTTGCCTACTGCACAATCATAGGTAACTTCTGAACAAGATCATTTCTATCATTCAGTTAATTATCAGGAATCTTGCATAAGACTATGATTTCAGTGATACTGCAGTTATCATGCCATGGCCAAGGAAGTTAGAGCAGTGATGAATCAATTTGGATTATATCCTCCTTTATTCTTCTGCCCCTTTGATCTATGGGCCAAATCAGTCTACTTCCTGTTTTAGTCAATAAAGTTTTATTGGAACACAGCCACACTCTTTCTTTTATGGATTGTCTATGGCTGCTTTCCCACAACTCAACTATAGCCGAGTTGAATGGTTGTGATAGAGACTATATGGCCTGCAAAGCCAAAAATATTTACCATCTGGTCCTTTGCAGAAAAGGTTTGCCAGCCCTCTTCTACACACTTAACTCTATATGCACTGTTTTTCCATTGCAATATATGCTGGTTTCTTTTCTTTTTCCTGGATGTTGGCTTCTCATCTAACCAGTATCTTTGACCTCATTAAAGTCCTAACCCTTCCTAGTATTTTTATCCCAGTTCTCCTTGTCTTTCTGTTCATTCTAGGGTCATGCTTTGTTTGTTCATACAATCCTTTCTTTTGACCTAGACTCATTTGCCAATTTAATATCAGCCAACATTCCTCCCTTTAAAACCTTTAAAACCCTCTTAGAAAGTTGGCACTGGAGAAGGATTTTAATGACAATGCCTGGTAGTTAATGCGTCCTTAGTCTGTGCTGCATTGTTCTGAGTTCTTAGGGCATTTGTAGTGATAGATTGAAAATTGTTCAGGGTCAGAGACTAGGTCCTTTGTTTGTTACATTATATACATAGAACTGCCTTGAGCTGCCAGTGTTTACAATGCTATGTAAATTACTTTTATTTTCTGTTGTGAACAATTCTTCTCCATGAATTCTCTTATTGACCCCCAAACTTGGCCTATCCAAAAGCATTTCCATTTCTAAGCAAACACAATTCTAACACGTTTGAATTTGTTGCTTCAAAAAATTGGTGTAATTCTTTTTACAGAACTTTACAGAATGGTGGTTGTATACAAGTCCATGAAAGGGCCTTATTCTTAATTGACAAATGAAGAAATTTGAGCTTGGGAGCTGCCTTGTGCTCTTCACTAGGAAATTTGGTAACATCTATTATCATATGTAATTTGGCAATTAAAGCATGACTGACAGCAGCTTTACATTTGGTAAAAGGAGGTAAGTGAAAGTTGCTTAGAACATTGCAGAAGAATATAAATGTGATATGAAAAATAATTTGCCACTGTATTGTATCCCATCGTTAGCCTAACCTGTCTTGATGCGAAGATACGAATGTAAGAAACACCTTGCTTTTTCCTCAATATGTTGGATTTGGTCCTTATAAAATTAGCTCTGGTTCTGAGGACACTGGAAATTTCACAAATATTAGTGAAACTACAAAGACACACACAAATTCTACTGACTTAGATAGCTGATGCTTTATTTCCAGGAATGGTGAGGTTCTTCAAAGGGAGAAAGGCATGTTGACTTAGACTGCAGCAGGAGATAATATATCTCTAGAAATACATAATAATCTATATGAGGATTGATTCTATAACTTGGCCACTGTGACCAGAAGGAGCTTAAACATATGGCATGACCTGCCTAACACACAAATTAAATGATAATAAATGTCTGGTATTTTTTTTTATTTTGTCTCTCAAAGGTTCTTAAAAGTAGAAGCATAATAACTACTCTTAATAATATTAGGAGACATAATAATAATAATAATAATAGACATAAAATTCATTAAAAAAGAACACTGATAAGTAGAGGCAAAGGAGTAAATACAGAGCATGACTGCTGGTGCTATAGTCCCATAATAAGCCCTATTATTTGTGAGATGTTTTTGCTGTAGCTCATCTACCAAAGAGTATTTATTGTATTATTTACATGTAAAAATATTAGGATAGCATCATTCAATCCCAACACAAATTTCCCCTCCAACAAGTGGTAACTAAACTGTGTTTGACTACTTCCCAAGGCAGCATGGGAAATTGTTATGAAGGATCCCCGCCCCAACTCTGGCTGAAGTCCTATCATTTATAACTAAGAAAAAACCAAAATAAGCTCTTTTAATGTATTTGAGTCAAAGTTTCTAGTAAACCTTTGTCTGCATACCTGGGATAGTCATTCATGAAACATTGTTTCAGTTTCTACTCAGAGTCAGGGACAGTGCTGGGTGCTGAGGATATGAACAGAGAGATAGCTTACTACCTGACACCTAAGAGTTCAAAGCTAATTTTTGAGAAGACAAATAAATAATTGCAATCTATAGAAGTATGTGTGAAGTGCTATTGGGACACAGAGAGTAGAAAGGTTTTCGTGGAAGAAATTTCAGATGAACTGCATCTTGAAAGTCAGCTCAGAATCTATTGGGTAGAGAATGTAGGGAAAGGCATTTCTTGACCTGAGGAACATCATGGGCAAAACCATGGTGATATAAGAGAGGGCAACATGATCAAGGAAAGATCATCAGTTTGGGGTGGCTGGAGCTAAAATATGTGACTAATGAAAATCATAAGCTAAGACCAACCTCAGATACACTGAGATCAGGCAGAGAAACAAAAATCTTTGTGATTTTCCAAGGAAGTTTTTAACTTTATCCACTAGACAATAGGTCTACCAAAGCATGGTTCTCACTTGAAAAAATAAACATCTTAGGAAGCATTTTCAAAGTATGTATGTAACTGGAGGCCAGATAACCTGGAGACTGAGTCCAGTGAGAAGATAGAACAGTATGGGCATCTTTTTCATGGTGAACTGTGGGATACAATTCCCTGGCATAATTGCCAAAGTAAACTTCTCAAGGTTCCCACATTACTCTGTTGAAGAGCAGCATAATTCTTTCTCTGGCTCTCCACCAAGCGCTTTTCCTTTCTCATCACCTTTATTTTCAGTCTTTCACTTTTTAGGACAGTGCATGAGTATTGATGGGGACTGTTGAATTCGTTAGGTAATGGGCACAAAACTAGTCATGAAAATTGAAAGGAGGGGATAGATTCAAGAGGCATTTAAATGATTAAGTTAATTGAAACATTGGACATTGGGTGTGGCTGAGGATCACCAGAGTTTCTAGCTGGGGTTAAAAAATTGCATCCCAGTAAAAGTGGACAGTAGAAGAAAGAGAAATGAGAAAAACATGACTTGGTTTGAGATATATTGCGGTGTGGTTTCTCAGGAATATCTGGTCAGCACTGTCTAGATGTTCATTAGAATATAAGTCTATTATCAGCAGAGAAGGGGGTGAATATATTTATTTGAGAGTTGGTGTTATTTCATGGTGGTCAAAGCCATCAGAATGAATATGATCATCAAAGACTATGTTCAGAGAAAGAATGCAAACAGAACCAAAAATCACAAATAAATTCATGGGGATTATCAAACTCTGAGTAACAGGAAGAAGATCTATAGGAACTGAAAAAAGAGAGGGAGACACAACCCTGGAGTGGTATTTCTGAACTCAAGAGAGAGTTTTAGGATAATGTCATCAGTGTCAAACTGTGATTGATAAATACAGTTTAAGTAGGATGGGTACTGGAAAGAGAAAATTAAGTAGCTGTTGGCACTCTATTCAAAAAACATTCAGTAAATGATAGTCATGGTTGAGTGGGATAGATATTTAAGGGGGTAGTAGCCAAACAGCAGTAAATTGGAGAGTGTGAGAAATGTGGGAAAATAGAGACAGAGGGTCTGAATGCTCTTAGATGATTTTCAGGAAGCTTGTGTTTTGAACCATGGATTCAATCACCAAACACTATCATGAAACGGTAAAACAATAGGAATTAAATGAAAAGGAAAAGATCCCATAGAATCTGGGGTTTAGAGGGCAAGCTCTGTGGGCCCAGAGGCCGTGTACCATGTAGCCTTTTGCAGGGCCAGCCTCATAGGCATGTGACCTGTGTGGTCACACAGGGCCACCTGCTTAGAAGGGCCCCTACACTCCATTTAATGTTTTACTGTTTTCATATTGAAATTCTTTTTTTAATGTTTATTTTTTATTTTGAGAGAGAGAGAGAGAGAGAGAGTGAGAGCAAGCAAGGGAGGGGAAGAGAGAGAGGGAGACAGAATCAAAGCAGGCTCCTCACTGTCATCACAGAGCCCGATATGGGGCTCAAACTCACAAACTGTGAGATCATGACCTGAGCTGAAATCAAGAGTCAGACTCTTAACCAACTGAGCGTCTCAGGGGTCCCTGTCATCTTGCAATTCTTAATAGTTTTGGGGAAGGCACCCATATTTTTATTCTACACGGGGCCTGGCATGTTATGGACCCAGCTCTGGGCCTTTGTATCTCCCACTTAGCCCAAAGGAGAACTGATTGGTAAACAACTCAGATGATCTACCAAACTCTAAATATGAATATGGTTAAAAAAAAAAAAGTTGAGCTCTTTGTCTTATTTTTTGTTACCTTAAGAGTAGCCAGACCCCATTTTTCCACTAATTTAAACAATGACGTAATAATTGCTAACATACATTGAGCAATTACTATGTGCAAGACATTTTCTATGCACTTTACACCTTTTAATTCATTTAACTACTACAACAATCCCATGAGTAGGTATCATCACTATTCTTTAAAATGAGCAAATGGAGACAGAACATGGTAAACAACTTACTCAGGATCACACAATTAGTAAGGAGGAAAGCTGGGGCTCAAGCCCAGATAGTCTGGCTTCAGAGTCTGTGCAGACACTACTTGGTCATTTTCATTCTCTGGGTTTCACAGTCAAGGAGATTTTTCTTACCTTTGTCCCCATTTAGCTAACATCCAGTCTACCACCTGAAATCTGCTCTGGTTACAGCTCCTTCCATGCAGGGAAGGAGGAAAACATTCTTCTCCAAAGGAAGTGTGGAAGACATTTTATGTATGGGTTTAGGGATCCATAAGCCACTAAAATGCCCTGAATTAGAGAACACGCTTCTTCCATGTGGGATGTGGTAAGATCATTGAGACGGAGTAAGGAGTGGACTATGGTCCCCGTCTTACACTCCTGTCCTGCCTTTTCTCCCTGTCCCCTCCTCACACCTTTGAGTATCATCAGAACTTTTAGTTCTCTTACAGAAAGGTTGAGATTTGCATTTAAGCATGAGATTGAATATGTGGCCACTGTTCCTAGAGAGTTGTATACTTATTCTTTTCTCTGAACTTCCCCTGTTTCTCAGAGAGTTAACGTAAGGGCAATCACACGTGTGGAAAATAAATTAGTCAAACCCATAGAATCAGAAAGTAGGATAGTGGTTACCAGATCCTGGGGGGTTGGGGAAAGGGAAGATGTTGGCCAAGGGCTACAAAGTTCTAATTATGCAAGATGGATAAGTTCTGGAGACCCTAGTGTATGGCGTGGTGACTACAGGTAACAGTGCGAAGCTGTATGCTTGAAATTTGCCAAGAAGTAGATTCCGAGTGTTCTTACCACACACACACACACACACACACACACACACACACACACACACAGGGTAACTATGTGAGGTAATGGATATGTTAATTAGCTTGATTGTAGTGACTATTTCACAATTTATACATCTATCAAATCATCTAGTTGTACATCTTAAATACATTACAATTTTTTAAAGTGCAAATAAGTCAAGGGTTTTTTGGAAGGCAGTTTGATAAAATGTATTAAATGTATAAAAGTGTTAAAAAGCACAACAAAGAGTAAGACAGATCACCAACAATAGGATTTGCAGAATGAGGCTGACTATGGTGGAGTTCATCAGCATTTCTATGAAAAAAAACCCTCCAGATATAAACGGGTAGAGAAGGTAGGGTGGTCTTTAAACTTTTACCACTGAATGCTTTTGAGGAAATGAATATATATATGAATATATATATGCCCAGTATATACACATATACTGATGTATATACCAGTATTTGAGTAATACAAAGTTATTATTTCAAAGTTTTAGAACTATGACATTGGCTGCTTATGAAGTCAGTCAAAAGGGCCATGAGACAATTTCTAAAAACAAATATTTTTAGTTTTTCAGTAAATTGGTATGTAGCAATGTAAGACTTATTTCAGCCTCAGTATCCATGTGATTCTAATGAAGTTTTGGAAAAGTTTTGAAGCAACACCTCCATTTTAAAACTATGGACTTTGATTATAACAAAAGATCCCAAGTCAGCGTTGAGGGGGGGAAATGACAACACTTCCATGTTTGTGGCTGTCTTTTCAAGAAAGGTAAAGAACCACAATGTGTTGGACGTGAAGCGTTAGGTAAACAAAACCATGGGTATTAAAGTTTAGGCTCTAGTGATTAGTAGGGAAGTACAGGATAATAAGCACAGCAGGGTGCCCCTCAAGGTACTTTAGACTCCGACTGTGTTTATTATCCAGTATCAGTATGGAAATATATGCCTGACTACATTTATGGTACCATTTAGAACTTTAAAATACGCTCTTGTGCTCAGAAAGAGGTTACTAAATTACTCACCCTGTAAGGTTTTCCTCGATTAGCATAATTCTACCCATTCCATGCCTTATCAAGAATACGTTTCCATTGTGAGCACGTGTTTTGAAGAGACATCAGGGGTACATATTCATGTCAATCCTGAGGTACCCACCTTTCACCGAGTTCATGGTAAACTTCGAGATAACAATTCCTTGGCTTAATTTGCGAAGTAAACTTTTCAAGGTTCACAGGTTCCCCTGCTGAAGAGCAGCATCGTGAGTGATGACCTGTTTGTTCTTTCTCGGGGCTCTCCACCAAGTGCTTCTCCTTTCTCACCACCTCTGATTTCAACCTTGAGCTTTTTAGAGGGAGAACGCATGAGTATCAATGGCGCGCGTGGTAAAGCTGGAAGCTTCGTGTGGAATTCAGGATTCTGCCGTAAGTGGTAAGAAGGCAAGTGGGAGAAACGATCATGTCTATAACCGGAAGCGGGGTGTCCTGAGGAGAAAGGCGGCCAAGGTGCTCCCACAACGTAACAGGAGTTGTGTCTCTTCCAGTGGGAACTTCTGCCTTCATTTCTCTGTGTTCTTCAGCGTCTCTTCAACACACCACGAAGTTCCTGAGTCCACACTAGGTGGCAGCATGGTATACAGGTCATGTGGGAAGAGCTAAGGCCCCAGCAGCCAGAGCCTACAGGGCTCAGTCACAGAACACACACACACACACACACACACACACACACACACACACACGTGACTTCCAAAGGGTCCCTGCTTCTCCAGTGTCATCTGTGACTCTACTTCACCTGGCAACGTGAGTCTGAGTGCTGGAAAACTCACCCGAGGACTGCAGTCGCCCTCTCTGCTGAACTGGGGGTTTCCCCAAGCACCGTGAACGGACTTTTACTCTGTGCAGCCCTGTTCCTAATCTCATCCAGGATGCCTGTACTTTTACAAGGTGAATGAGGTCTGCAGTTGCTCTACGTTCACTTCGTGAACACCGACCGGCTCCTTTGGGTTCAGTGTGTGCAACACGCACACTGGACGTGTGTGGTTCTGCAGGCCTTCCTTGCAGAACTGATTACTCCATTGGAAAACACCCCCCACCCAGTTGCATAGTGGTTCAATATTCCTGACTCAAGAGGAGCTGAAAGTCAGAGGACCTCTGCTCAGATCAGGAGCTCGAACTACAATTTTCAGGGCTGAGGGAGGGTTGTCTGACCTTAGCATCTTGGATACAAATAGGAGCTTGGAGTTCATCGAGTCAGTCAACCCCATTTGACAGGTAAGAAAACTGAGGTCCAGAAATCTGGATTTGCCCGAGGCCACACAGCTTGGTAGAAGTCATGCCAGGACTGGAAAACTGGTTTCCGGATACCCTGTGCAGGGCCTTTTCTATTGCTCCTTGTGTGATTTATAGAGAGTCATAAATATACAGCAGATGAATACCTCAGAGCCCTCTGAGCTGGTTTTCCTCCCCTCCCCTCCCTGCCCCTCCCCTCTCCTCCCCAACTCTGTAACACCCCAGTCCAGAGCCCCTCCTGGACACCTGATCTCTCTGCCCCCAGGGTCTCCTTCTCCATGGGCAGGAAGGGGGTGAAACAAAGAGAAACAGAGAATCGATATTCATTGGGAAATTGGATGACAGATACAGAAGTACTGAAATACTGCAGTCCTTCCCTTGGCATTTCCTCTTGACCAGAAGAAGGAAATACCAGAAATCTCATAAGCGAGCCCGTTTGGGCAATTTTTTTATACTCAGCATTCATATATTTCACATTTTTCTCCAAACCTTTGAGTACTAATTCAAACCGTCCAGACTTTAGGCCCCCTAGGGGTTCACCTATCACTAAATGTTGTTGATTTGCAAAACACACAGATTCTTTTCATAGAACAGGCTCTGCTTTCATGGCTTTCTTCAGACGCTGAGCCTTTTCCCAATTAAGCGATGCCCCAGCTTCTCTCTGGTTAGGATTACAAACAAACACCACCACCCTTTGCCTTTGCTCCAGCCACCCCTCCCTTCACTTTGACACATGGTTCTTTTGATCTCAACCCCAGACCATAGCAACAGCCTCCTAATTATTCACCAGCCATAAATCATGGCAGTAATGTGGTCCTTGCTAAGGAAAAGGAGCATTGCTGGGCCATCGGAGTCTGGAAAACTGGGTGTGTTTAGCGTTTCCAAAAGCAAAGCAGTAGAGGAAAGGAAAGCAGGAAGAGAAAAGATGTTTTAAATGTTTGTAGAAATAGTTGCTTTGATGTTAAACCCTCTCCCAGAGGAAATCAAGAGTCTGAAAACGAAGTCTATATTTTTCATATTCGGAGGAATAATAAACTCCACAACCCCCATGAAGAGGCAGGTGTATGTCAGGGGCCTCCTGCAGTAAATGTGAAGTACATTTCCAAGTCATCAGAACAAGCAGAATAAACATGCTTCTTTCTGTCCACCTCCTAATTTTGTTAATTTAATTTTAGCTATTCACTTGCATGGGAAATCTTAATTCCTCTGTGACCTTATTGAATAGTAGTTAATCTGGTTAGATCTGGCATTTTCACCAGGAGGAAATTCTCTGGGAATCCCAAATTATTTTTTTAATTTGTCTTGGGCTGGGATGTGCCGGTGGGCCCGCAGAAATCCCAGTATCCGTAAGACTGATCAGTGTCAGTCTAACCTGTGGCCAGACCACGTGAATCTATCTTGCTAATGAGGTTTGTGGGTTCAATTGAATTGGAACTCATTCTCCTTTTACTTCTGGATGTGATATGTGATAAGAGAAAACTAAGAATATGTTATAGATATTCTTTCACTGCTAAATTATTCCTCAGAAACAAATACAAAATAAGACAGATTTTTTTTTAAATCCAATTTTGTTACAGCAGCCACTCTAATTAGCTGTAACATGTAGACAAAACGGGGCTGGAGGAATATTGTTAGGTTTGTCTTTGTTCAAGAAATATTTATTGAAGATCTACTCTGGGCTAGATCTTGGAGTGATAACAGCTATGAATTCAAGAACCGATTAATGCACATATTGCTTATGGTACATTAGAGCAAGGGCTGTAGACAAATGCATGGTCTAGAGCTGGGTTGGCAAACTTTTTCTGAAGTTGCCAGATAATAAACATTTTAGGCTTTGCAGACTATAGGATCTCTATCATGACTTCTTGGCTCTGCCTTTATAGCATGAGACCAGCCATAAACAGTATATAAAGAGCACAGCCATGATCCAATAAAGCTTTATTTTAAAACATAGGAAGGGAACCAAATATGGCCCATGGGCTCTAATGTTCTGATCATTGTTCTAGAGGGAGATACCTTTAAGTTTGGAGAAAACTGCAGTGAAGAGGAAGTATAGAAAACTAGGCAAAGTCAGAGAAGGGCAATACGCCTAGAGAGTTCAGAGACGGCCTTGGAGGGCAAGTGATAACAAGAACTAAGTTAAGACCTGTTGGATTGGTATGAGACAATCCAGTGAAGAGGATTGGGGAAGAATGTTCCAAAGAAAGGGAATGGCACATGTTACAATTCAGAGATGAAAGCACAATTCACAATTCGGGGGGGAGGGGGAGTCTGAAAGTTCTGGATCATTGGTTGGAGAGAGCAAGATTAGAAAAGATGAAGTGAAGTTGAAGTCAAGGCATAGCATAAAGAAGTTCACCTGGGGGGGAAGGAGAGCCAATAAAAGGTTTGAACAAAAAAGTCAGAGATTGGGTTCATGCTTCTGAGAGATCACTTTGGTATTTGGAGAGAAAATATTTTCAGGATCTTTTCAGGAACCTCACTGCCTCCATATCCAAATGAAACAGAAAATGCTTTACTGCTCCTTTCCTTCATCTTCTCTCCAAAACGTGCTCCCAGGGACAGCACAGTTCCTAGAATTCTTCCCAAGCAACTGTACTTTAATAGAAATCAAAGCCTTGGCTAAATGGACAAAATTCTAATGGTAGAATTTTAGGCAATAGCCCACACAAGAAAAGGGTTTGGATGTGGGAGGAGAGGAGAGGAGAGAGATTCAAGCAATCTCGACCTCCTTGAAATCATACCACATGGTCATTTTTTCCACCAAAGCATTAAGTCCCACTTATAAGTTTCTCTTGCATGAAGTTTTCTAACTAAACTGTTCAGTTGAATCATCAGCAATAGAGATTTTACATTAACCAAGTGATCATATTAATAAGACATTGATAATGTGAACCCCTCAATATGATACACTGAGAAAGGTACAATGTAATTTCTGCGATATTTTTATCAAAAAAAGTGGAAACTCATTCTAATCGTGAGAAAAAAAATCAAATGAACTCAAACTGAGGAAGATTCTACAATATTAATGAATACGTGTCATAAGTGTCAAAGTCGTGAAAAACAAAGAAAGACGGAGAGGAAACTGTCACTGACTGGAGAATATGAAGGAGAAATAACAGATGCAATGTAGGATCCTGGATTGGATCCTTGAACAAAAAAAAGGACATTAATGGAAAAACTGTTGAAATCCAAATCCAGTCTATAGTTTCATTATCAGGACTGTACCAATACTATTGTGGTGGTTTTAATAATTATGCCATAGTTCTGTTAATACGAGGAGAGCTGGGTGAGAGGCATATAGGAGCTGTTATTTTTGCAACCTTTCTCTAAGTCTAAAATCAGATGAAAATATTTTTTAAATAGAGATTACTAATTGACATAATCTTGATGTATTCTCCCGTTCTAGACAAAAATGATATTAAGTGCTATTAACTGTTTTCTTGTCCAGTTGTTAAATTCTGTTAATAACCATGGCAATTGCCAATTACCTTTCAGATTCTTTAGATCTCACAGCACTAAAAGTCATTGTATAGACAAAATAGAGAATCTCACCAGTTAGTTACTCACTCATTTGGAATCTGCCCTTCCATTTGGTGCTGACCATGCCCTGAAGAAGCTTCGCTATAGAATGCCACCTCTACCATTCTCTCCCTTGTGGTCTCGGGAGAGAGCCTAGTCAATGCTGTGTCTGTGTAGTCAGTGAATAATAATGGTTCTCTGCTACCTTGCAGAGTTTGCGGAAGAGTGTTAGAGTGAGTTCTGCACACCTCATGGCAGAGCTTTGCGAAGCAGAGATTTCTGGATGGCATGTATGGAAACTGGGATTCTTGTCTCGGTTGTTCCATTTCTGGGCCCTGGAATCTTGGGTATATCACTGACTTCAGGTTCCTTATCTGTAAATCCAGGTCTTTTCATGGAAGATCTAAGATCTAGATCAATAATGTTTTTATCAATAATTCTTATACCTATAATTCTTATAGGCTTTGAAATCATCCGAGAAGCTTTTTTTTTTTTCCTTTTTCTTAAATGCTGGTGCCTGCTCTTACTCTCAGATTTCCTGACTTAACTCCTTTAGGATGCAAAGCAGGCTTCCAGATTGTTTTAAAGCTCCCCAGAGTGGTGTTAACAGGTAGCCAAGGTTGAGAATCACTGATCTAGACGGTCTCTGAATTCTAACCTCCTAGAGCTTATCAGTAATTATTATTTAAACAAGATGAGTCAAGAAAACCAGGTCCTGGAAAGTATTATCTCACATCTAAAGGAATTCTGGCCGTGGGTAGATAAGACTACAGTAAGTACTTTGTATCCTTTCTTCAAAACTCTGTGGTCTGTGCCTGTCTGATATGTTATCATCTTGACTAATGACTTACACAAAAAACTCAAGTATTTGGCTTGTGGAACATACCCTGAAGATCAAAAACTATATACAGATATTTTAGGACAGGGATGTGGTTTTTCTATCCTTACCACTTCTGTTACCACGTCCTCTTTCTTTCACCTTTCCTTCTTCCTCTAGCTTTATATTCCATTATTTATATCTACGGAGAGGTGAAATGGCTGACATTGGTGAAGTGTGTCTACTTAGGTGGGTTGAGAGAGGAAGAAGGAAAAAAATCGCACTATTGAAAAGATAGCAAGAATATAGAGCAGAAGCAACAAATCCAAATACCTACATGAGGCCCAACCTGGAAGGCAAACAATAGGGAGGTGAGGCCCCCTGGGAACCAGAAAGCTCATGACCCTCCTAATGGTCTCTCCTAAGGGATCATGTTTACTCTGCTCCAGCCCATGGAAGCCAAGGGACATGTCAGCTCAGTAGTGCCAGAACTTTTGATCTCCAAGAGAATCAAGAAACCCATAGTTGATTTGTAAATGCTAAAAACCAATTTTTTTTTAAAGACATGAACACTCTGTAGGGCAGACCAAACACCTTGTACAGGCTGGATCCTGCCAGTTTGTAAGCTCTTCTTTAAAGATTAAAAACTATGATAGAATTGCAGGGAAAACTTAGGGTGCAAGAGGTATATTATTTTAATTTGGTTTGGGGGGTTTTCTGGTCAAGGGGGAGGTGTTGAGAGTATAGGAATCTTTCAGTTGTTCTAAGACATGCCGGACCCTCCCAATCCAGGCTTGTTAGGAGCAGGATGGATGTTAGTGCCTGGCCAGAGGGGGGCTGGGTAAACGAGCACACATGCAGAAACTGCTCTTATGAGAACAAATTGGCAGTACGCAACACAGGGTCCAAGCTCAGTTGTAGTGCAGCTAACTGTCAATGGTGAGGGCTACCCATTCGATAAGCAGGAGTTTGAGAGCCAAAGGGCACGGAGGACAGGAGATAGACAACCTGGAGGCAGGTTAAAACAGATGCTTTCCAGTAGGTGGTGCCATGGTAGGAAAATTCTAGTGACTCAGGCAAAAAAGGGGGAAGTGAAGGGAAGGATCTTGGCCCCAACGCAAAGGCCTACAGTTCAAAGAAGGGTTCAAATGTCAGAGAGGGGAGACTAGGTAGAATATTCCAAGGACTGGAGCAATAGTAGCCTGGACACAGGAAGAAGCAGGAGCCAACGTTTAAGTTTGGCCCATGGCAACAAAGGCAGCTGGGCTGCCCTGGCTTATCAGAAGCCAAACCTACTGGGAAATATTTCTCCTCCTAAGCCCTACCGTTTGGAAGACTGGGACTATAAGTTACCTTTTGCCTGGGTCAGGTCTAACTCCAGAATGGAGATAGATCATGGTGTACAGGTGCAGTTCATTCGCACATAGATCAGATGAGAACTGAGAATTAACATGGCAGAAAACATGGTCAGGTCCCCTGAGGTTACACCCCAATGGACAAGGCATCTTCTCTGCTTGCGTTTGAAATACTGAAACAAACAAAAAACAATAGTATTTTCATATGATCTACCTTTGCCAGCTGTCTTAGGTCACGGTGAATCTTCAGCTTTACTTATTCACATATAAATCTGGTCTCAGGATAACACACAGATAAATTCTAGACTACTCCAGACGCACATCAGGGGTCTATTCAGTCATCTTCGTGGTGATTTTTTTTTTACTAATTTCTGAGAGTGAAAGGAAGCAAATGTGGACCATTGTTCTTCAAAGGAGGAGCATATTGGCCTCAGAGGAATTATCAGATTTTTTAGTGCGGCCATCTACAAAGTCCCGTTCCCAGAACAAATGCCACCTTCACCCATATAATCCCTGCTTTGGTTAACCCTGCAGCACACCAGAGTGGTAAGAGCATAATGGAGAAAGACTTAACCTGCAAGTAGGTTCTGGCTGCACGGCTTTACTGTAACTGGGTCATTGGGAAAGTAACTGTACTTTCTGAACCTCAGTTTCTATTTCAGATGAATTTAACAGCATATATTCTACTTCTCAACTTCACAGGGTTGTAAGAAAACCAACAGGATGACTTTGTTAAAGAACTTCACATAAAGAACTTCATGATTGCCAGCAATCTGTGTTGTCAACGCAGAGGGGCAAGCCCTCCTGGAAAGAGCATATCCAAATCTGTGGGCAGCTTGAAAAAGGATTGAAACTCCATTTTTATTTGGAAAGCAAGTTCAATAAAACCTTGAGTGTTGATTCTCACCTGGTGGCAGCTCCTCATGAGCAGATAAGGCTGTGACAAATATTTCAGTTTTTCCAAAAGAGATAGGGTTTTGAAAAGATGCACAACACAGGTCTATATAAATATCTTAGTTGGTTCGTTTCCATCACATGCAGCATCCTTATTTGCCTTGTGTTAACAAAGAGGTGCATATTGTAAACAGGAGGCAAACACTTCTTAGGCTGTTTTAATCTGGTGTTTTTGTTTATTTGGTTGGCTGGCTGATTGGTTGTTTAAAGTAACTGTCACACTTAAAACCTTAAACCTGACTCTCCTTTAGTGTCCCAATCCTTTGAGAAATTTCAAAGGAAACCTAACAGAACTATGGCATTTGAGCAGGTCACCCAAAAGAAAGGCAAATCACACATGAAGTTTATTTTATTTTATGTTATGTTATTTGGGAGATAGAGTTGTACAAATTTTATCCTCAATGGTAGAAACAGTCTTGTTGGCTTGGCTGCAGCTGTGATAAACAGAAAGCTCCTTGCTGTTCTGCATGTAGATGTTTATGCACGGCCAGGGAAGTGCTGAAGCATTCCTCGTTAACCCACACACCTACAGATTTCACAAAATCTGAGTGAAAACAATCAGTACAAAGGTTCAAATTTTGAGTCACACTTCAAAAATCTCAACCCAGTCTCCATATCATTATAGTAAAAATGCTAATGTTGCTTCTCTGTAAAACATTGTCCTTACCTGCCTTATCTTCCCATAAGCATTCATTTCTCCCCGCATTTAAGAAAAGATTATGTATGATGGAAAGCATTGCATTTGTTGGAGGGGGGGGCGGGGTAGGGAGGGGGTGATTCAAATAAATTTGGGCTGTCTCCATTGTTTGCAATTTATATAGCTGGGGTCAACGTATCTTAAATTTCTTCCTGTCTTCTTCTGTAAAATGTGGATCAACTTACAGTGCTTTTTGAGGAATAAGAAGATTATATATATACACAAGGGTGCCTGGGTGGCCCAGTCCATTAAGTGTCCAACTTCGGCTCAGGTCATGATCTTACAGTTCATGAGTTTGAGACCCCCATAAGGCTCTCTGTTGTCAATGTGGAGCCCACTTCAGATCCTGTCTCCCTCTCTCTTTCTCTCAAAAATAAATTTAAAAAACATAAAAAAGAATATATATATATAAATATATATATAACACATGGAAGATCATAATAAATGCTTCATAATAACTGTTAATTTCCCTCTGACTTTTTTTCCTATGAACTCATCTGCTGTCTCGTTTTGGTTCTCTGTTAATCAAATTTCAGATCAAGGATGGTTCAGAGGTAGAAATAATCTATTACAACACTTATTTTATAGACTAGGGAAGACACTGGGGGCCCAAAACCTGAAGGGCTTTTCCCAAGATCACATGGAGAATCTCAGAGTCAAAACCAATCATGTTTCCCAATTCCTAGACCGGAGATCTCTCCATGAAACAAATTTTAATGGTGTTTTTTATTAATCAGCAGAACTAATTTCAAGGCTACTTTGCCTAAAATTATTTGTAAGACAGTCATAAAAATCCTTAATTTGAATTTTTTATTACCAACTCATTGAATCCTTTCAGTTCCTGGAGCTTCATTGTGCTATCTGCAGCATACATGCCAATGAAAAGATCCGTGTCAGAGATTATTTGTGATAGATACTTTTGCAATAAACTATTCTTAGATCATCCATGGCATGGACCAAGACTTCCAACACCTATCACAACTACAAACTCTCCTAAGGATTTGTGTCTAAAGCCTCTGCTGAGCAAGGCTGCCCTAGGAGACTCTTTACTCATTCTTTGGCCATGGGTCTCTACTACATCCTGGCCCCAGCTGATTGGACAAAGGGTGAATACCTGACCAAAGGCAAATAATCCATTGGCTTGTCAGCATCCTATAAAGGGGCCTATGGTGGAAGTTTTAACCAACAAAAATGAAGGCTAATGGAACCAATTAGGTTCTGCTTCTGGAGGAAGAAGAGCCAATTAGTTGCTAACAAGTGCTAGACTATTCTATATGAAAGCTGAAAATAAAACAAAAAAAGAGTCATTGATTCATTAGCCATGATGATGATGATATGAGTGGAAACATAAACAGCAGGGTCATAAAAAACATGGAGCCATAAAATTGAAATATTATCTTTAAGCTTTGGTCTGGATATCTCAATAAAGAAAGAATAACATAAAAAAAGTATCTAGACACATAAACCAGTACATATCCTTAGATCTTAAATTTTCTAATTTGGAAAAGTGCAATTTATCAAACGTTAATCAAGGACACCTTTCCTTTCCAGGCAAGGCACACATTATGAAAAATATTTATAAAAATCTTCAATATTGTCAGGAATGTTTTCAAATTAACTGAAGGATCTGTGATAACATTTTGTAATAATATTCTGCATATCTTAGTGACAAGACTTGGAGAAGCCAAACTGAAGAGGGAGGTTGAGAAGAGCAAATGGCAGAAGAACCAAGATTAGGTGCAGTTCATTAGGTGTCCCTTTTTTCATCAGGATATGTGAGTTGGACAATTTCATGATCATAGATTAAACTGTCTTTGTACTTTCATGAAAAATATCATTTAAAAATTGGCAGATATTTTTAAATGATGATTCTTTTAAACTACCATACCAGACAATGTCATTTGTAAATCAACTTGTGATTAAACTAGTAACATTTTGGAAAGATGTCCATACCAGAGCTCCAGATTTTCTCCACATTGGTCAACTTAACTCTCAGGTTCTTGCATAGCCTGTTAGCACCTTCCCAAAGACAAATACTGGTTGTTTCAGTCCAGAAATGTTCCTACATACAAAAATTAATCTGTGAAAATTCTTGATGGACTTTAGGAAAATATTTGTAAATTCAACTGATTGAAATTTTACTGTTTCATCAAATTTTATCCCTTAATTGTTTATTCTCTTCTTACTTTTCTATGTGGTTTTATGCAGTAGTTATTTGAATGTATTACATGAAGAGACGATGACAGGAAAATGAATTTGGCATTATTTGGATCAAGCACCTGGTTGATTTAAACCAGTTATATCACTACTCTACAATCCACTGCCAAGTACTAGTTCAGGTTCCCATTCTCCTCATCTGGACACTTCTAGCTGGTTTCTCTGCTTCTCCTCTCACCCCTCCAATCTATTTTCAACAAAGAAGCACAAATGAAGAGATATTAATTGTATCACATCACTTCCCTTCATCCATTTAATAAGTCTTAATCCCAACTCTTCAGTAGCTTCCAGCCCATCTTAAGAATAAAAACTTGACCTTTTCACTCTGACTTTTAAATCTATCCTTCATCTGAGTCCTGTTCCTCTTCCCCTGGGTTTCTTTCATTCAGTTCCTAGAACACATGCTCTTCTTCACCTCAAGGCAGTGGTCATGCTGTTTGCTCTCCCTGCAATCCTCTCTCCTATTCTTTTTGCCTAGAACATTCTTTTTCATCCTTTGCAACTTAAATGTCACCTCTTCAAAAAGGACTTGACCACCTAGCCAAAGGATTACGTCCCCATGCCTCAGTCCCTTGCTGGTTACCTTCATTATACTTATCACAGTTTGTATTCGGTTTATTGTGTTTTATCCAGAGGGGCTGACAAATGTCTGTCTTGTTGATTTTTGTATTCCCAGAATCTAGCAGGGTGCCTGCTCCTCAGTAGGTATCCAACAAGCATTTGCTGAATGAATAAATGACACTTTCCCTTCTCAAATCTTTGCCAACCAATATGAAAGTTGAGGATGCAATAGATGAATTTTCCAAAGATAGTCTAGATACCCTTATCTTTCTTATATTCAGAAAATGGCCATGCTCTATTTCTGGAGCTGAATGGTTAGATCTGCTTTCCCAAAGGAGAGGGTCCCATCCAATACACTGAGTTTATCATGTCCCATCTTGTGTCATACCTACACTCAATTCTTTGTTGTCCTGCTCTCAACATAGTCTGGAAGGGATGGTAGAAAGTGAGGACAGGATAGGCCTGAGGTGGAGTTTCCCATGCTCCATGAGGGAGTGGAGGGTGGTTTAGAGAGTATGTTCTCCAGACTAAAGTTCAACAGCTCAAATGCAAACAGTCAGAACAATGGTAGGTGGGTACACCCCTGAACTCCTCAGGTTGAGTTTGGGAGCTACTGAAAGAATGTGGAACATTCTGCTACATTAACCAAGAAGAACACTTTCAGATTCTAAAAACTTTCCATTTTCCAAGGACACATATGTGAACTATTCTAATTCCCAACACTCTTGCACATGGGGTCACAGGACTCTGAGAGGTATTGCCTGAGCCATAAGCTCTTTCTGCCTAGTCTGTATAGACTGGGATCTTCCACATGAAATTCATTCTCTAAAGGGGTGTGTCATTCTGTGGTTTCTTCATAGATTTCAGGGGTGATGCTATCAATTGTCCCTTGGTGCTAAGCATCAGAGGTGTGGGGAATTTCAGGTCGTCCAGGGAATGCTGGGAGTTTCAACCTGCTCCTTTTGGCTGACTGAAGGGTTCTTCTTTATGTATCACCAGAGAGTGGATATAGCTTATCAAATAAGCTCCTCTGGGGAAGATGACTAGGTGAGACTGGAGGCCCTGAGAATCCGAGCAGGACCAAATCCAGAACTGCGGCTCTGAATCATTAGCCAGATGTCCAGTGAGAGAATTAGCCTGAGAGAGCCCTACACAAAAGTCCCTCAATTTTTGTAGCAGTTTTGGATCATTTACTTTACCAAACCCCTCCTCAACTTCACCCCCACATCTACCTTTGTTCAACCTTTCCATTTATTGACGCAGAATTAAAAATAAACTTTAAAACATTTAACACAATAGAGATTCAATGGCTAAGTGATCACGCAGCACTTGCCCTAAAGAATGAAACAATTAAAATCCAATCAGTCCTGATAACGTTCTGTACTGTGATGCTAGACTTCCCTTTGCTTTGACCCCTCTCCTTCCGGCATCCTGTTCTGGGACAGAAATGACACCACAAAGGTTTCCTGTGCCTGTCCTCTCCACTTCCGACCCCTCACTACATCCTCTCTCCATCTATTTGGAGAGCAATGACTTGGTTCCTCTGGAATTCCTCCCATTTCATATATTGGATGACACTTGTTGCTAATTTGGGATGCCAAAAATGCCAGGGAAAGTCTGAACTTAGCTCATGTCAGCTGTTAGCCTCCTAGTCACTTGCTTATTAGCAAAAAGGGAATGCGATATTTCCAGTTATTATTGGTCATAATTTGTTGTGGGGTCCCTTTTCCCTGCAGTCTGCCTATCCTGGATATCTGAAACATATTAACTCCTTAAACTTTTTTGGGTAACTTCTGAATATTCACTCATTTGAGAGGACTTTCCTGAGGTGTCAAAAATCAGTGTCCTTTGGGACACTCTGAGAGAGGGACCTCTGGAAAGAGTCTGAGGTCAAGGCCACTTAGTCCCAGATTGAGTTCCTACCATCCTGCTTTTTACCCTTGGGCCTTCTGAACCTTCTCTGCTCTCTGAGGATCTTGTGTCTATAGAACTAAAATTTCAGCCCATTGCATCATGGCCAACAGCCATGCTTAATTCTGTGTTCTGCAGAACACTTAGCACATTGTTGCCAGTCAGAATACATTAAATAGGAGTCATGCCCATAATACCATAGAATAATAATTAGAAGAATATGGGCCCCGTTGCCATCATGCCACTCTCCCCCCACAACTTAGAAGCCGATGGGGTTGGGAGGCCAGACCAGGTGCAGAAATGAGGTCTCTGGCTGTGGCACTGAGGTGCTGTTTGCCATCTACATGTCTGCTCTGTGTCGGGAGGCCTTGGTCCCAAGCCCTGTGCTGCCTGCCAGCCAGCCAGCCGCTTCTGGACTCCCACAGCTGCCCCCCTGCCGCTCCAGACACACAACTGGAATTTACTTCCAATCTGTACACATTGGCCACATATTTTCATCTTCTTCCTCCTTAAAGTGAAATCATCTTTTTCTATCTGCTGAGAGAAATTTTTCTGAATTCACAACCTGCATGTGATCATTTACCCCCCAGAAACCAAGAATTCATTGTTGGCCTTGTTTTGGGCCTGCATGTCCAGAGCCTAGAAATACTAGAAATGTTGAGCAAAGTACCTGGCCCAGAGATAGCACTCAAAATGTATTTGCTGAAGAAAGGAAATAAGAAAGGAAGGGTCAGAGAAGGGAAAAAAAATATTTTCTGACATTCTAAAACCCAGAGACATTCAAGTGTCACCTTTAAAAATGAACTAAACCTAAGAGAAAACCATAATTTTTACCACCTACTACTTTGTTATGTGTTTGTGATAATCAAAAACATGGGAAATCTGGGAATGATAGAACAGCTAGAATAGCAGTCTCTACCAGTTACTGAGAACTTTTCATAAGCCACTCTGTCAACCTTGTATGTGCAGAACTCACTGAATTCTCAAAACAACCCTATGGATGCAGTAGGTAATACTGTTATCTTTCTTTTGTAGATGAGCAGACAGAATTTAAAGAGATTAAGTGACAGGTAGGAAGGTGGGTGGACTGAATTAGATTCCACACCTGTAGTGATTTCTTAGGTCTTTTTCTGAAGGTTCTGGGATCCTTCCCCCTCATGCCAAGTTCTCTTTGGCTTTGAGCTGGGAGAGGATGAAGGAAGTGCATCTAACTTGAGATCAACAATACACTGCGTCCTCCTTGCCACTAGGCTTCAGGACACTCAGCTCCCTGATCCCCAGTCTCTTGAAATGACAGCCATGCTTTTTCTCTTTATGGCCTTCTCATATTCCAGTGGGGGATGACAATGGTTCAGTCTGTCTCAGCTGGACGCCATCAAGGCTTTTCTGAGTCGCTGCTATGGAGACAAAGCACAGGTACTGTTTCCATTTGCCACCACTTGCTATTAAAAGACAGGCACGGATTGTGAGCCCAAGATGTTCAGTGAATCAACCTGGAACTTACCCCTTTTTAAAAATTCTAATAGAAGGTAATTCATGCAAGTTTGTTGGCAAGCCATCTGCCTCAGGGACCGAGCACAGGTTAGATAATTAAACTCAACCTGTTCCTGCATGGCTGTCTGACTTACCATTTACCTCATCTCAGACTCCTCGCCTCCAAAAACCCACTCTCCAAACTGGTTAACTCATTGTTCCCCCAAAACACCTGCCTTGCCATCTTATTTTTACTCATGCTATTCCATCCACCTGGAACAAATGCCCTTCCTTTCCTGTCCCTCTCAAAATCTTTCTTATTTGATTCACAATATGGTCACAAAGATCAGTCTCTCTCTCCTGAATTCCGATAGTAATGAATTATATACAATTCAGCTGGTAATCAATCGTATGCTGCCTTATGATATTCCTTCTATTGTTACCTTGAACTGTTATTTAAATCTTTAATTTTAACATAACTGTCTCCATATGTTTATCTCATTTCCATAATTAAAATATAAGATCTTCAGGAGCAGAAGATATATTATATAATTTTTATCCCCTTCAGTACCTAGAATGGAGCTAACTTGCTGACTTGCTGATTTTTTTCCTTTTTTTTCTTTTCTTTTTTTTTCTTTTTTGTCAGTTAGATATGACCAGAATTATAAAACTTACCAATTACTTTGGTAATAATAGTTCATATTTACTGAGTGATAAATGCATGTGGGTGATTGCAGAATGTGGTCTGTGATCCATCAGGTGCCTCTTAACCTAAAGAACTGAGAAATGAGCAGGAAAGGGAGAGCCATACTTGGGGAAGAGCAGGAACAGGAAGGAGTTTGTGAAGGAGTCAACCAGCCAGAACTGGTTGAAGATTCTCCCCACTTGAATCTTCAGGTGAGACCACAGCCCCGACTGACACCTTAATGACAGCCTTCTGAGAGACCCCGAGCCAGAGAACTGAGCTAAGCTGTTGAGATTCTGGATTCATACTAACTTGGAAGTTATAAATATTTTCTATTTTAATCACCAAGTTTTTAAAGTAATCTGTTACATAACGATAGACAACTAACACAGTGTCTAATTATAGGAAAGTATTCAGGAAATGGCCACCATCAACCTGTTCATCACAACCAGAAATCAGAATGCCTCTGATTATGTATATGACATTTTCCTTCTGTGAACTTGAAAACCGTGGATAGTTCATCTCAGATACAATAACTGAGTTGACACTGAGGTGGTTACTATGTTTCTTATTTGCTGCCTGTCTTTCCTTGTAGTGAAACTAGCTGATAGTAAGCAACACAGATCATGAACCAGGCAAAGATTTCACAGCTAGCTAAATATCTGGCAAAATAAGCAGTGTGCAATAAATCAGTTAGCCTGCTCCAAATCTCAAAATGTTCACAGAAAGACTGGTATTCTCAGTGGCTTAATCCTCAAAAGTCAGTCAAATTCTAGTGATTAATCACAAATGAATTAAGCTATTATTTCACTATTTGTGATTATACCTTCAATACACCCCAACAGTTTAATGGAGGAATGGGGGCCCACAAATCACAGTCCACATGCCAGATCTGTATTATTATTATTTTTAAATAAAATTCTACTGGAACACAGCCATACCAGTCATTTAGGTATTGGCTATGGCTGGTTCTGCACTGCACTGACAGAGCTGAGTGGTTGTGACACAGTCAGTGACATCCACAAAACCTAAAATATTTATCATCTAGCCCTTAACAGGAGAGTGTGTGGATCTCTCCAGGAGGCTGTTATTTGTAAAAGGTATATTTAAAGGAACCCTATTTCTGCAGGCTGTTAATAAATATTATATAGGAAAACAATGGGTTCTGTGGTCAAATGTTCAGGAAATACTGAGTTAAATAAAGTTATACATGATGCTTTGTGACATAACTTCTCTGAGCCCTTAGAGAATCTCCAGGAAGGAAACATGGAATACTACATTTTTAAAATGTTTTTGACCATGAGGCTCTTTGTTTCAGATCACCTCTCAAGAAACTAGTGTCCAACTCACTAGGAAATGCTACTCTAGAGCTATGAAAGCAGCAGTTTTCAAAGTACTAACTTTGCACAAAATGCAACTGATGTAAGCATCTATAAACTTTGACTTTTAAAAGCCTCCATAACAAGTTGAAAATGTACATGGCGATGGCCTTACAGATCAAGAGCCCAGTGTGAAACTGACACTTGGGAAGTGGCATAAACATAAATATGAAGTTGTGTGCTAATAGCAGGCTCTGTTTTTGCAGGGCCAGCCACACTCAAAATAATTTTAAAATTGGAAGGAGAATAACATAATATTCTACTTCTGTAGGTCTCAAATTTTGTACCACGGAACTCCCATAATTCATGTGAATGCCTTAAGGACTCCAGCTGAGAATTAAGGAGGATCTAGGTTTCATGAGCCAATTTTAAAAATCCTGTTATTCAAAAGAAGTTTGAAAACTATTCGTCTATTCCAAACTATTTTTCTAGAAATGAAGAACAAGCTCTAAATGACTAGAGAGACCATGTTCTCAGGTGATCAGCCACTGACCCAGGGTCAAGATTCAGACCTATATTATGACTGTCCTTTCCCTTAAATACTGCTTATGGCCTTTGGGACACAGTTTTGTAGATGACTGGCCATGGTCAGGTGCCTAGTCTGTGAGCCTGGGAAACTGCTGACTCACAACCTCAGTCTGAATCAGCTTGGGATAAGAAGACAGGAAGAATTTGGTAGTCTCAAGTGAAGAAAATAAATCATAGTGTGTGACACTAATATAATAGGATGTAGGCTAGGATGTTTCCTGCTGTCCCAGAACCATGGCCAAGGTCCAAAGCTGAGCTTAACTATTGGTGAAAAATACTTCCCTAGCGTGCTTACTAGAGACTCCAACTCTGAGCTCTCTCCAATCAAATTAAGGAAATAACTAAGTTGGTGGGTAGTAACCAGCCTTTGGTGATGTCCGTGTGAATGAAGAAAGTCTTTTCTTTCATTTCTCTGTGGTTATGGAGGGTGTCTCTCTTTCCCAAAGGCCAAGGCAGCCTCCAAGAGAACTGTGAATAAATACTGAAGGTGACTCTGTGAGAAGAAGATATGGGCTGAGCTGCAGGCCTCAAGGTCCTCTCGGTGCAGCAACAGGAATGGGGCTTGAGAGTTATTGAATGGACTAAGAAACAAAAAGTATGACATGCTGTTCTTCCATGTCCTAATAACAGCAAAGCAAAAGGAGAGAAGAGTATTTTTTAATACCTATCACCTAGAGTTATTTGCAGGGAGGGAAAGAGTATTTGAATATAAAGAATAGTGTTCACTTAGAGACCAGAAATTTCTCAAGGCAGCTGGTCTAGGTCAGTAGGTCCAGTAAGAAAGGCTTGGCATATTGTATGCCTGGATATGAGATGTGGGTAGCTCCACTCATCTCAAGTGTCTATGGACATGGGATACACAGGTGAGGATTCCAGTAGTTTCCAGAGCTCTGTGTGAAGTAACATGGATGGTGGTAGGAGAGGGGCCATGGAGCCATTTAGGATGGGTGTTGGATAGAGTGATGGGAGACCCAGACAAGGGCTCAGAGATGTTTCTCATTGCTCAAGCCCAAGATGTCAACTGTTTTCTAAGGTGGAGGTTGGCATTCTCAGTGATAGAAGAGACCAGGATAAATCTGAACACTGTCCCTCAAAATTCGACAAACAACATGCACACACACTCACAAATACATCACTTCCATGGAGGCTGACTCATGAAATGAGAACACAACCTCATAAAGGAGTAGAGTGAAGGAGAGCTAGACTAGAACCACTTCTTATCACTATGCATTCCAGCCCATTGGCTCTTTCCCTGCTGACCACCCCACAGTGGGCCAGCAGAGACTCCACAAGCCTTCTAAAGTCTAAAGGAAAGAGTTCAAAAAGAGGAGGAAGTGGGTAAGTATATGAAGAGCAGATCGCCAACCTTCAAGCCACTGGAGCCATAAGGGTGGAAAGGAGACAACACTGAGTGGTGGGGAAGAGGACACAGCTCTGAATCTAATTTCAGACCAAAGTATCAAAATAAAGAGCAAGTTCTTAAATAACAGAATGAACTGTTCTAATAACCAAAAGTGACAGGGAAGTTAGAGGAGCTGGCCAAGCTGCTGTTAAGGGAGTTCCTTCTCAGCAGGAATGGTCAGTCAACATTTCCTAGTGAAAGAGTCTGTGGCTGGATAAGTATAAAATGGTTTCATTTTTATACTCAGACAGGTTGAGACTCCCCAATAAATTTGTTACATAAGATAAACACTTTGGACAGAATTCTAATGTTTTCAAATTTCTAATGTTTTTCTTCCAAGGGATTCTGAAGGCAACATGCCAATATTTTCCCCTTTCGGCAAATTAGCACCCAGAGAGCAGCATCGGTTATCAAAGGGACTGTGGTCTCTCCATAGCCTGCCTTCGCCTTCTGTAGCTATCGTGAGGCGGCTGACTCCCTCTCAGACCCAAACGTGATCCAGTTTTCATTGGGAACAGAACTTTCCAATTCTTAAATCCAAAACAAATTAAAGAGGAGAAGGAGGAGGAGGAGACGGAGGGGATAGAAATGGAAAAAGTTTTGCTCTACCCCTTCCCTGAGAATCTGTGACTTCTCACTGGTTTTATGAGTACTAAGATTTTTGTTTTGTTGTGTTTTGTGTTCTTTTCATGTTTCTTTTCTTTTTTTTTTTATTTTTCACAGTTCTCTATTCAAGACTAAAATGATCTGTTTTAAAAACTCCATCTGGCTTTTGTGTTATGGAAACCCACACAAGCCTACACCAACCGTTCTACCAGCAACAAAGAGTTATCAAATGGAACAAATTTCCAATGAAGGGACAGCAAGCTAATTAAGGGCTGAGTTGCTTAATAAGGAATAAGGCACAGAGGAGAGTCGAATGATGCCAAAACACACAAAAGTTTCAAAGACTAAAACTGTTTGTGAGAAAAAAAAAAAACAGAAGAAATGACTTGGCCAATTTTTTAGGTGCTACCCTCAAAATAAATACATCGTATCAACAGACAAATGTAAATATCACTCAAATAATCTCAAACTAACATTAACATGAGAATGAAATATAAATAGTTCTGAATATAAAGACCAAGTATAAAACATACCAAAATATAAATATAACTAGAAATAACATTACATTACAGTCAATGTTAAGAGACTGTCACTGGTTTTCTTCAGAAGCTTTATTTTTCTGCCTCAACCACACTAAGATAGATTTCCCTCTTATAGAGTATTCTGGACAGTTTAATTTTTCTTTGACCAACAAATGGACAATGTCCATAAGATGAAAACTTTCTTCAAGACAGTCATTTTGTTCAAATGATCTGGTATGAATGAAATCCATTGTTATTTGGCTTTATTGCTAATATTTATTATTAATGTTAATGGGCAAGAAAAATGTGAAAAATCACTTAGGAGAGATCAATATCTCCCCTAGTTATTGGAAAGTGTGTAGATTTAAAACATGTATAATATATTTCTGCCATATTGGCATGATCTAGAGAGGGAGTGTATGAAAACTAGGAATGAAGAGGTTTGAAAAACTTCTCAGTTCTGTCTCAAATGTGTTTGGGAAAATGTTTTCTCACATTATACCTCAGTTCACTCCTAAGAACAAGAGAGCTAACCACAGCAAAACCTCATTGCCTTTAGGAAGTGAATCAAGGATCCATTTGTGAAATGTTTCTCTGCATTTCATAAAGAAGTGGCATGTTATTATTGAATGACATCACAAAGTGTAAGCAGGGTGTGGTTATGTTGGAGCATTTCTTTGGCTAGACTAAAAAGAAACAGGCATCCCTTTCTAGATCTCTTACTTTTTCTGAAAGTAGATTTCCTTGGGGGGGTGGAGATCAAATGGTTGCAAATTATAGAAATGGAGGGAAGACAGAGATGGATGGAGAATTCTGAGGAGGGCATAGACAGACAAACTCCAAAAGCTCAACTACCATCCTGTTAAAATATAAGCCACTAAATGTTATACCATAGCAGTCTTCACAGCCATCTGCTTCTGCCATCGTTTTTGATTCCCACAAACAGATTTCGAAAGTTGAATCTGGCCCTCAGTGAGTTTAGGAACATTTAGCAGGATTTTCTGGATAGGGTCAGACAAGCCACTAATTAACTCATTATTCCTGTCTCCAGAGACAACCTACTTCTCTTTCTCTTTCTCTTTCCTTCCATCAAGGGACAACACAGTCTCACAATTCCTGTGTCCTTTCACATCCTCCACAGAACAGAAGAGAACAGATCTAGAGCAGAATTTGAATGGAGCTTGTGCTGCAATCCCTTCTCTCCACCTGCACCCCTACCCCCAGGCTTGACGGACATCTTGTCTCCTTTTCTTATCTGGATTATTGCAATAGCTTCCTGCTGGGTTCCTGTTCTCCACTGGATTCCCTCTGTTCTTGCCTCCATGCCCACAGTGGACTTTGTCAAAAGTAAAGCAGAGCATCCTCTCCCCTGAATAAAACCTTCCAGTGGCTTTACATTGCATTCTGAAACACACACAAAAAGAAACACGCACAAAAAAATCCTAACTCAGTATAGTAGCTGTGGAGGCTCTATAAGTCATTTAGCTCTTGCTGCATTAACAAACCAGCCCCAAATCCAGGGACACAGAACAACGTTTTTCTCTCGTGTCAGTGGGGTCTTGCTGACATGGGCTAGACATGGCTATGCTCATGCATGTATCTGAGGGTTGAGTGGGCTTCGACTTCATATATCTGTCATTCTCCTACATGCAGACCATGTGCTAATAGATCAGATGCTAGTGAGGATTTGTGTGTGTGTGTGTGTGTGTGTGTGTGTGTGTGTGTGTAGCCAAACACTCTCTGGGAGTGGATTTACCAATTAGGCAGATGTGTGCAAGGCCTAGAGCCCACAATATTTTTAGGAGTCCATAAAACATTTGTTTGGGACTTTTTAAAAACGTTTATTTATTTTGAGAGAGAGAGACAGAGAGGGAGTGTGTGTGTGTGTGTGTGTGTGTGTGTGTGAGGGAGGTTTATTTATTTTAAGAGGGAGAAAGAGAATCCCAAGCACTGAAGTGCAGAGCCTGATGTGGGGTTTGAGCTCACAAACCGTAAGATCATGACTTAACCAACTTAGCTGCCCAGGTGTCCTCACAAAATCGTTTTAATTTCATTTTAAAATCTGAAGAGAAAAAATTGAACATGATAATAATAATCATATATAATAACCATATAACAGTGGATCCACTAGTATTTTGTCTTTCTTCCAACTCAGTCATAAGTTATAATTTTTAATAGTCGTTTTATGGATGAAGTGGCCCCTGAAAGTAAAAGTGCTGGGGGCCATCGACGCCATAACACAGTCTTGCTTAATCCTAATTAATCAAACTAGAAACCCAGCAAGATGATTATTGGCCCTCTTTTTTCATTTACCTGAGCCAAGGATTTTCTGAGATCTCTGGTGACAGTTTCAGCTACCCACTCTCAAAAGGGGGTGCCCCAAGTGCTGGGTGATTCTTCCCTGCACTTGTTAGCTTGCTCTACCTTAGCACGCCTGAATGTTTTCCCTCTGTCTAGGGGGCACACAATGTTACATGAAGAGCGGCCCAGCTCGCTGGTTACGAGGCCGCCAAGCTTTCTGTCTGCCTCAGGCACATGAATACTGTCCTACACTTGGTCAGTTGCCCTGAGGGCTTATCATCATCATTGGGACCGTAGGTTGTGAATATGTAGTAACTCCGTGGAGAGTTACTTTAGTTCTAAGCATAGAATAGTGGAAGATTCTTTCCTGTAAGAGTTTATGCAAGGAAGACCATCGGTTCTTTTTACTTACGTAGAAGCCAGCTTTGCATTTTATTTACCTGGAAGTCCCATTCACATGATCAATTCTACTAGGTTTATAGAAATCTAATGCTGGCAAAACATCATGAGACCCAGAGGGGACACAAAGGGAAGTTAATGGTTGAAGAAGAGACGCCAAGCCGTCCTTCACCTGTAAAGATAATCAGATTCCGTTCAGAAGTAAGAACTTGATCTGGTGTAGCCTCGTCACTCCCACAGGAAGACACGTGCTTCGTAACCATCTATCTTTTTCGAGCTATTCCACCCTTTTTTTCAAGAAGCTACGCACCTATTGAAATCCCTGCATATGGTATATTCCAAAGTTAACTTTGTCTTGTGAAACTCTGAAATAGCGTTACGATTTTAAAATTATTTTGACATAATTCTGTTTTTTAATAGGCAGTTCATTTCCTGTTTCCAGGTGCCTCTTAATGACTATGTGAGAGCTTGGATCACTTCTCCTCTCTGGTTCCCAAACCACAAATGGGAAAAACTGGCATCCTGCAATAGCCATGTAAGCTCCCTAAATATTTTCACAGATTCTGCGATTTCTTTCCTCGCTGAACTGAGAGAGAAACTTTCATGGCATTTTCACCCTTCTGGAATGTAGAATTCATTTAATCTCACCTCTGTTTACACACATTTCTCTTCAGTACTCCCAATGCTTCCACGGGGCTCCATAGCACTATGGGTTTTCACACCTCCACGTGGGAGCTCCCTGTGTCCTGTGACCCAGGAATTGGAGAAAATGCTCCTTCGTCCTCAGCTGTCTTTTCAATGGGACCCCTACAATGTCCTAAGCGTGAGCCAGTCTGCTACGCATCTTCTTCATCACACCTCTGAAGATGACACTGAAACACGCCCCTAAATGATGTGGAGGGACACTTCGGAGTGCCCAAACCTTCCTCTGTAGCATCGACTCCTGGACGGGAATCGCAGCGGGCCAGCTCAGGTCGGCTCGTCCAGGTGTCACCTGCCTCCCCTCATCTGCCTCCTTTCCTCGAGTTAGGGAGAGGGTCCCTGACTTACCCTGTGGGACTGAGGCAGTGGTTCTCAGAGGATGGTCTCTGCACCAGCAGCCCAGGCATCACCCGGGACCCTGTTAGAAAGTCCCTCAGACCTCCTGAACTGCAGACCCAGGCAGGGGGCCCAGCTACCCGTGTTTTACAGTCCCTCTGGGTGATTATGATCCTAAAGTTCAGGAACCGTTGGACTAAGACTTTATTTTTATTAAAACTAAAAGTTAAACACACGAACTATTTATTTCCCCCACCAGGGCCTTTTGGAGATCTGTGCTTCTTGGTCCCTATTGGCTCTGTTTAAGGTGATCCTGCAGCCTATGTCCTCTTGGGTTATAGGGAGGGTTGGCAAAGGGCCACTGGAAG
The DNA here is from genome assembly GCF_006229205.1 of Suricata suricatta. Taxonomy (NCBI): domain Eukaryota; kingdom Metazoa; phylum Chordata; class Mammalia; order Carnivora; family Herpestidae; genus Suricata; species Suricata suricatta. The sequence goes on along the minus strand of NC_043713.1, from coordinate 19,411,958 downwards.
AAGCATGCAGAGCCTAGTTTTGACCTTGCAGCAATGCTATCCCATACATCCCCTTACTGTGCCACAGCCACACCAAATGCAGTTCTCTTGATCTCTTAACCCTACCCCATTCAAGGATGTCTGGCAGTAAAGGCTAAAATTGTTCCTCTTCCCAAGATGACTTAATTTTTTTTAATTTATTTTTGAGAGACAGAGAAAGACAGTGCGAGTAGGGGAGGGTCAGAGAGAGAGGGAGACACAGAATCCGAAACAGCTTCCAGGCTCTGAGCTAGCCACCAGCACAGAGCCCAAGGTGGGGCCCGAACCCAAGGACCGTGAGATTATGACCTGAGCTGAAACTGGATGCTTAACCAACTGAGCCACCCAGGCGCCCTGACTTAATTTTTTTGTTTGATTTAAGAGAGAGAGTGCGAGCAGGGGAGAGCTGCAGAGAGAGAGAGAGAGAGAGAGAGAGAGAGAGAGAGAGAGAATTTTAAGCAGACCCCATGCTTAGCACAGAGCTCGATCCTATGACCTTGGGATCATGGCCTGAGCCAAAATAAAGAGTCAGAGGCCTGACTGAGCCACCCAGATTCCCCCTAAGATGACTTAAAGTTTAATGCAGTATCTTAAAGGTTGAAAAACGATCACTATCATCTGCATTGGTCTGCAAATATAGATGATACTAACAAACAACCCCCAAGCCTCAGGAGTTTACAACCACCAAGGACTGTTACCACCTACACTGCACATCTGGTGAAAATCCATGGAGGACGGGGAGTTCTACTGATGGTTTTACCCTCTTTGTGGAACTCAGGCTGGCACAGATTGGAATCTGACCTGCAAATGTGGCAGAAGGAAAGAGTGTGACAACACAGATTGGCTCACCTGGCTTCCGTCCAGAGTGACACACATTATTTCTTTACTATGTCACTGGCCAAACCAGCTAACATGGCCAAACTTGACCTTGATGGGGCACTGAAGTTTGATCATCCCCCAGGGAGAAGAAATGGTGAACCATAATACAGTCCTAGTCCATCACTCAAAGAGTAAACCACTGATCTAAAAGGTCACAGTCCATGGTGGATAATGACAAAACTTCTGGGTGTGTATACTGGTGGGTGTACACTCATTACGTAGGTTCACAATGGAGAGGGCTCCTCTAGGCAAGGCTGCTTCTTACTGGGCCTCATATGCAGTCACACGGACTATTTCCTAGAGGAAGAAGGGAACTAACATTGATAGAGTGCTGTCTATGCACCGGCAACTGTGCCAGACTTTTTCCATTCACATTTTCACTTAATCCTCACCTCAGGAAGAAGAGAAGGGCACTGACTTGGTGCCAGGAAGCCAAGACCCAAAGCTATTTGGAACTTAAACATAGAGACACGGGATATGGTAGAACTGGCGTACTGACTTCTTGGGCACCCACAAAGCTAGACCTACTACCAGAAAAAATAACAACTTGGACCATTTTCCTGCACAGCAAAGAAGCATTGATTCTTCCACCAGCCTCAAGGGTTCTGGTCCAGAATCAGCCTCAACTGATGGGATGGCAATCATGCCCAGTCCAACACGACTATCGCTGCCAACAGGAAACTGTGTCCTCACTACGAGTAAAAATCTTCAGGATTCTAATTGAAGAAGCAGGAAGGAAAACCATATCATTCTTATTAATGAATACTGAGAAATCCACTTAAACCTAGAGTGTCCCTAGATGAATGACACAAATAATCTAGTTTAAGGAGACCAATAAACTCCACTGTTTTAGTAAAGAATACTTCGTATCGTGTTTGCAGGACGCTCTCTGGTTTATATCATTAATGATACACAGAAGAACATCTCTTTGGCTAGATTTCAATCTCTATCTGTACCGCTGAGCAATAAGCACCAATAACACACATTAGAAAATATCACTGGTGGAGAAACTAAGAAGGATGGATTTCGAGAAAGCAGAAGGGCACACAACTCCATGCAAAGTGGGTAACCAGCAGATAACTTTGTCCACGCTGGCTCCAAAAGTGCTTACCTCACTTAGAAACGGCACCCAAGCTCTTCATGCAAACGCATCATGAAATTATGTCGATGCGATGCTGCACTCAGCAGCTCCATCAGCAGCGCGCCAGCTGACTGCAAACACCTCCTAAGAACACCACGAACTGATAACCATGAGTGCTGTCCAGGGTCAACCCCCAAACACCCCAGGACACAAATGCTAAAAGCCCAGGAAGCATGTGCTCTTTCAATGTGTTGGAGATGCCCGGGCCCTTCAAAGTGAATCGATAGCATGAGGACAGATAAATCTTAGTTGCTCTTAATTTCCACACTGTCGCCATTATAAATTGGACCATTTCTAAAAAAATGTGTTGGCATTTATTATCAAACCTAATGGAGGTACTTTTGCAAGGGAAGATATTTCACGAGCTGAAGACAAGTACCACAATAATATAGCACGGTGATATCAAAAACAACCATTTGTTTTCCTTCCAATCCCCAGGAGTGACTTGGGTTAAAATAACATAAACTTGGAAGCACTCTGTATAAGTTACGGAACTGGCATAAATTAATCTCTAGGCCAACTGCCTATAACATAATCACTTGCTGTATAAATTCTATAGAAATGATAAATCCAGTCTGACTTTAATTACTATGGTATCTTTCTGTATTGCCGATAATGTAGACGCATAAATCTTAAAATTCAACAAATAATGAAGCAAAAAGAGCTGAGCACACATACGATTTTCAGGAATACTCCAGACTGACTGATGATCCTATCATTAGCCTGTTAAAATCCACTGGCTCGTCCTATAATTTTCCCTTTACCGTGCTTTAGACTCTCTCTTCATTCCAATGGTGATGCTGAACACGTTCATACATCACATATAATATATCTCTCCATGTTTTCCAGATGGTATTTGATAAAATGGAAATACAAGAAAAGCAGAACAAAGAAAAATAGATGTTTTCCTATTTTGGTTCTGGAAACAGTTTCTCCTTTGATAGAGAAAAATAAGAAACCACTAGTGCAGTTCTAATGAAGAAGCTTAAGAGATACATTTCATCTAGGGGTAACATCCACTGGCCTCAGAGGTTCGGGCTACTTTTTGCGTTTCAGCCAAGCTCTACAAACAAAAGGTGAAGATTTCTGTAAGTCAGTGTAAGTTCTTACTGGCTAAGGCTAGAAGGAAATCGGCAATTGTTTATGTGAGTGATTTGGATATAAATAAACTCATGCCAGCAGTTGTTCCCACACTGATCACGAAGTTTAAGGAGGAAAAAAAAAACCCAGAGTATCTGATTTCTTTTAAATTAGGACTTATAGACTCTAAGACCTTTAAAACATAAAATTGCCAATTTCACATGCACCAGAAAGATATTTTAATAGGTCATTTGAAGAGTACAAATACCAAGTTAGAATATAACTTTTCCAAAACTCCCAATAAATATTTGATTTTTGTACAGATAACCTTGAGATGATTTTTCTTTCAAGAAATTCAGATATAAATACTTATATCTTGCAAGTCATTTGTGAAGCAAACACACAAGTACCATTGTCTCTAGAAGAAACAAATTGCATGGATGGTGAGAAAAATAATTTTGAGGAGACAGTAAATATTATGCATAATCCATTTCTCTCATTTCCAAATAACGCTTGCCATTTTGTTGAATTCAGTCCCTGGAGATAAGTTAGAACTGTTTGTAAGCCCCGATGGACTTTGAGTATGCGCCCCTGTCCACTGTGCATTTACTACCAGGGCTTGCTCCCACAGTCAGGGTCCCTCAACGGTACTGACTCTGAGCATCATCTGGCCACACCTCCAACAAGGAATCTGGCCTCTTGATTTCAATCCCCTGGCCCATTAACCTTGACTCCTGTCACTTAACATCCTAAGCAAATGCCCAAACGGAGATACAGGTGCCCATCTTCTGGTGGCCCTCTGAAGCCATCTGCTAATACACACAGGTGAAGGGATCAAAGACTGGGCCTTTCTAGCTCTGCTTGAATCCTTTTATGCAAACTTTCAGTGTCAGCGCCACCTGCATGTTGCTCAGCCCAGGCTTCCCAAGAGACATCACAGGATGTGCAACCTGGATTCACGTTTCTCTCCAACACAAATGAGCTGCACAACTTGCATGGGCTACTAAGACAACCCGAGCCTTAATTTCATCATCTGAAAAATGGGAAAGTAATTCTTCCTTTATGGGTGCTTTTTATTAAATTATTTTTTTAAATGTTTTATTTATTTTTGAGACAGAGAGGGACAGAGCATGAGCGGGGGAGGGGCAGGGAGAGAGGGAGACACAGAATCGGAAGCAGTCTCCCGGATCTGAGCTGTCAGCACAGAGCCCAACGCAGGGCTTGAACCCATGAACGTGAGATCATGACCTGAGCTGAAGTCGGATGCTCAACCGACTGAGCCACCCAGGCGCCCCTATGGGTACTTCTGAAGACTAAAGAAGATAATGTCTATGAAAGTACAAAGTAGGAAGTACCTGATGCATGATAGACATGCAAAAATACAGCTTCTTTTTTTAGTCAGTGAATCACAGTTTTCCAACTAAGCCCAACTCTCTCTCTTACTGTCTGAATTGTTTCAGTGTCTTCTAAGAACCTTGTAAGAAACACTCTGGCATCATTTATTATCGGAGCTGGAAAAGCCCTTAGATACCATGCAAACTTATTGGGATTTTTGCTATGTATTCGCCCCCTCCTCACACCCAGTTCAGGGAGTGTCCACCACTAATTGGAATGCTGATACACTGTGTGCCCTCTTCATTGTGTCCATGACTTGAATAACCTCAAACATTAGGCAAGGTAAAGGCGCATGGTCCATCAGCTCTTCCATATATGGTTCTTAGAAAGGAGCTAGTGTTTACTGAATACTTACTATGTGCCAAGCACTCAGCCTTTGTCATCCTATCAGACATCACAATACTTTTGTAGGAAAGGTTGTGTTTTGTTTTATTTGTACCTATGAGAACCCAGGGGTCACATGGTCAGTAAACGGCAAATCCAGGGTTCTTCTCTGGAATCTTCTGGCAAAGCAATGGCAAAAGCAATAGCCATCAGGGGCAGAAAGATGGGCATTGAAAGTGAGATGGGAAGCAGAATATTCTAAAGTAATAAAGTCCGCCACTGCCAGTTATAAGCACTTGGGCCCGTAGCCTGGGAGCTAGATTGCTGTAGTAACTGAAGAAGCATTGGAAAGGATGGAATTCTTATCAGAAACTGAACTTTGCTAACCCTGAATGGAATACAAAGGTACAAAGGAATAAACATAAACACATAAGAATCAAGAGAGAACATTTGCAGGATTAAATCCAGATTGGTTTGAAAGGACATATGTTGTATGCTGAGTGACTCTTAATGGAGTCAAATCAATTCTGTTATTACTACGTTGTGGGGAGGAAAAACCCCCGAAATGCTCTTTCAAAGCCCTTTGAAAAAGGAAAAGCTCTATAAAATGGACCAAGTCATTAGTTTATTGAACAGGGCCCTGCACTGGGAATCAGAGACCTAAGGCTAGTGTCAGCTTTGCCTTTAACTAATTGTGTGACCTTGGGTCATGCACTTAAATTCTCTAGTCCTCAATTTCATCAACAGAAACATTAAGGGTTTGAGCAAAGTGGCTTCCTATTGCTATAATTTTTTTTCTTCCCAATGGCTCCTATCACTGTGCTCCCTGACAGTTCCCCGCTGCCTCTATGCTACACACATCTCAGGAATCCCTGTGCCCCCGGATTCCAGGGTGATTGAAAACCAGAGCTGAGCTTTGTTCCCTCAGCATTGTTCCAAGTTTAAGTTCTAAATTTGCACATTGTACAGAATCAGGAGCGAGCACACGCACACCGAGAAAGACAGATGGCAACAGAGAAACTTGCTAACCTTTAAAAAGATTCCAGTCTGGCTACCCCAGCAGTCTAGTGGCAGGGATCTGTGCCCAGAGGAGTTGAGACAGGTGAAGGACTCCCTGGCTACAGCGCTCAGACACTGACGACTCAGCAGCTTCGCCCCTGGCCGGGGAAAGAGCAGCCCCGTGGCTCCCCAGCGACCAGCCCAGCCCATGCCAGGCTCTGGGCAGCAGGCCCCTGGGGCAGGTCCTCGCTCTGTCCTGCTCCAGGCCTACCAGGTAGGGGCCAAGATGCTCGTGTGAAAATTTGAGAGAAAGGAATCCCAAGTCAGAACTTAGAACAGACTTATTTTCTTTGTTCAGTAGGTTCGAATGGAGTCTATAAAGCAAGCCGGGTGCTTGTTCAAGAAGTCCGAAATCAGGGACCTAAATGGCACCCTCCTCTGCAGAGTGGGCTTCCCGAGAGTCTGTCCACTTCCCCGGAGCAAAAATTTTTAGAAATTTGCCTCAAGGAGAGTCCATTAAAACAAAAATGGATTCTAGGGGCACCTGGGTGGCTGGGTCGGTTAAGCATCTGACTTCGGCTAGGGTCATGATCTCACGGTTCCTGGGTTCGAGCCCCGCGTCGGGCTCTATGCTGACAGCTCAGAGCCTGGAGCCTGTCTTCAGATTCTGTGTCTCCCTCTCTCTCTCTCTCTCTCTGCCCCTCCCCTGCTTGGACTATGTCCCTGTCTCTCTCTAAAATAAATAAACATTAAAAAAAGAAAAAAAGGACCGATCTCCCTCTGAAGCCCTGAGGAAGACTCCTCCTTGCCTCTCCCACCTTCTGGCGGCTCCAGGTGTTCCGCACTCTCAGCTGCCAGAACGCCAACCTCGGCCTCATTCTCGCAGAGCCTTTGTCCCTCTGTGTCTTCACGTGGCATGTTCCCTGTGCATCTGTGTCCGTTTCCCAATTTCCTTCTTGTAAAGACCAGTCAGACGGCATTAAGGCCCACTTTAGTGACGTTATTCAATCTGCAAATGCAATTTCCAAATAAGATCGTGACACATCCGCAGGCTCCAGGAATTAAGGCATCTATATCGTTTTCTGTTGCAGGAGGAGTAGGGGGACACAATGCAGTCTATAATAAAAACCCTGTCCGTCAGGTTGTAGAACCCAGGACTTTTTTATATTTCTAATTAAAAATATTAACATTTATTTAGTTTTGAGAGGGAGAGATAGACCATGAGCAAGGGAGGGGCAGAGAGAGAGGGAGACACAGAATTCGAAGCAGGCTCCAGGCTCTGAGCTATCAGCACAGAGCCTGATGCGGGGCTCAAACCCACAGACTGTGAGGTTATGTCCTTAGCCAAAGTCAGATGCCTAACTGACTGAGCCATCCAGGCGCCCCAGAGGGTATACCCAGTTCTGCCAACACCTTGATTTGGGACTTTCAGACTCCAGACTGTGAAACAATAAGGGTTATTTTAAGCCGCCCAATTTGTGGTACTTTATTATGGCAGCCCGGGGAAATGAATACAATTTATTTATCTGTTTGACCAAGTCCTCGCTGTATGACCTCTGGACATGTGCCCTAAGCTGTCTGGTACCCAGTAGCCTCAGCTTTAAAGTATGAAAAATGATAGCCCCTGCTTCTCAAAGTTGGCATGGAAATGAAATTATAATATTAATTAATTAAATTCAATTAATATGATGCCTGTCACATAGTGACAGCTTAGATGACAATGACGATGATGATGATACTACAGTGTATCCCCTCAAAATGATCAGTGATGTTACACCTTCACTGCCCCAACCAAAAGCACATTTAGAGGGCTCAGTCGATTGAGTGTCCGACATCAGCTCAGGTCATGATCTCTTGTGGGTTCAAGCCCTGCATCAGGCTCTGTGCTGACTACTAGCTCAGAGCCTGGAGCCTGCTTCGAATTCTGTGTCTCTTTCTCTCTCTGCCCTTCCCCTGTTCATGCTCTGTCTCTCTATGTCATTCAAAAATAAATAAAATGTTAAAAAAAACACATTTAGAGATGGTTGTGTTAGTAAGATGGGCAATTGACTTAAAACAAAGATGTGATCTCACTTTTAAACAGTAAGAGTGAGTGTGTAAGTCTTCAGGCATTTGAAAAGTCCAAGGTGCCAAAAAATGTCCATAGAAATGGCCCATAACCAAATGTATGACTTGACCAAAAAAAAAAAAAAAAAAAAAAAAAAAGCAGATATACCAGGAAATTTTACTGTCATGAGTGGCATGCCTAGGCATTCTCCCTGTGTCAAGCCCACAGAAAATCCACAGAAAAACAGAGCTGCCTCTTCTAGTCCAACCTTCAAAGGGAGCAAAGGCTGAATTTGGGGACACCTTTGCGCGTTGCCCACACCCACGTTCCATACAAATGCTGCTCACGTCCTGCAGCTGGTGTCCCTGACGGACCCGGAAAAATGCAGAGGCCCAGCAGGTTTAGGTCTGAGTGTTAGCAAGAAAGGAAAATATTTTGTTTTAAGCACAGATGTTCCTTCCTGGGGGGACAGCATTATTTGAATTTGGACAAGTTTTTTTCTGATAGTTCCAATAAATGAAAACCCAGTATATTTGCCTTTATTACCTGGTTAGTACAGGTGCTTTGAAAGGGGAAAATGTTTCCAAAGAAGAAATCAGTACTCTACACTGCACACCACACATCCTTTCGGGGTGCATAGCAGAGGAAATCTCTTCAAATGTTTTGCAATATATGTAATGTGACTTACATCTATTGAGTAGCACAAATTCAGGATTTGCCTATGGGTCTTTACTCCCCAGAGTCTTAGCTCTTTCTACAACCTTGTACTGTCAGTCTTGTTGGGTACCCAAGACTTACACTTTAAGAGAGAAAACAGAATAGTGTGTAATTAAGGATTAAAATACTAAATTCCATCACTAAATGATACAAGATTTGGAGAAAAGAGCAAGCTAGTTGGCTGTAGGAGGCAGGAAAGGCACATAACTTTGACCAAACTATGTTTTCTATCTAGTATTGGGCAGCAGATCTGTCACTTGCTTTCCACCATCAGCAGGAGAAAAAAAATAACATTAATTTGAAATGCTTGGGATTCTGCAATAAATCGTGGAGAAATTCAGAAAGTGGGACATCCTTCTCTACATAAATGTTTACTGTCTGCATTCTAAAAACTGTCTGGGCCAAAGTGCTTCAATCTGGTTATACCCTGAGATAAAAGACAATATCTATCTAAAAATGATAACAGGGGCGCCTGGGTGGCTCCGTCGGTTTGGTGTCCAACTTCAACTCAGGTCATGATCTCACAGCTCATGGGTTCAAGCCCCATGTCGGGCTCTGTGCTGACAGCTCAGAGCCTGGAGCCTGCTTCAGATTCTGTCTCCCTCTCTCTCTGCCCCTCCCCAGCTCACACTGTCTCTCTCCTTCAAAAATAAACATTAAAAAAATTTTAAATGATAACAAAAGCAAGTCCCAATGCATGTACAGAGTCGCAGATGTTGTGCTCTCTGGGGAAACCACTAATGTCATCATTCAGTTCTTATTTACAGGTGCCCTAATACCATTCATTCTTTCATTCTTTCTAATATTAATTGAAAGACTTAAGTGTTCCGGGAACTTTCTCATTGTTTCCTTTGGTTGGGAGTATTTTGAAATCTGCCTTTCTTAGAAGCCTTGTGTTATATTGTTTAAAAATGTTGGTTTTGAATATATAGTCAGTAAGTCTTCTACATGACTCTGATGTATCTGCCAAATATCAATTCCAGACTCCCAGAGATACTTTCTTAGAAAGGTTTATATTGCAGGAAAGCCTCAATCCTTTTTTGTTCTCTATCATTTCTCCTTCAGGCCCTATGACCCTAAGCAAAAAGTTCATCGAAATTCCCAAGAATGGTACCAGTCGAAGCTATAAAAATTTCATAGTTGGTAGATTTAATAAAGTCGTACTCCACATTTAAGAAAAAAGGAATTAGAAGAGTTTGAAAAGTGACTTCTTGAGGTTGTTTTTTTTTTTTTATTATTAAATCACAAAGACCACACGAACATTTTAATTCTCTGGAAGCAAGCCTAGCAGCTAAAATGAGAAATGAGACATTTCTGGCTTGGAATTACAGAAGGGTATATGAGCAGGGGAGGGGCAGCTGTTGCAAAAGTAATAATAGCTGCTTATCTCTCAATCTTATATAATCATTAATAGATTCCTATAAATCACAAGGCAGGAATTACTCCTATTTTTAGATGAGCTTATTAAAATAGTTTGTGTTGGCTTCACTTCAGTGTTCTCTGAAAATACAGGCAACCATGTACTTCTTAGGTCTAGCAAGACAAAGATATGCCAAATTTCATCCACTCTAGATATATAGTGTTTATCTATTTGTTTTCCCATTTATTCATCCAACAAATATGTATTGATCTGCTCTGATGTGCTAGGGACCCTTCAGGCATGTGGGATGCAACAAGGAATAAAATCCTCTTGGAACATATTTTCTAGTGTTGGCCAAAGAGTAGGTGGAAATAGAGATCATACACAAAATATGTAGGGAAGATACATAGCCCTTCAGACAGCAAGTAGTGCTATGGAGAAAAATTAAGTGAGGGAGATTAGGGAGTGCCAATGGTTGGTAGAGACTATTTTGGGAAAGTTTCCAAGGAAAGGTGACATTTCTTTAAGGACCTGAAGGTGGTAAGGCAGTGGAATGTGCAGAGATGAAAGGGAAAAGGAGAGAGGGAATCCCAAGACAAAGCCCTGAGAAGGGAGCATGCCTGAAAGGGTTCCAGAAACAGAAAGGAGGACAGTGTGGCTAGAATGTAGTCAATGAGAGACCACATCATAGAGGACAGGGCTGAAGTCCAGTGGAGGAGAGTAGGTTTTTCCTCTGAGTAAGATGGAAGCCATGGGTGAGGTTGTCAGATTTAGCAAGTAAAAACAGAATACTCAAAATACTAATGAAATTTTAATGTCAGATAAACAATGTGGTAGGTTGAATAATGGCTCCCCAGGGACGCCAATATCTTAATCTCCAAAACCTATCTCCTTACATAGAATATGTTATCGTTTATTACAAAAGCGATTTGCCTATACGATTATGTTAACTGTGTAGAGATGGGATTATTCAGGTGAGCCCAATGTCTTCACAAAGATCCTTAAAAGATATAAGAGGAGGCAGATGGGTTGGAGAAGGAGACGAGATGGCCTACGTTGAAGTTGGAGTGATATGATTGTTCCTTGAAGATGAAGGAAGATGCAAGAGCCAAGCTGCCTCTATAAAGTGGAAAAGATAACGAAACAGACATTTTCCTAGAGCCCCCAGAAGGAACTCAATCTTGTCAACACTTTGATTTTAGCCCGTTTTGGACTTCTGGTCTCCAGAACTTTAATATAATAGACTTGTGGGGGTTTTAAGTCACTATTTATAAAAAATTGCTACAGCAATAAAAAAATTTTTTAAATTTTTTAAATGTTTTTATTATTTTGGAGAGACAGAGTGACAGAGCATGAGTGAGGAGAGACACAGAGAGAGAGAGAAAGACGACAAATCTGAAACAGGCTCCAGGCTCTGAATTGTCAGCATAGAGCCTGATGTGGGCCTTGAACCCATGAACTGTTAGGTCATGACCTGAGCTGAAGTCAGATGCCCAACTGACTGAGCCACTCAGGTGCCCCAGTATTTTTTAGTACAAATATGCCCCATGCAACTTTTGAGATATTTATGCTAAAGTTTTTTCACTATTTATTTGAAATTTACATTTAACTGGGCATCCCATCTTTTATCTGGCAGTCATGTGGAAGCTCAGAAACTTAATATCTTCTGATTTCCATTGTAAAAGAGTTGCTTTGGCTTCTGCATTGGAAACAAGGGCGGGAAGGTGAGGTTAGAAGCAAGGAGAACTATTAGGGGGTTACTGCAACCATCCAGGTGAAATATGTTCATGGCTTGAATGAGGATGGCAGTCACGGAGGTGGTGAGAAGTGGGTCCATCACAACATGTCGGACAGACTCTGCTGACCATTACACTGAGGAGATGTTATGCCTTGCACCTATTCACTACTAAGCAGAATTCTGCTTTACAACTGATTCACGTTTCCAGTTTTCAGAAGCCCCTTCCAAAAAAGTGAAGATAATTCTAGACCCACAAAACAAAAGTAACACATGGTATTTTCATGTGTGAAAGAACATACTGCCATGTCCATATTTTTCTGCCACTCCAAACTTGTGAACCACTTAGAAATAAGGCACCTGAGGGACTTATTAATCTGTGGATGTTATAAATCTGTTCAACAAGCAAACCATGTTTTTAATTCCAAAGACCAATATTTTGGCACACATGTGGTTTTTCTTGGTATGTATGTATGTATGTATGTATTTATGTATATATATAGAAACATATTGGTCTGATGCATGGCAGAACTTGCTGACTGTCTCAGATTGTCTGACGAGCATGTTGCTTCACTCTTTTCTCTCCTTGGAGATCTTGTTTTTGACTTTTATAAAGGCTGAGAAGTCTGGTGGCCAAAGACATAAAATATGAATGCTCTCATGTTGGCTACAAGTGTTCTTCTGGCCCATTTGGCTATGAGAATACTTCTCCAGGTTTTTATTTACCTCTGCTTTGCAATTCATTAATGTACGTAGGTTGTTGGTGACTTCTATCACCAAAACCTTACCAACTAGGGGAAGGTGAAGATGCATATGAATGAAGTTGCTATGAGAGCCAGGTGAGCACACTCAGGTTCATCTTCACTATGGTCTATAGCTCTTCTCATCTGGAGAGGACATCTGGCTCAGACACGAGTTTTGAAATGGACAAGTAAAGGTTCGGTCTAATGTTGGTCTCTTTCTCAGCCAGAGAGAATGTATGATTTAGTATAATACAAATACAAAGGCAACAGTCAAAATTAAAGGGATCCAACTATTCTCCCAGTTTTATATGACAAATGTTTATAGACTTCCTGTGTCCTATGAAGCGTTATACCAGTTGTTTTTAAAGACCAATGAGACACAGTTCTTGCGGTCAGTCTCACGGAGAAAGTATACAAGCAATTAGAGTAAAAATGTCTAGGTGGTTGTCTTCAACCCAAGCCCTCTTCTCGGCTTTAAGTCTTCTCACATTTTGTTCTGGAAGATTTGTCAACAGATTTGCAACTCATGAGTCCATTCAGGGCATCTGTACAAGTACAGACATATGATACATTCTGGAAGTTATGCCTATATCCAGCACACTGCCTGATCAGACAAGGTTTGCTTATCAGTCAAGTCAGCAACTGTTTTTTAAGCTCATAGGGGACATTTTGTAAGGTACCAGAGGCTTGGGTACAAATAAAAGGGTAGGCATATTTCTTTCCTTTAGGGACTTATATTCTGATTGAGAGAATAGAATTGTCAGTAGAATACAATCACTGGAATGTATACAAGCAAACACCTTAATCCCAGTCTTTGTAATGGGAAATAAATTGGAGAGGCCAGCATTATGTGGTGAAACATAAGAAGGATTGGAAATGGAGATAAGATGACTTGTTTTCTAGAGCCGGCTGGTGTCCTTCAAGTGTTCTCCCAATGTCCCTATCCGGGCATCTCCTGGAATGTGACTCTCCAAGTTTGCTGAACCTTTATTTGCATTGCTGCCTGGTAAAGGTTAATAAAAACCTGAAATAAAGCAGTGGTCCCTGGGACATCTCACGTGTGTTTTGATTTTTTTTCCTGGGAGTGTTCTTGACAGCGTCAGCTCACAAATAACACCCCCACAGGTCATATAACAAACCCAGTGACAAATCAGGAATTTGGGCTTTCTGACACAACCCTGGTGCTAACAATTTCATTCTAACGGTTTACTGAAAATCCTGAAAAAGGAACAAATGATCACAGAACTTAACCACCTACTTAAAATTTTAAAAAGGATTGCCCCCAACCCCCAGGTCTGTAAAGTATCACACATTGACATTCCTTGTTTTCTTGATTGCCTTTCTTTCTCAAAATATGGGTAAAGAATGTGCCAGAGGCTGCCACATTGTGAAGTCACACCTCCGTTTAAAATGATCAAGATGAAGCCAGGGGAGAGCTTGAATTAGACTTCATGACCTGATGGTTCTTCAGCTCTCCCTCCTCAGCCCTTCTCTCCTCCAGCTCCCTCTATCGTCCTGTGAAGCCATCAAATGTGGACCAGATGGAGACAAGAGTGCTCACTGCCCTGCCAGCTTTACCTGTAGAATTCTATCCACACAGGATTCTCCTCTGGTTTCGCTCCTGCTCCGCCATCTTGCAGGTCATGAAGTAATGTTTCAGGCCAGTACCCGATGTCTTCCATCACTTCATTTCCTGACTCCTTTAAAGCTTTGCACCTGTGTTATATCCACACAGGACGTTTAAATTAATAGCAGCCTCGCAGAGGATGGGCTGACCTCCCGGGTTTTTTAAGTGAATTTTGATGTTGTAAGGCTTTAAATTGTAACATACTTCCCTGGAAATGGTCTGTTCTCCAGGACATGTGAAAAAGGCTAAATGGAAAACAACAGTGTTGTCTGCTTTTCTTTTTTAAAGAAAACAGAAGATGTGACTTAAAGGTCTCAAGATTTCACATTGGATATGGGAGACAAGGAAAAGGCTTCTCTCCTAGGTGTTCTAAAGACAGTGACTCGTTTTTAAACAACTGTAATCCAAAGATAATATGGAGTTTTCATGGATGTGCCGGTGAAAGCAAATGCCCAAATTTGTAATGAACCTTCATAAAAATACTGCCCTGTAACAACAGATTCCCTTTTACAAAAATGATTTTTACACATGCAAGCCTGGAAGATGAAAGCATGCAAAAGCTTTTATACTGAGGACCATACAGTTCAATACGCCACATTTATAAGTTGTTTTCTTTCTTCAACAAAATTTCTATTGATCTTCTTTATATAGTAGGTGCTGGGGGTTCAGAGATCAGAGAGAAGCAGCCCCTGCTTTTACGGGATATACCGTCATGATTCCCATTGTTTCTGTACAGGAGACCTCCTCTTAGCTCTGAATTTTAGACGGGGGGATACGAAGAATGAGAGAATTTTAGATACTTATGCAAGGACACGCAAGTCCAGAACTTCTAAATCCTGCTCCTGGATCTGTCCAGAAAGCCCAGCTTTGCTCAACAAAGACACAGGTGGGCAAAGTGGAAAGAGCACAATTTAGAAAGAGAGGGACTCAGTGTCCACTTGGCCACTAACCGGCTGGATGTAAGCACACTTTTGAGGCCAGCATTTCTGTCTGAATGGCCTGTTTGGTAAGCTCATGGTCAGGCTTCTCCCCCTGGAAAACTGACTTGGTAGGTCTAGACTGAGGCCCACACCTCCTCATTGGTTTCATCTTCAGGAAATTTCTGGAAAAATTCATCAAACCCTCCAACTAGAAGAATATTTAAAGTGAAGTCAAAGCAGGTACAGCAAAATGAACCCTGATGTGTTGTGAGGCCCTTGCCTCTAAGGGGCAAAATCTCCTACCAAGCTGTTTCTGGGATCAATATTCTTTGCCTCCTGATATGACCAGCTTCTTTTGAGGAAAACCATTCCCAATGACATAGATAGAGGACTCCTAAAACTCATAGACACTTCCAGTTATCTCAGACCATTGCCCATGATAGAATGACTTCACTTTGTAGAAATTCGGGGTATATATGAGCCTGTGGAAAGAATATATATCAATATATTTATATCTCAATAGAGAGACAAGCAGATACATCGCCACCAAAATCTCACCTGACGTATGAAATATGTTTGGGGGAAATGTTGTTGTCATTGAACCTAGAAAAGCAAAAAGTTGTGCTTATATTTCCTCTTTTGCTTCCAAGGACAATTGTTAATGTTTAAATACACTATTCTGAGAGGCCAAATACTCTTAAAAAGAAAAATGAAAGCCTTCAGTTAAACACACATATCACTGGATTAAAATCAGAAATGTCACCACAGGCACAGGTCTGTGAAACCAGTTCACAGGGTCTTGACTCATTGATTAGGTTGACTGTTCCCACAGTAGTAACCCCAGGCTGAGGCCTTGATGGAGGATTCCAGTCCCATCCACCATTTTCCTCCATGAGAAGGGCAAAATCCATGTCAAGCCCAGTAATGATGGTGGGAAAATCTGTAAGCTTTGTTTTATCTTCTTTGCCATTTTTTTGAGTCACAGAATTAAAGATACTGTTTTTTAATTTATTTATTTTGAGAGACAGAGAGAGGAGAGGAGGGGGAGAGAGAGGGAGGGAGAGAGAGAGGAGAGAGAGAGAGAGAGAGAGAGAGAGAGAGAGAGAGAGAGAGAGAGAGAGAATCCTAGGCAGGCTACATGCTGTCAGCACCGAGCCTGATGTGAGGCTCGATCTCACGAACCATGAGATCATGACTTGAGCTGAAACCAAGAGTCAGATGCTTAACCGACTGAGCTACCCAGGTGCCCCTAGACACTGAATTCTGATATGAAAGAAGCACTGGCTGAGGACATCATTCTGGAAATGCCTAAGATACCTGGCAAAGCCAGGTAACAGGCTGGACAGGAAAATCAAAGAGAAATAACAGACTGGAATAATGCAAGCAAAACCACATTCCTGATACCTGAGGATGTGTGTGATTGCACGTGTGTGTGTGTGTGTGTGTGTGTGTGTGTGTGTGTGTGTGTGTTTAGTTCTGAGTTTCTTCATGCAGTTTGCATAGATCTAATAGTTTATTTTCCCAACACGTAATTACTGACTTCCTCTGCCTGACTTCCAGCACAGTCTGGACAATGTGGGGACAATATGGGGACAAGCTAGAATGGACAGGTAGTCCCTGAGCATGAAGAGGTGTCACTGTAACCATTATTTACATTTTCTCACCAGCAAAGTAAGCATGGGGCTGAGAGGGCAGCAGAGAGGGAGGTAGAATGAGCAAGAATCAGGAAATGGCTCCATTCCTGCACTGACCCTCACTAACTGAAACCGAGGCCTCAGTTTTTTTACCTAGAAAATGGGAAGGTTTTTCAACCCTAAGGGCTGATAATTCGATGTAATACAGAGGGCTTTGTGAAGAAGCATTACTTAATGATCTCAAAGATATAAGAAAAATAGAGTCAATATCAATTACTTTCCTGGGACAACTTTAAGGGTCAACTGACCTGGGAAGAATGGGACATTTTGGGTTATTGGAGTCTGGCTTTTCCTTCCTTCCTTCCCCCCTTCCTTCCTTCCCCCCTTCCTTCCTTCCTTCCTTCCTTCCTTCCTTCCTTCCTTCCTTCCTTCCTACTTTCCTTCTTTTCCTCCCTCCCTTCCTTTTTTCTTCTTTTTCATCTTTCTTTCTTCTTTCCTTTTTTCTTTTTCTCTTTCATTCCTTTGAAAGGAGAAGAGACATGGGTACATTATCCTTGTCTTTTCTTTCTAATTTCTGAAGAAAGTCCTCTGGTTCCTTGCTTAGTTAATACTGACCAACCCCATTGTTCTCCTGATGGAGGGTAGCAGTGCTGAGGCAAGATAAGTCTTTCAGAGCTGATTTTAGACTTCAAACCCAAGCAGAAGTGGTAGATTTAAAATTCTGAGCCCAGCACAAACCTCTTCATTTTCAAGTTCATTTACCCTTGGCAACATGCAACCTCCTGTTTACTATGAGGGGAAAAAAGCTTTAAAAGGCTCATTTAAAAGGCTAAGGAGCCTTTTGGGATCTCCGAAAGCTCTTTAAAAACATATTTTGATGATACAAGTGTAAACAAATCAAAAGCATATGGATTGAATTTCCCTTAAATTACACAGGATTTTTTAAATGATGGGAGGGTGGAAATGTGTTCAGAAAAATATGTTTTTGGTTTTACTGACTCAGAAACATGCAAATGAGCTGAAGCTTTTGACAGACCCGAAATGATGGCAGGTTTGTCCATCATCTGTCTTTGAGGGTCTGGAGTCCTTCACAAGTCTTCTCTGGCTTTGTACCCAAGGAGTAGAGATTTTCTGTTAGTGCAAATTCACAGAGAGAGAAAGACCTAACCCATGTACATTGAGTCCTACCTTTCCCTTGAGTTTAAGGGCCCTATTTCAATTAGACTCTTGAATTTGGCAGCGTAGACTCCCCTTGGACCAGTCAAAGGGATTAGTGTTCATTTTATAAAATATAAGTCAATACAGGGCTGTACAACCTGGACCCAGGTGCCAACATCAGCATCCAGGCCGACCTCTGCAGCCCCCGACCTCAGAGCCGCCCTGAAGCCTTCACCCTGAACTTTGCACACTAACCTGGATATCCTCCAGCCCCAACACACAACACGCCAGAAAAATGAGGGTCAACTACCTGGGCCACTGCCTCCAAAGTGTTCCTGATGCCTGGATTTCAGAATAAGGGAACAGGGCCAAGAATAAGCAGTCAGAGACAAGGGGTGGTATGTCCTTATGAACACTACAAAGCAGAATGTTGGCACTGAGATGCACCTGTCCAAATCTAGTCCTACAGGAAAATGCTTTAAAAATCTCTAGACATTCACTCTACTCTCCTGCTTTCTTTGCCTGAAAATACTTAGGACAAGAGTTAGTGCAAGCCCAGAGAGCTTCTGGAAGATTCAGGAAGGTGCCACGTGGGTTAGGAGGACCCGGATCCCCTGAAGACCTGTTTAGTCATCTGATTCACAGCCAAGCGAAACATCAAAATTACTTAAAGGTAGACAGAGCTTTGTGCTCCCACCTTCACAAAACTGACTGGGCTGCTTTGAAGAAAATTCCCTTTGGAAAGTTGAGTTGCAAACGTGCAGTTACATGAGAGCTTGACTTGCCTGAGGTAAAAAGATACTGTATCAGTTTTCTTGTTTGAGGAAAAACCATAAACACACTCAGTGCCTCCCCTTTCCACATAAGAACTCAAGTAGAGAAGTTAAGGTTACACTCTCCTCGCCCCCTTTTGTTAACTTCAGAGGAGCAAAGAAAGTCGTTTGGACAAATAAAGGGCTCTCTAGCAAAAATAGCTGCTACCCTCACTTGTGCCTCTAGTCCCAGAGACTTCTGTCCCATTGCTACAATGGTGAACGCGTAACCAGTGCATAATTTTAACAGCACAATTTGTATCGCCTAGGCAGCTGTCTGCCACACCGACTCTTTATGAAATCCACCCACGGCATTTGACTCAATTACCTCCTGCAGCTGCAAATTCCACAGGTCGACCACACTCTGCATGGAAAAGTATTTCTTTGTATTTGTTCCAAATTTATTAGCCATTTGAACCATTCCTTTTAGTGACTTGTATATTTTTAAGTGTTCATATATCACCATTTTTCGGCCCAAGTCCCATTGGCCTGCATTTAATATGCAGCTCAGAATATTACAGTACAGTCTTCAAAAGACCCTTAGAAAAGCAGACCTTGTGTGTTGACCTCCACTTGAGCTTTGCTCAGAGTTCTCCAGCCATAGACTTCCCCGCAGCCCATCAGCCCCACAAATGTGAGATCAGGAGCAAAAGAGGGAAAATCCAGGTCAGGAACCAGGGAACAAACAGTTCAAACCTCCTCCCGCTAGGAATGAGTTGGGGCTGTACCTGACATGCTGGGATATCCCCGAAAGGTAGGTGAGTACACTGTTGTACAGGTGAAGAAACTGAGTCACAGAGAACTGAGGTCACTTCCCATAAGTCACAGAAGTGGTGTACAACAAACCCACACCAAATCTCCAAAATAAGCATTCCGAAGACAAGTCCAGGTGCTCACCTTTGCCACGGAAGGTTCTGCGTAAGAAGCTAAGAGTAGGATTCATGGGTAGGTAAGTTAATGGAGGGACAGTCATGGCTCCCTGGAGTTAGGTCCTGGATCACTGGGTGTCATGCTGCTCCCCCTAAGAAGCACGTAGAGTGCGCTGTGAAGAACCCTGGGAGCTCCTCTCCACGATCCTGGAAACAGGCCTCAAAACACGTCTCCAAGCTTGGACTTCCAGTGTCTTTGTCTCGTCTGACAAGTGACTGCCTGGGCCATTTCCAGGTTCTTGCCTCCCTGTCCTCAGCCTCCAGGGGAAACCACACGGAGGTCTCACTCGCGCCTCTTCCCCTAGGTAACCCCAGTTCCCATCCAGGGCAGGCTGTGTGAATTTGGTAACCCCTTCTCTCACTGCAATTCTACTGGGAATGGAGGGACTGAATAAGATGAATTTCCACGCATAGCAGAGAGAGCTCAGCCCTGGCGGTTAGATCTTGGTGAGTGCGTCTCTGCGGCTTCCAAACGGTGACCACAGGCAAGTTTCTTCATCTCGCAGAGCTGCGATTCCTCCGCACCATCAGTGAAGACAATGCCTAGTTTGTATGGCCCTTCCAAAGACGAGCCGCGATGCATCCAACGTACCCAGCCTTGCGTTCAGCCCATGATAGGTATCTAGTACCCAGCGTCTTGCTTTGTAAGTTTATGCTCTCTGTTAGTAACCAGGGTTAGAAGGATGCTGAAGACACACCAGGCTCTTACAGCCTGCTGCTTTAGAAGGAAGGGGTGGCTCCATTCAACAACCTCATCTTAAAGCCCGGTGTAGACAAAATCCAGAACTCAGGGCTATAGCTTAACCCTTTCCTCATCATTATGTATGACCTGAGATTAACTTATCAAGGCATATACAAAAACAGAGGCGCTTCATTAACGGAAAAGAAAGCTTTGTGCCAAGACCCCTCCTTCCCACAGAAGAAGAAGAAAATGCCGGTTGGAAGTGAATTTAATAGCGACATGTTAAGTTGGGCACATCTGCTTCCATTCCATGTCAAGAAATTACAGTCCCCGCTTGCGTTCGGCAATTTATTCTTTTTCTAAAAGTTTCTTTGCTGTCATGTACAGGCTATGTTTAGGGCTTAGTGTTTCAAGATGGTTTTACTGTAAAGGGAAATGAAAACAACTAAGGGATAGAGAGAATCTATTGATCTTTAGTATCTATAGGAGCAGCATTTCCTGTGCCTTTTCAAAGAATGAAACCACTTTTTTTTTCTTTCAAATTCTGAATTGGGGTATTGTTTTCTGATGTTAAATTTAATAACCTGTTGTTAGCAATTCAGGAAAACACTGAAATGTTCCCCAGTGGCATGGAATCAAAACACTATACATTAAAAAGATCTTTAGAGGCACCTGGGTGGCTCAGTCGGTTAAGTGTCTGACTTCAGCTCAGGTCATGGTCTCACGGTTCATGAGTTCAAGCCCTGCATTGGGCTTTGAGCTAGTAGTGCAGAGCCTGTTTGGGAACCCTTGTCTCCTGCTCTCTCTGCACCTCCCCTGCTTGAGCACACACACTCTCCTGTCACAAATAAATGAACATTTACGGGGCACCTGGGTGGCTCAGTCACTTAAGCATCCAACTTTCAGCTCAACTCATGATCTCACATTTCGCGACTTCGATCCCCCTTCAGGCTCTGGGCTTCGGATTCTGTCTCCCTCTTTTTCTGCCCCTGCCCCACTTATGCACGCATGTACTCTCTCTCTCTCTCTCAAAAATAAACATTTAAAAATAAATTTTAAAAACTAAAAATGTCTTTAGCCCTTGTTTCTAATATCGGCTCAAGTGGCCCAACTGACTGACTTCAGCCAAGTCACTGAACCACATTCTACCTCAGACTGATCATCTGCAACAAGACAAATGTGGAGCTCCGTCCACACCACCCAGCCTTAGTGTTGCCATCCTACTCTTTATGGCACACTCTTCAGAAGACAACCAAAGTTTTACAACTTCTTTTTTCCTGGCCATTAGAAATCTGATCCTTCAGTCTATTTTATCAAAGCATCCAGTTTCATGTCTATTTATCCCCTTGGAGGTGAAGATGGTGACATTCTTATATTCTCAAGGAAAGTCTATGCAACTGTAGATGTGAATTTAGCTTTGGACACCAACTTTAGCCAAGGGCACATTAAAAATAGGGCAAATGAAAATACCTACCTGACCCATCGCACACATGGTACAATTTGAGGGAGACCTGAAATAGCTTTTGGGCCCCTATGTGCTCAGTTCTGGGCAAATATGTGACGGACACCGCCCCATTACTAGCTGCATAGGCCTGGGCCAGTTGCTTACACTCTGCACAGCCATTAAAAAACAAAACCAGGTAATTGAAAGACCATGTTCATGCCATACAGCTCACCCGCTTAAAGTGTAAATTCAATATTTTTTAGTATATTCACAGGGTTGTGCAATCTTTACCACAATCAAGTTTAGAACATGTCATCCCACCTAAAAGAAATCCTGTACATTAGCTGCCACCTGCCATTTGCACACACACCCTCTCCAGCCCCTGGTAACTGCTAATCTGCTTTCAGTCTCTATAGATTTCCCTATTCTGGACATTTCATATAAATGGAAACATGACCTTTTGTGACTGGCTTCTTTCACCTGACATTATGCATTTAAGGTTTACCTGTGTGGTAGCATGTATCAGCACTTCATTCCTTTTTAGGGCTGAATAATATTCCGTTCTATGGATGGACCACCTTTCACTTACCTATCAATCAACTGATAGACATCTGAGTTGTTTCCACTTGCAGGCTATTATGAATAGTACTGCCAAGAACATTCATGTACAAGTCTGCACATATATTTTTGCATCCATAAAATTCTATTGCTTTCCTCACATGGCTGTTCTGATTATTTTGATTGATGTAAAAACCTTACCAAATAACTTGAAAGACAAACTCTTCATCTTCCACACCATTATATGCTTTTCTGTCCTTCCTGATGGTACCTCTTTGATTCAGGTACTTGGGCCCTTCTGATATCTAAACAGTGTCTTCACTTTGCATTTTACATTGAAATCATTTTTGAATCCTTCTAAATATCTAAGACGTATCTTGAATCCATACTTTCTTTTCTTTCTCGATGTTTGTCTTAAAGTCAAAACTTCAATTTTTCTCACTTTATTCTTCTCACTGAAAAGTGTCCTCACCATTAACTAGTTACCCAACTATAACCTGATTCTCTTCTTTCTACTTTTAAAATAGTACTTCTAAGAATTCAGTACTTAAAAAGTCTTAATGGCTCTCCACTAAAAAGTTCACTGCACTGAACTCTTTACCAGGTAAAAAATTTGCAAGCCACAAACCTGAGTACATAGAAACTACAAATTTGGTTATTTTTCTGTAAATGAACTTTAATTATCTGCTTAGCTTCTGGGGTGTCTGTATGGCTCAGTCGGTTACTCATCCAACTCTTGGTTTTGGCTCAGGTCATGAACTCAAGGTTTTGTGGGTTCCAGTGCAGAGCTTGCTTGGGGTTCTCTCTCTTCCTCTCTCTGCCCCTCCCTCACTCATGCTTTGTCTGGCTCTCTCAGAATAGATAACTTTGAAAAAAATGATCTCTTAAGCTCCTATTTAGCCTACTGGCAAAATACTTAATCTAATTATAGCCAGGTAACCTCAGACATGTCACTGACTGCTCAGAACTTTCTGGTTTGAAATTAGTGTCTTTCAGGTTGGCCTCCAGTCAGCTCTTCCCCTGGCTGAGGGAGGCCAAGGCATCCAGGTCTATGAATGAGAAAGAAGCCGTATCAAGTCCTCAGGCAACCCCTATTGTCCACAAGGGACATCCCCTCTGCCATCTGCTCTCTCCTCTTCCACAATCCTCTTCTCTGCCTTGTCCACCTCCAACACGCCAATAATCAATTCTGCTGTAGGTCCACACCTCATGTTGATGTGAAAGGCTTCTTGTCAAAGCCCAAAGTCCCTTCAGACATCCAGGCAGTGAGTATGGGATTTTCATCGTCCAGCCCAACCCAGGGTGGTGGGCAAGGAATAACACCCCTTCTCCGAGAAAAAGCCACATAGAAGCACATAGAAGCTGTCTTTTCACTCTCTGTAGCTTCTCCTCTACCATCTCAGACAATCTCTGTGTAGTCTATGCAAACAAGCTAGTCGGGCCTTTTATGAATTTTCTTTCCAATAGGTTTTTTTTATCATGAATTGAAGGCTCGTATTCCTTCTGGTGTTGTGTTTTCCAAAACACTCAGCTCTTGCAAATTAGGAGCCTTGGTTCTCAAGGCTATTATTGCCTCTACAAGTTTCAAGCACCCTATCTGAAACAGATAGTTCTCCAGCCTGCTTGAATATAGGGCCTGTGTGTGCCCTTAAACACTGTGGCACATCGTCTCCTGAGTTCTAGAGGGTATTAAGGGCTGCGCCTCACTGGCCAATTCTTTCTTTCAGTATCTGCAGAGCCTGTCCGTGTCCAGGGAGGCAGCAGGGAACTCCTGGCCAGAAAGGCTTCTTCATATACATGCACATTGTCTTCCTTTTGGTTAGAGCCACTGCATCATCTTACTGGGCCCGGCTGGATTCTAATTTTAAGGCCCATAGCTGGCCTCCGACTTGGTATTCTGTTTGCAGCATGCAGTTCTGGAAGGTTAGCAATGTGTCCAAAGAACACTGCCATTCCTTAAGACACTCGAGCCCTGGGTCTGTCTTTGCTGAGGTGTCTGCAGGCTGGACAAGGACTTTGGAGCCAGGACCTTGACAGTTAACCTGGGAGAGTGAAACCTCCACAGCTGTGTGGAGCCCCTTCTCAGGAAAGACATGTAGCAATGCATTATAAATATTATTAAAATTTGAGGGGAGGGGGGAAGAAGACACTTCCACTAGGTCAAAAGTAGAATCCTAGTTCATTGTCTGATCTGTGAAGAAAGTACCAAGTGTGTAGAAGCAAGAAAACATGGTAGTCAATTCCATGGCGGGGGCGGGGGGGGGGGGGGGGGAGGAAGAGAAGCTATATGAGAGTTTTGGGGGTTCGTTTAAATTGTCTATTTCTTGCTGTTAATGGGAAAAGGTAAAGGCTGTAATTGCCCATAATCATTGTTGTGAATTCAGAAACACAGCTTCTGGTGAGATTGACTTTCTGAATATCCAAGTTTTTGCTATCTTAAAATGGAAAGGATTTGAATTGATTGGAGCAAGCAGAAAAAAGATTTGAATTTTTTTCCCTCTGTGTGTCCTTCTAACTTCTAACATAATTGAAAGATGAATTCATTTGGCGAGAAGTACCGCTTAAATTCAAATTTGGTTCTTTGAAAGAAAGAGATCAAAACTGATTTTTCGTTGGAGTTAGGAATAATGAAGCACAGAAAGGATATGTTTTGCATATTTGTTTGCAAAAGACACAATGTTCTTATGCTTATATATATGTATGTGTATATATATATGTATATATATATATATATTTCTTTTTTGTCTTGAATATGGGTCGTTGTAAAAGGAAAGTCATCTTGCGGGATTACTTCATTTGGTTATATCCCTTTAAAGACTTAAGAGCAACTCTCTATCCATATTATCTGGCGATAAATCCTCTGAAATTCCCTGCTAAAACAAGTCCCATTGATAGCAGATAACCCTGGCTCAGCCTTCTTAAGTTTTATTTCGATTAATCTCTGATTCATGTTAATGATCTTTCAACTGTTTTATTCCTTCTGATGCTGGAATTTTGTTTATCATCTTAATGTGCTTATGACATACCTAATCCACTGCTTTCTATCCTTGGTTGACCGTCGCCTACTGATTTCTCCTACATGAAACCTCCTTCCCTTCTCTACCAGCTAGCTACCCTCCCTATGTATCCTGGGAGAATTCACTTGGACCAAACACTGTGTGCTTCACTCTGATTCCCATAGTTCCTAGTCTAAAGATACCACTTTATTTTTTTATTTGTTGTATGTATGTTTATAGATTTAATATGCTCATTCCTGCATTTGTATTTAATAGTCATTTTCCTAAGGGACCAACATCTCTCCCCAATTAATTTCTAATGACCCATTTTCAGGGGCATCTGTACCACAGAGGCAGCAGCTGATTTGGATTATGCCTGAATTTTCTCAGCAGGAACTACCACTGACCTAAGCATCCCTTTCACAACACTGTCCCAGGCACAAGAACAAGCCAGTGGCCATCCAGGCCCTCAGCCTTCTTGGCTTAGTGAGCTGCTACTTCTAATTATTTCTAAGTTATTTTAATTGCTTGAAGCCATTAAAAACACACACTCAACATTTGTGCATTTTGAAAGAATTGCCAAGAGTCTCCTCAGACTAACGTTTCCACTGACACAATATGACTTAGAAAAAACATCAAAGGCTTGCAAACGAGACCATTGAAAGCATTCTTGCTTCTCCACCCATCAGGGCTCGACATTGTCTAAAACAATGTGATTTCCAGAAGGAGCTGGCTAACTACAGGCCCTAAGAACTCTAGCAAGGCTGGCTAAAGCAGAGTCCTTAGCCTCTGAAGAAATTGAGGGTTTGCTAGTTTTAGGGAAGAAAAACATGGAGCCCCTTTGTTAAGATGTTGGTCTCACATTACATTAGAAAAAGAGACGAGATGGTCGTGGTCCAAAATCTATACTTAAAGCATTGGGTTCACAGACTCTCTAAGGCTTTGAGGGAATTTAAATGTGTCTCTGAGAAGACGTATCAAATTCTAGTATAACTAGCTTAGGGTGATTTAGAATTCAGGAAATGGGATACAATGTGCAAGTACATCTTCCAAATCTTCATGGAAATTTCAGCTTGGCATGGTTAATTGTGGGGAAGGATTATGAAGGAGCCATGTCATATCCCAAACACGTAGCTCAATATACTTGGCAATAAGTATTGGTCGAATGAGTAAATGAATGAATGATTGAATGAGCGAACAAGTCTGGAATTCAAACTGAAAATAAAACTAGTCATGTATTTCTTCCTGTCCTCCCTTCTTTAAAGCAGCAGAATACTTTTCCTTATATAAGACTTAATTTTCTATGAATACTTTTCCTTATATAAGACCCCATCCACTCCTACCATGTTGGAGACCTTATTCCAAGAATTAATGTTCTATTCCTTGCATCATCAATAACTATCTCACATTTATATTCTGTGAAGTCTACCCCTTTAGTCTCTCTCACTGCTACTGCCTTGGTTTGGGGGTTCATCATCTGTCCATTTGAAATATTTCAAGACTCTCCTAATGGAAGAGCAGCTCTGGAAAGGTAACTAGCATCAAGTTTCTCTCTCTGTCCCTGTCAGCCTTGCTTCCTCAGTGTTGAATTCATTCTTGGCAAATTCTTCCCTTCTAGTCACAAGATGGCTGTAAGGAGGTCTCCTGGTGCTTCCTTCTTTGTCACATCTAGCAGGAAAAAATCAAGTTTATTTCCAGTATTTCAAATAAAACGAGGACAAACTTTTCTACCAGAGGTATTCCAAACATCTGTGAAATCACTTTCCTCTGTTTCTCTCTGTTATGCCCATCTTTAAATTAATCACTGTGCCAAAGAAGGGAATAAAATAGACTTATTGATTTAAACCAGTCAGGTACCATTCCCAGAACTGGAGGTGGGGAAAATTTCAACAAAACTCAAAGGCAGACAAGAGGGTATAGGTGAATTCCAAAAAGAAGCCAAGGTATAATGGTGGGAAGAGGAGGAAGAGCTATGTTGGAGAGGCAACCAAAATTGTTGAGTGCAAGGGGTCAACAGAGAGGCACCAACATCAGGGGCTAAAACCAGAAATTTGTTCAGATAGAAATGGAAAGACAGAAAACCGGAGTCACGGACAGAAAAGTGAATACATGCAGAAAAACCAGTCAGCATCCATCAGCCAGAACATAAAATAAGTCATGTTCATAAAATTCAGTTGAAGCAATGGTTACCTGAGCTGGTTAATCATTAGAGCCACTGGGAAGAATTTCTTGTTTAATACAGGCTTCTTCGTCCCGTCCTCAAAGATCCCACTTCCATCAACATGAAGTTCTTAAAATGTGGAGGAAGGGCTATCCTTTGAAACAGTGGATAGAGCCTTGCAGGCATTCTTGGCTGGGATGGCTGGATGAGGAGTAAAAAGGTCAGTTCCGTTTGCTGTCCCTCCTGCCCTCTCTGGTGAGGGTGTGGAAGGTGGGCAGAGTTATGCTCTTCTCTCCAATGAAAAACCCTCAGCAGTAGGTCACCAAGCCACTTTTGTTACTATTTTTTTAAAATGTTTATCTACTTTTGAGAGAGAGCAAGAACAAGTGGGGAGGGGCAGAGAGAGGGAAACAAAGCATACAAAGCAGGCTTCATGCTGACAGCTGCGAGCCAATGCAGGGCTTGAACCCATGAACCTTGAGATCATGACCTAAGCCGAAGTCAGATGCTTAACCGATGAAGCTACCTAGGTGCCCCACCAAGCCACTTTTGAAAGATCACACACAGTGGCTGGCAGCCACAGCAAGTCCAAATGGACTGCCTTTTATTTTCCATGTATGTTGACTTGATTGCTTTGCCCAAAATGGGTGAATTCAGAATGTTTTATGAAAACATTCACTATGACCCATAATTGGTCAAATATACCTATGTTTCACATCTTGTACGTATAAACTGGGTTAGGCAATAACAACCACTTACTAATGGGTCTGGATGTAAACTTTCACTAAGAAACTAGAACATTTCATGAGATAACTTGTCACTTATTTCCTCTCTTGTAGACAGGGCCCTACACTGTATTAAAAAATAAGAAGACTAGAAAAACTCAGGTGCAGGAAAAATCTGGGGTGGAATGTTCTTCAACAACACTTACCACCGAAATCAACCCAATATGTATTTACTTCCTATCAACTGCAGTGATCCTTCTCAGCCCCTGATAAAAGGTAAAGGAAAGATGAAGGAACCTGAGGGCTTGGAGGAAATGCTTCTGGTTCAAATGAGCAGAAGGAAGGAGATGCCTAAAGTCAGTCTAGAACTTCCCTACCTCCTCCTCCCTGCCCCTCTGACAAGCCATGTTAGTCCAGGCAGGGTGGGGGCAGGGAGGGGGGTGCCTGCAAGATAACACAGGTCCTGCACAGCCCTCAGCCTGTGCTTCCAGCCCAAAATCCTGCAAAGGGAATCTATTTCCCTGTTGATGGATGAAAGATGAGAAACACAGTAGCTTTCGGATGAATTTTCTTAGGCATCTGTTCCAAAGCCAATTGTTTGAAGATTTCTTTTTTCCTTTTAAGGTCCAGTACATCTTTGGGCTTCTTGCCTTCCATGGAGAAGAATCCACCACAGCCGGCCCCAGTGACTGCACTGACTTTCCATTCTACTGAGTCCTTCATTTCATTTTGGCCAAAGATCAGCATTGATCTAGGTCGTTACCAGCTGTGCAACAGCTGTGCAATTCAAGAAAACCACAGTGGGCTCAGGAGGCTGAAAGACTTTATTAAATCAGAAAAAAAAAAAGAAGCAGGTTGGGAGTTCTTTCTTTCTCTCTCAATCTCCTAAATAATTCATTCCCTCCAATATCGATGATGTGGTATATGGGAAAACTCGAGCTTCACACCTCTCCATGATTTAATTAAAGAGTTTTATTTCTACTAGGAGGAAGAGGCCATAGAGATGGAAACTTGCTCTTGCTCTGTTGTGGGGTTGGAGCGGGGCTAGGATACGAAGCACTCATCATTTCGACATCAGGCAAACTTTCCAAGGGCGATGTCTTTTCTCCCCCAGAAGTCTGGGACTAGAATGGCCTCTTCAATAAAGTGAATCTGGGGACTGAAACTGAGCTCTTCAAATTGCCAAGACTTCATATCAGACAGACTACATTAATAAATAATACGTTCCTCCTAAGGTCCCAAGCATATGAAAAGGTATAGAAAGGGTGTTTCTATTATATTGGGTAGTAGACCCACTAGGATATGTTTAAAATGGATTGATATGTCATATTTGCAATGGGTTATATAGAAGGTAGACAAATGAATGATCTATTTGCATGAATTACTATTACCTTCAAGTGAGAAAACATCTAACTTGGAAATTCATGAGATACACATTCATTCCTCAGAAGGTAGATGCTCAGCTGATTTTTTTTTTGACCATGATAATGCCATAATGGTCATGGTCATGGTCGGAACAGGAAACAAGAGTTTTCACCCTCTAACCCCACCTGAAGCCAGAAGTTCAGACTAGATGTGGTTCACAGCCTTTGAGTAATGTTGTCACCTCCAAGACCTATGCTGCGCTGTCACATTAGCATTGGCACATTGAAATTGTTTCCTGCTTGGCAATGTCAGATATGAACATGAAAATCACATAGAATATAAGATAGAGTACTTTCTTAGCAGTGTCTCCCTTCCAATAAACTTTTGAATGAGATTATTAGAAGCTTAAGGGTAATCAGGATAGCTGACTATTTTGAAGGAAACAAAGGCACCCCCTTTGCCAGGTGAAGGTGAGGTCATCAGTGGGATGCAGGCTGTGAGATATTCAGCTAGAAGAGGAGATGGGTTTGAGTCTTAGCATACCTGGCCCGGGACTGGAGTTGTGTGTCTGGAAGGATGGATGACCAAGTTAGAGGGGTGGCCTGTGGCTGTGGAAGAAAGATATGCTGGCCAGCCCTTGTGGGAAATCAGCCTGTCACCTGGGACTGTTTAGAACTCATTTGTTAATCAGTCTGCATCTATCTGGGGAAAAAAAAGAATAAAAGCAAATACCCATCTTGCTTTAAAGATCCATGACTATTTTACGAGAAAGATGGACATATGCTGAGTTGTGGCTTCCAGTTCATTTTACATTTAGTACAATGATAAATTCATCTTTTTCTTGTTTTGACAAGTGAAATTTTTGGTGAACAGAGGGAAAACAGTAGTGAATGTCTATGTTTTTAGCCTAACTCACAGGCTGGAGGCAGTTTCAAACTTACTATAATGTATTCATCTCTCTTTACATAACTTCCCAGTGCTTTCTAAAAGAGAGTGCTTAAGCAATTCTTAAAAGTAAAAAAAGCTTCCCATAAGTTCCCTAGTCAGCATTTACTTTTTACTGAATGTGACTTTATTTAATTGCCAAAAAATGTATTAATTATAAAATGACAGCCAGCCAGCCGAGACTGGGTACAACCATACGAGTATGGTATCTTTTGCTGTAAATGACCAGTTTCACACTCTTTAATCATGGTTCCAGGGTGGTCATTACTTGGTCTTTTGAGTGGCCTGTGGATGAGTAATGGATGTGCGGCCAATACAAGAATCCAGATGGACGCTGTCTCCCAACTCCTACCCACCCCTTCCACACCACTTCTGAAGTGCTCTGACCCACCTTACGGTCTTCAGAAGCTATGATTTTTGGACCCACAGATGTTCAGCAGGCCTGAGTCATTCATTTGAGCGAACTCAAATGAGCCAAGGATCTCACATAGTGTACTGAACCCTGCTCTTTGATGCTTGCAGAAAGAGTATTGCATTTGTACATTGAAGGTGCCCTAAATGTTTACCCCTTCTTACGAGTGAATAAAGGGTGAGCTGGGTGAGCCACACCCAGGGAAAGACTAAAGTGTGATCTTCTGGGCAAAGCTTGAGGAGCAAAGCTACAATCGGTGATTCCTCAGTCACTGTGCAGGTAGCAAAGAGCTACTCCACACCCAGGTAAGAAAGAAATCTATAAGGAAGGGCTCTTCAGAAAAATCTAATAGCACTTCTTAAGGTGGTCTTCTGGGCTGAGGCCTGATTGGGCCAAGCCGATGTCTAGGAAACTGAGCAGAGCTGATGCAATGATAAATGCCTCAATAACTGACCAGAGAGAAGCACAGCGGAGTTGGTCAGAGGCAGAGAGCTCATCAGGAGGGCATCCCACTACATCCAACCTACTGAAAAGGCAGCAGGCCCCTTGCAGTGGGTCTTGGCATTATGGTTTCCTGGTCCAGCCGTAAATGACATTCAGAGCCCTTGAGAGAAGGTGGATGCAGATGCCCTGGCATCAGTGAGGCCAAAACCATGCTGTCAAAGGATTGAAGTTGAAAAAGCATGTGACTGAACCTAGAACTCTCTTTCCAAGGGGAAAGGGAAGAGCTTGGTGGTGGTCAGACTGGACTGCAGCTGAGTATGTTTTCCAGACCTGGGGATGAGGAAGAGTTCAAGATAAGGGAGGGAGATGCCCTGGATTTGCTTGGCTGATTGGCTCACAGGGCTTCTCAGGAAGGAAGTTAACCATTTTTCCCCAGAGATAAGAATTAGGAAGTTGGTTTTTATTTGTTTGCACTTGATCTATTTGGGCATCTCTTCTAGATGCCAATACATGAGCAAGATCGTCTCAGAAGCTTTCAGAAGACAGAACTTTATTGTCATCTTTAAAAAATATACTCCCTTCTCTGAAGCTACCTTTTGCCCTGTTATTCAGAGTGTATGTTGGGGTTGGGGGGGGGGAGAGAAATGTGGGTTGGAGTAAAAAGTGGGTGGCCAATAGTACAGATTCCTCCCCTAGCAAATCTATGCCCCACCTGACTCATATATCCTGGCTCTGAATAAGTTGTCAGGATCTGTTGGATTAAAATTAAACTCATGCCCCTACACGTACATGCACATGTCTCTCTTCTTCCTGGAACCCCTATGAGTACACCCAAACATCTAAGTGCTGCCCAAGGGCATTGTACTAACGCACAAAGCAACTCTGAATAAGGCACCTACTCCATTCCCATGTATCACTTATGGGGTTAGGTAGCCTCAACCTTCTTAGAATCTACATTTTGAATATTGAACATTGATAAGCCTGAGCCTCCTATCTTCAGCCAGATTGGCCTTTCAACATCAGCTGGCACAAAAGGATGCTCCAAGAGCCCCTGTTACTATGGGAAGGAGTGGATCTTGTAAGGAAAACTAAACTTTCACTGAGGTCAAGGGGCTAATTGCCAGCAGGAGATATTCATGTGATGAGAGACATTCAGCGCACCCTCCCTCCTACCTGCCAGCACCCCATAAACACAAACACACTCACATACACGCATCCCAGCCTTCATGCAGAGTGATGTTTGAATTTTTCTCACCCCCTCAGCCAAGCCCAGGAGATCTCCACTGAACCTTTGCACTGGCTGGAACGTGGAGCCCACTTCTGTTGGATCACATCAGGGTGGGATTGCTCTTTAGCCAACATGCCCCAGCACCTAAGCAGTACGTGAGATACCTGAGACAAAGTCAATTAGAGGTTCATTTGAGTTGTGTCCACAGGGAGCAGCAGCAAGCGACAGGGAAGTAAAAAACAGAAGGAGGAAAAGACAAAAAGGTGGTTTTATTTTGAGTGAGCCACCACTGCAGGACAGGGGCATTTGCTGTGGGACTCCTGAAGAGCCCTATAACACAAGCATCAGTGCAAGCTACCTGATGGAAAGACAGAAGAATAACAATTTGGCTCAAAGTTTCTGTCTCCTGTTGGCAAACAGGTACTCCATTGGGTTGCAACTCCTTGACACTTCTAGATTATTCTTGTGTGAGTGCTACTCCCCCCCGCCCCCACTATTCATCATAAAGTGAAAGATGTGCTAGGACCCACATCAGATAGGCCTGGGCATCCTTAAGGGGACCATTGAGAGCCTAAAGCAAGAAACCTTTGTCATAGCTGGAACCAGGGAACGTGAGGCAGGGTACAAGAGGCTCTTTGTGTACAGGCCGGCTGCCATCTTATCCCACTGTTCTCCCTCTCACCATTCAGGGTAGATGTTTATAAGGCCATGGGGCCAGGGTCCTCTTCTAAGCCAGGGGCAGCAGCCAAGTCACCTTTCAATTCCTGATTTGGGAGAAAAGAAAGACCCTCAACCCACATGCTGAGGTGTGGACTTTTAAAGATTCAGGGGTTACCAACATGTCTTCCTTGACCTCTGCAGGAGGATCAAGAAGTGACAAGAGGTTAGAAAAGAAGAGAAACAAACAAACAAAAACGTGGGGCTTGATTTCCTTAATCCTTTATCCATCCAATTAGCAATCTTTTATGAAGCTACCAAACCATCAAATAATGTGCCAGGCCTTACAAATACCAGCATAAACCAACAGAGTAGGTCTTCCCCTTTGAGAGCTTAGAGTCTCTGGTTGACCAAGTCTGTCTAGCTTCCTGAGCCACAGGCTGCCTTTCCAGAGCTGACCTTGCCCTCCTCCACCAGCCCTAAAAGTTCTCAGTCCCATAATCTGGTACCTACAAGGACTATCTTCATGATTTTATAAGGACAATGAACCTTCCTTCTCCATCTCAACCAATAATATATGTCTACTGTTCAACTCTAGGAAATTCTATTTTCAAAGAGATTTACTATGTAGGAAAGTAGAATGTTGCCTATGGAAGAAAAATGCATGTTGCAGAGCATGCTCTCAAGGAATTTATAACATCAGGGCCTTAGAGGGTCTAACAGGGTTTTATTGAGAGCGTATCAGCTAGCTGATAGCGAAAGATCAAAAACATGAGAGGGTTTCAGCAAAAGGAAAAGAACCACAGCTATTGACCCAAAAACAGAGGAGCGGTTATTTCCAAATCAGTATTTATTCTATGGGGTGGCTCATCTACAGCTCCATTTGCTTTACATTTTCCAAGTACCAGTTTCAATATGCTATACCCTCATTTCAAAAAACCATTAAATGTACCAGAAATTTGGACATGTTGGTCTCTAAACTTCATTGTTTGGGCTGCTTCTCATTCTTGAGAACAGTACACGAGCTTCTCAGTTTTGATGTAGAAAACATCCTTCTCGGAAACTAACCCACTTAAAGTTGTCCTCTGAGATTAATTTGGTGGAGACCATAGAAAGAAGACTAGGTCTAGAGCTGTGCTGTCCAGTACAGTAGCTGTGAGTGGCTGTCGAAATAATATATACACCAGATTCCAAAGACTTGGTGTTTTTAAAAATGTAAAATATCTCATCAGTAATTGTTTACATTGATTATATTGCCAAAATCATAGGGTTTTGATAGTCTGTGTTAAATTAAGTATATTAAACTGATCTTACATTTTGCTTTTTTAATGTAGCTAATAAAAAATTTTAAATCATAGATATGGCTCACACTGTATTTCTGTTGGATAGAACTGATCTAGAAGTATAATGATCTAACATGGTATTAAGTAAAACTAATCTGGAAGTTCTACTCATTTATTGGGAAATGAGTCTGTATCTTCCTAAGAAGTGCGTTGATAGCTGGCAAGGAATTCAGGCTTGAGAAGAACCCCAGATTGTCATGCTATGTACGTAGTTGGTATGTCACAGTTGACACACTGCTTCACCAGCATTTAGGAAGTCTGCCCTCTCATTCTCACACTGTCCCTGAATAATTGTGCCCTTCAGAAAGTTACTTAGTATCTCTGGCCTTATTTATTACAATATAAGGAGTTGGAACTAAACCGTTACTAAGTCGCCCTTACCCCCCACAGTCTATGATCCCAAATCCTCTCTGTTCACATAACATGGGAACATGACAAGGATAGTAATCAATTATAGCTAATGGCCAAACAAGAAACTTCAAACCAGCTTGGAGGAAAGGCAATGTTATCCTGTTTCCAGTGTGTTAGAGATAAAGGAATATGCTCAAACCATCAGCTACCAGATTCCTGACACTCGGGCTTAAGAGATGTGCTACATCTGGGATTTGCTAAGTTGAGTCAGCAAAGACTTTCTATTTCCTTGAAATGACTTCCTGAAGTCATTTTTCACAAAGTTCCAACTCTCTAAGATGTTCTGCCATAAATGCCTTTGCTGTCAGCAGGCAAGGAGCCTGCCAAACTTGGTCTCTCCAGGACTTTCTTCCGGGTTCTCCCTGTTCCCATGAAGTCAAGGCCCATGTATGCTACCTCCCTTTGGAGAGTACAAATGATTCTCTCTCCTTTGATCATACACAGGGAATATTGTGGTCAGTCGCAGTGCCCTTGCAGAGCTCAGCACACTCTCCAAATACTCTCACTGAGAGACAAGACACAGGAAGTTACTAGACCAATAGCTTTGCTGATTATTGAAAAATCAATATGCTCCAAATAGAAAACAGAGCTGCTATGATGAACAACAGAAGAGAATGGGGGTTACAGAGTACTGACAGAGCATTTGGAGATGTCAAATCACAGAGGATATGAAAAGCAAGTCTTCAGGAGGTGCCCCTCGCCACGTTTTTGGTTTGACCACTCACTCCTTCACACACGCCTTTTCACGTGCAATGTTTGTCATGACAACATGACATTTTGAAGCCCCTGTTTTCAAGACTAATTTGCTTTTTAAACCTGTACAAGTGAGAAACAACCAAGTGGTCCAGAGGAGAAAAGCCCAAACACACATTATGAATGGAATAGTTGGAAAAATTTAGAAAAATGGAACTTTAAATGCTTATAGAAGGAATGGATCAAATGACTCAAGTTGGCTTCTAAATTGGGGGAGTTGTGAAATAGATTTTCTAGATATTGAGTACCAAGATTGACTCCACTTCAATTCTGAGGACCTTGGGAAACAAAACAAAGGCACTGAATCCCATTACCTTCCATCCTACCAGGTTCTCATTGGAAAACATGTTTCTTTCTTTCTTCTTCTTCTTTCTCTCTCTCTCTCTCTCTCTCTCTCTCTCTCTCTCTCTCTCTCTCTCTCCCTCTCATTGCCTATCTCTTATTGTGTAATGGTAAGCAAAGAAATATGAGACTGAGGCTATATATGAGAAATATAAGCCCCTGAAGCCCCAGTGCTATGCATGATATCTGGTCATAGCCATGCAGGAAATGTTGAATGAATGAACGAATCAATCAAGTATAAAAATAAGTCCTCTAGCCTCATCATTCTTTGCTAACATTTGACCTCATGTTTTAATTTATGGTTTGCTGATTATAAACAAATATCATGTTGGGATGAAATAATATTAGTGCTGAGCTTCCCATGCAAAGCCAGTGCTCATAGCCCCCATCCCTCTTATGATGAACTCACAATGAGTCCTCTACACCTCTTTTCTTTTTCTTTGAGGCCAGCAACCTACATGTGGGACACGGCTGCTCTATGCTAATTCTAGTATCCCCAAACTCACTCTTTCTGAACAATCCCTTCAACATCTCATCCCTCACATCTTCTGCTTTAAGCACATAAATGTCAGCACAAAGAAACTCCTTTCTCTTTCTCGCCACTGCTCTCTGATCAGCAACCACTGGACAAGATTATGCACTCATTTCTTAGCCAATAGTTAGCACTATTTCGCACTTATATTTGTATGAAGGCTAGTCTGGTGGTCAACATGTCCATCTTACATTCAGAAGTGTAAGTTTCTTGAAGAAGGGAATAAATTCTCTTACTCATCTTTTAATTCTCCCTCTGTACCAGCAGCTAACCATAGCACAGTGCCTTTGCCAAATAGATTCTCAATAAATGCCTACCGATTTGAAGAACTGGATGATGTTTCTCAATTTGTACACTGTCCCTTTAAAATGGGATTTTAGTGCTGATTTGGTCTTGCCTTCCTGTGTCTGTCCCTCTGTGCTCTACAGGTCTGCCTAACAGTGTTTCTGAGAAGGTACCATCTGCTATTGTGAATTTACAGTCTCTTTCAGAAAATAGGGAAAGTAAATAGGGAGAGCAGAAACTAAATTTCTTCAACTAAAAATCTGACACAGCACAAATGTGCCCTGGAGAAATAGTTCATTGATGTGTCCAATCTTAAGTGGAATGATTCCAGGCACACCTTGCTTCACCCTGATATCTTCCTTCTGGAAGACAACCATATGAAAATATAGCTTGTCAGCTGATCTTTGATTTCTTGGAGTCAGTTCACATTCCTTGCTATTTTAGCTGAGTGAAATGCAGGAAATTCAGGTTGAATCTTACTGCTCATTCCATGGGCCCCTGGAGAAACCACTAATATTCCCAGGCATAAATTTATTACATTATTAGTTAGCCTACAGCCTGCTTGGGGAATATCAAGATGCTTCTAAACACATAAAGTGCTCAGAAAGTACATTTTGAAAATAACAGCATGTTATTGAAAATGAATCTCTCTCAGTGGCCCTCTCTCAATTCACTTTTCCCAGCTATGACATCCCAGAGCCTTAAAGACAATATTAGGTCAATGTCAAATACTGAATATAAGAGAAAAAATCTACTAAGACTATCTTTCTTTCCACGAATATACTTTTGCAAATTGTATGTGCTCTGGAGTTAAGCTCACTGAATTCAAATACTTTTTCTTTTTGTAGGGAGGGGGGACAGGGATGTGTGGACAGAGGGAGAGAGAGAATCTGAAGCAGGCTCGACGCTCTGTGCAGAACCTGATGCAGGGCTGGATCTCACAACCCTGGGATCATGACCTGAGCCAAAATTGAGTTGGACACTTGACCAACAGAACTGCCCAGGTGCCCCTTGAATACTTTTTCAAAAAGTTAATATGAGTGAGTCCTTAGAAAAGTACTTGAGTTCTTCAGACTTCAGAGTCCTGATCTGTGAAATGCTGATATTAACAGTCACTACTTCGTAGAATTGTTGAGAAGATTGCATTCATGTTAAATTAAATTCTGTGCCTCCAAACCATTGTTTCTAATTAATAATAATGCACTTTAAATATCCATAACGGATTTCTATTCTTAGTAGAGCCTCACAAATACTGACTATAACTCTGGTATCCTGTAACTTGGGGCCACACCACTGTTTCTTAGAGTTGCAGCACCCTCAGAGGCCCCAGGAAAGACCTTTCTAGGTCTATCATTCCTCTTTGTAGCTTGGAGCTACTGCTGGGTCTCCCTGGTCCGAACTGCGCTCAACGGTGTGTGAAGAAACCCAGAACAAGGAAACGCGTCCCTATTGAAAAGTATGGTTCATTCATTTTGGCTTGCAAGCCGTCAGACAGTTTGACCTCCAGTATGAACTCAACTTCAGCCTCATCTCATGTAATTCCCCTCATCCAGAAATGACAGGCCACTTCGAGCACAGGTGCAGAAAATCACGTCAGTCTCAACAACCTAAAGTGACGTGTTTGCATCTGCTTTCTTCCAGAGGAATCTTCTAGAGACAGGGGGCAGATTTCACTTGGGAACCTTTTGAAGATGATCTCAGATCCGTTCTCATTTTGAATACCTTGTTATCACCACAGAGAATCTTGCCGTGTAAATGATTTCCAGCCGCCTTTGTAGAAAATGACACAGTCTGTCCTGTGAGCTGAGCTGCTCGTGGAATTTCTGTATCTCGTTACTGGGGGTTGAGTTCACTGATACTTAAAAGCAACAAAGGCTGAAAGTTCCCAGATTTGCAAATCCACCTCCTTTGAAGGTAGGTATGAGGCTTTTCCCCACTTTTCCTTTTGTCTCTTCAGCTTTTTTTTTTTTTTTGCCTTTTCCTACTTTCTTTTTTAAACAATCAAGAACGCAAGTAATTGTCACCCTGGTATCTGAATTCAGAGCTCTAGAAGGCTCTTTATTCTGGGAAACACGTAGGCTGAGCATTCCTGAAATGGAATCAACAAAACCTGTGCACTCCCAGGTGTGAAGAGGTAATTGCAGGTGCAAATCAGCGACGGTTCCAACAACAGG
Source organism: Suricata suricatta (assembly GCF_006229205.1). NCBI lineage: Eukaryota > Metazoa > Chordata > Mammalia > Carnivora > Herpestidae > Suricata > Suricata suricatta. The sequence goes on along the minus strand of NC_043713.1, from coordinate 19,372,983 downwards.
CAACTGAGTGTCATAAGCGAGCTGCATCCCCGCCTTGGTGCTCTCCTCGAGCTCGCGTTTTTACATGAATTCATTTGCATTTCTCCAGTATCAGAGGTGCATCAGGAAACACTGTGTATTCCACCAGCCTCATCAGTCTGCAGAGGAATTTTGCCTTCTGCTGGCCCTTGTAACTCACAGTGGTATGTGTGTGAGGGTGAGTGAGTGTGTGTTTGTGTGTGTGTGTGTGCGTGCATGCACACCATGCACACGTGACCTGTAACTGGAATGGTAAAGATGGGAGGGATTGCATATGGTATCAATGCTCTGATCTGAGTCTCTCAACGTAAGAGCCACTTGTTTGAAAATTCTATCAAAATGCAGGAGTCTGAATGATTTCCAGACCTCTATGGCCACACGCGGACTGAGAAAGGGAAAGTCAAGAGCGTTCTGAGGACAGCATCCGTCATGGCTGCAGAAAGCTTGCCCTTCTCTGAAGCCTGAGCGGATGAATACAGCACTGCTCTCCTCAGCATTTCTTCTGTCCTGCCTTTCTTCCACTCACCAGGCTTCTCCGTCCTGCTTTTTCCTTTCTCCTTCCCTGCCCCTGCCCTAATCAGAAAGGCTTTGCCCGATTGACAAACATGGACAAGGGTAAAAAGGAACCGAGAAAGAAGCAGAACATTCTCTGACTTCCATTTGTCCCCAAGTCACAGTCTAGACAAAGCAAAATACTCTCTGGAATATTAAAGGTAAAAATACTCGGACTGTGTTATTTCAACTGCATTGCAGGAGTTACATTATAAGCCCATGAATGAAAGAAGACTTGCTTCCTCCAGAATATGGCTTGCTAGGCCTGGGGACATCACGGCGACCCTGTGGCTTTCTTCACCTCATCTCCCCTCAAATAGGTAACAGAAAAGAACTACATTGGAATTTCTCCCAAAGGTATTGTAAGAGAGAATATATGTTTTCAACTGACGTTGTAACAAATTACCACAGATTTAGTGGCTAAAGACAAAACCAAGGTTGTATTCTTCTGTTATAGAAGTCAGGAGTCCAAAATGGGGTTCGCAGGATTAAAATCAAGACATTAGCAGGGCTCCTCCCTTCTGGAGGCTCTAGGGAAGAATCTGTTTCCTTGCCTTTTCCAGCTTCTAGAAGCCACCTGCATTCTTCGGCTCTCAGCCTCTTCTTCCAACTTCAAAGCCAGCAATGTAGCACCCTCAAATCTCGCTCTGATTCTGCCTCCTCTTCCCCCTCCCTCATCTACTCTAAAGGACCCTTGTGATTACATTGGGCCACTCCAGATATTCCAGAATAATCTCCCTATTTTAAGGCCAACAGAAAAGCAAACTTACTTCTATCTGCAAACTCAAGGCCTCTTTGCCTTGTAACAAAACACAGACCCAGGTTCTGGGGCTTAGGATGTGGACAACGTTGAGGGGACTTCATTCTGCCAACCACAGAAGGAAAGAGGGACAACTCAGAATCACAAACCCACAGAAAAAGGAGACAGGTCGAAAGCTATGGCCATTGAAGCAAAGAAAAACTACAGCTTAATATTTCAATACACACTAAAGGGCACTAAGAAAAGAATAGAAGCAACGAAAGAAGAACATAAATTCAACTCAAGAAATCTCAGATGTGAGTTAGCTAAGCAATAGTGAGGATACAAAACATAACAACAACTGCTGACAGAGCTCGGGAGCCATTCAGAAAGGAAGAAAAGGAAAAGTGAATAAATGGAAAGGAAGGGCCAGAACGGAAGCTCCCAGCCAGTGTCTGTGGGTGGCAGGGTCTCTGGGAAAGAGAGGTCAGCTCTGCCAATGCTGCTGAGACCGGAAGCCAGAATCAGCACATCACATGCACCTCAGCAGCCTGCCCCTCCACAGCCCCTCTGCTGGAGCTTTCTCCTTCAAGGCTTCGCCACTGCCTGTTCGTAGATACTGGAGAAACTTCGGGAGGCAGAGGGAGGGCACGAGTACTTGCTCTCCTGGGCTCCCGGGATGTCAGGCTAGGGGCCCCTTGCTCAACCACCTGGCTTTTTGCTTTCCCTGCCATCAGCCGTCATTCCATCCCATTCATTTTTCTGCCATATCTTGAGAGTAATGCCTTCTGCTAGTTAAGGAGAGAGATTGTACCTTGCTCATCACTGTGACGTCATGAGCTGGTAGATAGTTGGGTGAGCCCCAACTGCAATGCGGTTTCATTTAGCCATTGTCCAATGAAGGGCCTCATCAGTGCGTCACCCAGATTGGGGAGATCCATTGGCTTACCTGAACGGCTCCGTAAATTGTCTGAGATCTGAGTTCTGAGAACAGCAGTGACCACCTGCTGGTCTGTGCAGTCACACATGTGCATGTCACACATGTGCATGAATGACACATGCTCATGGAACAAGAACTCACTGAAAAATAGCTCCCCATCAGGGGCAAGCCAAGAGACAGGCCGAGTCAGTGGCCACGCACTTCTCCCCTGGGCTAGGGCTGCATCCTGGTGTCCCTGGATGTCCTCGGGCAACCGGCATGAGCAGGACTCCACGCTATAGTGACCCAGGCTCTGAGCTGCCGGCTCGTGTCTCCACAGCCCGCACACAGCCAATGCCTGCAGGTCCTCGCCAGGGGGCTGGAGATGACAGCACTTGTCAAAGTGTCCAAATCTTACCTCCTAGTTGTCTTCATCCACCTGCTGACCCACTGACTAAGGCACTAAGTGATGACACTGGGAGCATCAAGGCCCATCCTTCCTGAAAACAGCCCCTGAGCACCTACTGTGTACAAAACCCCGCTCCGGGCTGGAAGGGCAGGTGGAAGTAAAGTCTCACAGAGCAAGGTCAGAGTGAAGTGAGGAGGGTGCGGTGGGGTGGACATTTTTAATTCATACTGTTTAGACCAGGTAAATGTTTCTGAACTAACAAATTGGCAAGTGCGCTAGGAGACTTTAAAAGTTCTAACATTTGGATGCAGTGACTTCAATTTTAGTCTTGTACCCACAGAAGTAAATCAATTGACCACAAAGATTTATAATAAAAAGGTTCATTGCAGCATCACTTAGAATATTGAAAAATAAGAAATAGCCTATGACAGTCACACATTAATAATTGACAAAATTCTGGGAAAGCCATATATGGGATATTTTGTAGCCTTTAAGTTCTATTTTTGAAGAAGAGGAATTACTTGGTAAAATGAGTCAAATGAAAAGAATAAGATTCAAAAACGTTTTTTAATATTTTATTTATTTTTGAGAGAGAGAGAGAGAGAGAGAGACAAAGCATGAACAGGGGAGGAGCAGAGAGGGAGATACAGAATCCAAAGCTGGCTCCAGGCTCTGAGCTGTCAGCACAGAGCCCAATGCAGGGCTCGAACCCATGAACCATGAGATCATGACCTGAGCCGAAGTTGGATGCTCAACTGACTGAGCCATTCAGGTGCCCCAAGACTCAAAATTTTAAACACACTGTAATCCATACTTGGGCTTTAAAAATATAGTTGTAGAAAAAGCTATAAATTGCCAAAATTATACTACTTATTATCTGGAGTTATAGGTAATCTTCTCCTTCCTTCCTTTTTTCTCTCCTTTTTTTCTGGGTGTTTTCTAGACTTTCGACAATGTGCAAGAATAAGCAGACAGGGAGGGAGGGAAAGGGAGAATTTCCATGTCATCATCACTGAAACTGTCTCACATTTTTTTTAACTCCCTTAGTATCTAATCAAATAAAAAATATTTTTTAAAAAAGCTGTAAACTGCAACCATGTAAGGAAAAAACTAACCTAATGTTTTAAACCTTGAAGAATGATGACCCAAGAAAGAAACCGAATATTTAAGAGCAGGGGTGGGGGGCTGGGGGGCTCAGTCCGTTAAGTGTCCGACTTCGGCTCAGGTCATGATCTCACAGTTGGTGTTGGGCTCTTTGCTGTCAGTGCAGAGTCTACTTGGGATCCTCTCTCTCCCTCTCTCTTTTCTCCTCCCATGCAACCTCTCCCTCCCTTTCTCAAAAATAAATAAATATTAAAAAGAAAAAAAACAGCAGAGGTGAAGCATGTTTGGTTCTTAATGTCACCCCGAACCAAAGTCATATTATTTGAAGTTGAAAAGCCTTGAAAATACTTGCTAATCGTCTCCTTGGTTAAAAGTGATGATAGAGAAGGGTACTGCCTGGCAGTATCTCCTCCCTCCATTTCTGCGTGGAGAGGGGAGGGAAAGGAGTGAGCTGAGTGCCTACAGGAAAAAGGGGGAGGGAGTTATCTCTCATTGTGGAGGATGCGGTCTCCTGGGACTCATGTCGAATCGAGAAAGGACTTCACACTTGAGAATATTTTCCCACGTGAGTGGGATGAATGCCAAGTTTAGGTACATGTACCACTGAGACTCTAAATCTTATCCCAGAGCAGAGAGCAAATCCATGTGTTGTAAATAAATAAATAAAATGACTGCCTGACCCCACAGGGCCATCTGCTTAACCCCTACAAAGTGAGAAGAGAAGAAACATCCAGCCCACTGCCTGTACTTTAGAAGGAGAGATGAAAGAGAGGGGGACATAGAGGTAAGAAGTCACTCACACAACATCAGAGTAAATGAAAACTTGACAGAGTGCTGCCCAAGCATGAACAATATAGAGAAAAACAGCCTGGCAATCAGGTCAATATAGCCAGCACAGAAATTATAAAAAAGGGCATAGGATGCAAACTATGCATAAAGGCAACAACCTGGAAGAGGAAGTCAAGAAAAATAAAGATATACCGGGCACATGGGTGGCTCAGTTGGTTAAGCGCCCAACTTGGGCTCAGGTCATGATCTCACAGTTCGTGGGTCTGAGCCCTGCGTTGGGCTCTGTGCTGACAGCTCTCAGCCTGGAGCCTGCTTTGGATTCTGTGTCTCCCGTTCTCTCTGCCTCTCCCCAACTCATGCTCTCTCTCTCTCTCTCTCTCTCTCTCTCTCTCTCTTTCAAAAATAAACATTAAAATTTTTAAAAGAAAGAAAAAGAAAGATATTTACAATGCCTTCATGGTAACTAAGAAAGCTTAACAACACAAACTTAACAAAACAGGACCTCAAAGTTAAGAGGGTAAACAGCCAAATGAGATGAAAAGAGAGACTATAGAGCTAAGGAAACAAATCGAGGCTCAAAAAACCGGCATAACAGGTATGAAAATAAGACAGAAATGAATGTCATTGGAAGAAATCTATCAATGACATAGAAGAAAAGAGCACATCCTCACAGTGAACAGACTAAAAAAATAAATGGGAAGCTTAAATATATTGGAATACAAAATTAAACATAAAGATAAAATTAATTAAGTATAAAAGTCAGCAAATAGAAAACAAAGATACATTCATAATACAATGTTTAAAATTAATAAAAAAGCAGAAAAAGCACATCATGTTACAAGAAAATCTGATAAACATTGAACACTCAAATAAATCCTACTTATGTCACTGAAAATCAAGAATAAAATGATTTCTTCAGTCATTCAGATAAGAAAAGCCAAGAGCATACAAGCATCAGGGTGACCTGGAAATGAATTTCTGTAAAATTCTGTAACCCCAGAAGACAATGCTTCACACTTCTTGGGGCAAGACACCCAAGACTGTCAAACCAGCTTGAAGTCATTAAAATTAAAAGGAAACCAGAAAAGCTTTTCAAAAACGACATAACTCATGAGCTCTCCTCCAAAAGGAATTTTCACTTCTGTACATTTATCTTTTATAAAATTCAATTAAAGTTAACTATATCTCAGTAGCCTTGAGGACGCCCAATTTCCAGACCACAGCTTCTCATTACCATGCTCAACTAGCACAAGTAATGGCTCAGTGGAAGTGTGGCAGGAGAATTCTAAGCCTAGAAATCTTATGTAAGAAATCCACGGGCAGCAGGGCGCCTGGGTGGCTTGGTTGGTTGAGCGTCTCGGCTTTGGCTCAGGTCATGATTTCATGATTTGTGAGTTTGAGCCCCATGTGGGGCTCTGGGCTGACACCTCAGAGCCTGGAACCTGCGTAGGATTCTGTGTCTTCCTCTCTGTCTGCCCATCCCCACTCCCTCCTCTCTCTCAAAAATAAATAAATATTTAAGAAGTTGTTTGTTTTTTTTTTTTAAGAAATCCACAGACATCTCAAAGACCCATCAAAATGGCCCAGCACCCAGACTGAAGAAACTCTCACAGGCCAAATGTGCAACAATTTGAGCATCAAAAAATGCCTGTAGTAAAGAGTTGTAACAGACTGATTAAAGAAATAATCCATGATCTTATACTGATTGGAAAATAAGGGATTGAAACACTAGCTAAAAATATCATCATTGTAAGAATTTACTCAGCCAAGGATCATCAGTAGGTGCTGAAAAGCATCACATGGGAGGGTAGGTTACATACATGCTCTCAAAATATCACCCCAGGGGTCACTTATTTAGAAATGGAAAGAGCACCTTTACAGTAGAGAAATCTGGCAAATGCCAACTACAACCAAGTATTCAAAGTTAGCATCATTGATAGTGGGACAGACAGGAAATATATGCTTACTGTGGGAATTATAAATCACCTATACAGGGTTCTGATCCACAATGTTTGACCTGTGTGTAACCATCCATGTTTGGAGCAATTCCATAAAACAATTGTCCTGGAATCTTCAAATATATAAATTTCGTGAAGACTAAAGGAGTTAGTTCAAAGAGACATGACAACTGAGTGCAACGTATGATTCTAGAATGGATAAAAAAACAAAACCATATAAAGAAAAAAATATTGAGGGGCATCTGGGTGGCTCAGTTGGTTAAGAGTCCAATCTCACTCAGGTTATGACCTCACAATCATGAATTTGAACCCCACATGGGGCTCTGTGCTGACAGTGCAGAGCCTGCTCAAGATTCTCAGTCTCTCCCTGTCTCTCTGCCCCTCCCTGACTCAGGCTTTCTCTCTTTCTCTCAAAATAAATAAACTTAAGATATTGAAAAATTTAACAAATGAGCTTCTAGACTGTATATTAAATAACAGTAGCACATTGATATTCAGTTTCTTAGTTTGACAATGATGTGGTTTTGTCAGAAAATATTGAAGCATTTACAGATAAAGAATCAGGGGATAAGTTTGGGAAAAGTTCCTTGGTGTGGGTACAGCTCTTGGATTAGCAAACCAGAAAGAAGAAGGCACCTGGGGAAATTTATTAAGTATGTGTCGTGAATGATACGTCATAGAGTATGTACTTGTTTAGAAAGATACTGATGCAATAAATTAAAGCTTCTCCTCTTGATCAACTAACCAAAAAGTGAAGGGACACTCTAAATAGTAATGTGTACATATAAGAATATAAGAAAGAATTCAAACATCACCAATAGGCCTTACTACACACTCCTTGCACCCATTACTGTGCTGAGTTCTTAAAAGAATAAAGTATGGATAGCACCATGAAGTTTAAGGTCCAATTGGCAAGACATAACTTATACACATGAAACAATTTAAAAGCAATGCAAGACACCATGTCCTCAAAGGCCAAATTCTGTGGTTTGAACTAAAAATGTCATAGGAATTTTTGGAAGGAAGAGATCAATGTTGGATGAAGTCACTGGGAATTGGAACGTGTGACACATTAAAACAAGTACAGAACTTGATCTTAGTGCAAAAGCTCCCCACATGTGTGCTGGGGAAATTTACTAATGGGGAGTGTGTGATTAAAGCCAGGTTTTGTTAATCAGAAGAGCTTTCATGAGGGGAGAATTTTGAGGAAAATTTGAAGGAGAGATACAAATTATAGGACTCGTTAAATATATGTTAGAGAGAAAGCGACCTTAGAGATCATTTTTCCAGTTACATATGTTTATGAGTAAAGAATCTGGGTCCCACCAAAAGCCTGCAGTTTATAAGAGAAAAAGGGGAAACATGGTTATGGCAGGAAACTCGATGGGAATCTAGCGACCTGTTCAACTTTGGCAAGCCATTCTGCATTTCTAAACCTCTGGTAATGAGGCAGAGAGAATGTTTTTCCATCAGAATAAGGTGTCTAATCTCCTTCCTTTGGATATGGACTCCCTTAGTGACTTACTTGGCCAATTGAATGCAGTGGAAATGACAAGTGGAGGACTTCTGAAGTGAAATCATTGAAACACTCATCCTGGGAGCTCTGAGCCGCCATGTAAATAGTCCCGTGACTCAGAGAGCACATCTGTGAAGCTCAAGCTCTGCTGAGAGGTCCTGGAGGATACAGAGTATTATAGGGAGGCAGCAAAAGCCAAGGAGTGCCAAGGCTCCAGACACATGAGTGACGAAGCCATCTTGGAAGTGGCCCCTCCACCCCCAGCTGTCCCAGCTGTTGCCAGGTAGGTTGGAGATGAATTACCAATCCAAATCCGTAATGAATTCCTGACCTGCACCAGTGAGTGAAATAAAATGGTTGTTTTAAACCACTAAGCTTTGAGGTAGTTTAGTTCAAAGTAATGGATAACCCAACAGCCAGTTTCTAGTGTCCGTCATAACTCTGCATTTCTCTGCTTTTATAAAATTCCACAAGGAAAAAAAAAAACACTTACAAATGCTTGGTTAAAGAAGTAAGCCAGTAGAGGGGAAACAAGTTGATTTGAATACAGTGATGGTTTGTAACAGAAATAATAGGAAGTATCTCTGGGAAATAAGGGAATGTCAAAAATTAAGATTCTTATGTCACTTTCTAAGTATATGGAAACTTTCTTCAGATTGGCAAAAACAGTCCCAGTGTTTTCCCACCCATGTAATTGGCGGTCTTCTCTGTAAGTGTAATAATGCTTTTTGTATGATCTGAATGATAATATTGGTTCTCCCCACTTCAAAGAATGGCTGTGATAGCAAAATATGGACATCAGCAATGCTCTTCACCCATAATTTCTAGCTCTTTTCCAGGTATATGGTAAGACTGTTCTTCTGTCCCCTTGGGGTTGAAGGAGGCTGTGTGATTAGATATTTGAGCTGTGAGCTGAAGTTACACATGTCACTTCCAAGCCAGAGCATTGACTTGCCTGTTCTAGACCTTCTAAAGCGTTCTTTCCTTTCTGGCCCAGTGACCAACATCTGACATAGTCTGGCCCCATCATCCTAGACTCCTTAGTAAATCTGGTGATCAAGGCTCCCTGCCAACCAATGATGGACTTGTTCATTTAAAGCCTTGACAATTTTTGAAATTACTCAAAATTACTGCAAGGCAATAGATACTACTCTGACTAATGCAGCAGAGAAGACTGAAAATGCTCTTGGAAACAGAGTAGTGATACAAAAGGGTGAGCTACTGTTATTTCAAAGGATAGTCTTCAACAGGCTTCAGCTGTCTAAGATTGTAAGTGCTTATGGCCCCACCTAACGTAACAGGTCATCTGACTTTTCTGAGACAAAGTTCTCTGTGTAGAGGATGATAATAATAACAATTACAACTACAGCAATGGCAGGAACGACATCCGCCATTTACTGAATACCTACTGTGTGATCGGAAACCATTGTATATATGATTTCCAATCCTCACAACATACCTGTTCAAACCACCCATGTTTTTACAGATATAGAAACTGAAACTAAAGCAGTCAATACTGTGCTCTTCCTATTTCTTTCCAATCTTTGGATCTCAACTTAGGAAAGGAAGTCTAGTGCTATGGTGAAGAAAAGTGAGGGTCTTCTCCACTAAACCCATATAGACTGTGGCAAATGTTCTGAACACATTATATGCTTGCTTTCACTGGTGTTTTAAAGGGAAGCTAAACGCAGCTGAGACAGCCTTGTATCCAAGTCATCTGGTGCCCATGTGTGAAGATGTGCGTGCTTTCCTGTATCCTCACAGGATGGCACAGATATTAATTGCTTAATATGTAAGAGGCAGAGGCTGGGAATAATAATCATCAATTCCAAAGTCAGCTTGGTTTTACCTTCATGGGCCCCAGCATGGCGCTACCCACAGGCCTCTCGGGGCTTAAAAGCACCAATAGAGGCTCAGCCCCACTCAGGGCATGTGGGGGATGGCACCACAGCCATAGACCAACCAATTAGGCACATATGGTAAACTTGAAGGGCGAAGATGTTCAAAATATCCCTGGTCCCGCCCCAGATTTTGGGTGGCCCCCACGTAGCCTGGAACTAGTATTTGCATGCAGAGATCTTAAATTAGAGCACATCAAATAATTCATATCAGAGTGTTTCAGTCTGGTGTAGGACATTAAGACATTTGGAAGGGTTTGGGAGAGAGAGGACAAGAGCTCACACTGATGTGACTCCTGTCAGAATGACATGGATCTGAGCAAAATTCCACTGACCTGTCTCTCTCTCCTGGAGACACAAGCACAAGCATCGTTTTCCTCTGCTAATCAGCTCCCTCCTGTCCGAGGACTCACTCCAAGCCTCCATATTGCCCTTTCCTCCCTTCCTTTTTCCTACGCTCCTGAAATTCCGCCATCTCCTCCTAGACATTGCCAGGAAATGAAGTCTCCAACTCCACACATCTTGACTGAGTTCAGAGATCCTGTATTTCAACTTTATGTCTTTCCTTCCCAGAGTGACTCCCCAAAGGTGTGTGTATTATACCCACAACCCCCCTTGGCTTCCTAGACATGCACGTACACTTTCTTCATTCACTCCTTCAGTTAATAGGAGGATCAGCTACCCAATGTGCAAGGCACTGGGCTTGGCATTGGGGACAGCCATGAATCATGGAGACCATCCCTGTCCTTATGGCACTCCATTCTAGCAGTGCTGTATTGTCCACCCCCTCAAGCCCTCCCACTGCCCGTCCCCCAACAATCCTCCTTATGTGGTTCCCTCTGCTTGGCTATCAGTCCTTTTTGGTAGGGATCTTGTAAACATCTATCAAGTTCCTCTTAGTTGAATAGTTGCTATTCATAAAGGAGACTATATCCATCAAGTGTATTATATTCACAGTATAAAAATACAAGGTTATCATTTGGAATGAGTTCATAGACAATGCAAAGTGGAAAGAGAACAATTGACATCAAGCAAATAGTGCTAAGCACTGCATTAAGTGCTGAGAATACAGCTAAGGAGACCACATACTTATCCTCAAAGGGCTTAGATTCTACTAAAAGCATGGCACATTGCTTCAGGATTCAGCTTTTCACACTAGTTGTCTGTGTCCTTTGGTAGTACACTCTTACACTGACTCTGTGTTTTGCCTGGCAGTTAATTTTGGCTAATAGACTGTGAGAGAAGTGACACAAGGAGTCTTGCACACTTTTACACACTCACCCTCTCTCTCTCAGAACTCCATCACTGCCTTGTGAATAAGCCCAGGTTACCTTCTGGAGTAGGAAAGAGGATGGAGAGGGGAGGCAAGGTGCTGAGGTTGAAAGCCAGATCACCACTAGAGGCTGATACATGAGTGAGCCCAGCCAAGACCAGAACTACCCTGCTGACCCATAGACTTTTGGAACAAAAGGAAATACATAATAATAAACATGTACTGTAGTAAATTATTCAGTGCTTTGTTCCATAGCAATATCTAACTGATACAAGAGGGGAACACAGTAAGCATGCAGACAAGTTAATAAGTCATATATATTCTAGAATACATGTGGAGACAACAAATGAAAAAGTAGAAATAAAATAAGGGTTCCTGGGTGTCTCAGTCAGTTAAGTGACTGACTTCAGCTTAGGTCATGATCTTGTGGTTCGTGAGTTTGAGCCCCACATTTAGCTGTGTGCTCACACTGTGGAGCCTGCTTCTGATCCTCTCTCTCCTTCTCTCTCTGCCCCTCCCCTGCTTGTGCACTCTCTCTCTCTCAGAAATAAATAAACATTAAAAAAAGAATTAGTATAAATAAAATGGAATAATAGAGAGCGATAGGTGGGGCTGTAAAGGGATTATTTGGACGGCCTTAGAGAAGAAAAGACATTTGTGCTAAGATTTAATTGATGAAAAGGAGACAGTTGTCTCTATTTGGAAGAACTCTATTCCAAACAGAAGTGACAATGGGGTGGGTCAATATCCAGGCTGAGATGCAAAATAGGCAGCTGAGCTCAGGGGAGAAGTCCAGACCAGAAACCTTAATGTCACAGAATGAGTCAAGACCACCTAGAGACTCTGATGAAATGTACATCACAGACACAGTATCTGGAAAGTACATTCAGGAGATTATAAAAACTCAGGATACTGAGATATGATGATGAGTAATATAGGAGGTTTGGAGTTCTGAGGTTGATTTTCTATATATATATATATATCTTATTTGTTTGTTTGTTTGTTTGTTTTGAGAGAGAGAGAGCATGCATGCATGCCCAAGAGGGGGAGGGGCAGAGAGAGAGAGAGAGAGAGAGAGAGAGAGAGAATCCCAAGCAGGCTCCATGCTGTTAACTCTGACTCACTCAAACTCATGAACCATGAGATCATGACCTGAGCAGAAGTCAGAGTTGGATGTTTAACCTGCTGAGCCACCCAGGCACCCCTAAGGTTAATTATAGAGTATGAGGGCAGAAAGCATATTGAGAGTGTTTCCTGGACAACTGAAAACTAAAACCATGTGAAAGTGAAGATTTAGGGCATTGTCTTGTCTTGTCTGCAGTTGGAGATGTTATGGCAACAGGGAGCTTGCTAAGATCAAAACCTTGAGGATGGCCAGTCACACCCCAGGGGGAAAGAAAGGGCTGACAGAGAAGCCCATGTTATATATGAAGACTTTGAGGTGGTTGGTCTCATCTCTGTGTCATTAGTCAACCATCTGGCTTTGGGTAAGTCTTCACTATTTCAAGGCTTCAGTTTCTTTCTTTATAAAGTGAGGTCATGATGTCTTTCTCCAATAGCCAGTATTCTTTAAATTACAAGGGAACCATCCCTTACTGGCTTAGGCAAAAAAAATTTATTGGTTCAAGTAAAGATGTAAAGCCAAAAAGTTGCTCTGATTTATAAGAATCTCAAAAGACATCACAAACCCCCTCCTTCTCCGAATCTTTCTCTCTATCTCTGTCTGTCTCTTTTTATGCCCCTCCCCCAACTCTATTCATTTCTTTTATCTCAGGATAATTCTACATGTTGGGAACTGTAGCTGGTCTAACATAAGTTATCCATATAGTTAGTAATGTCAGGGGAAAAGAGATTGTTTTTCTCAATGATGCCAAGTCAAATCCTAGAATTGGGTATCATTGATTGGCTTGGATCATGTCTAACCTTGACATGCTCTGTTTAGGAAGACAGAATACACTAAGTGGCTAGGCCTAAGTCCTATGCTCATTTCTGGATGTATACGTATGCAGGAGAATGAGGTATGAGAAACCAACCTTAGATATTTGAGATGCTGCTATTAAAAGAAAAAAAAAAGGGCACCAAGGTGGTTTAGTCGGTTAAGCATCTGACTCTTGGTTTAGGCTCAGGTCATAATCTCATGTGTTAGAGGCCTAAGTCAGGCTCTGTGCTGACAGTGCTGAGCCTGTCTAGAATTTTCTCTCTCTCTTTCTGCCCCTCCTCCACTTGCACACACATGCGCATTCTCTCTCTCTCTCTCTCTCTCTCTCTCTTTCAAAATAAATAAATTTTTAAAAAAGAAAAAGAAAAGAAATCACAGCGTGCCAAAGGCTAGTATAAAGCCCCATATACAAAGGGCAGCTAGTACCTACTGGGTGCCTGGTATGTATCTTGTTTAATGCTAGATCCATTATAATCAATGTTATCTCTTAATCCCTATGACAACTCTACAGAGAAGGTTTATGCTACTCTTTTAGTAAGTTTCTGGATGTCTTTTTTCTTTTTTATGCTACTCTTTTAGTAAGTTTCTGGATATCTTTTTTCTTGGTCAATTTTCTCTTTAATTTCTATCTTGGTAGGGTGTAGGAGGGGATCTCATGAGGAAGAACAATTACAGGGCAGGCGTCTAAGAGAAGTAAAAACCTTCCTTTCCTTTGTGTGGCTGAGAAGGGGTTAACATGGAGGCAGTTCTGACTAGGAAGGAGAAGTGGAGAGGGAAGGGGGAGACCAGGGGTGGCATAAGTCACACCAGGTGGGGGTACAGTCAGTCTCACTGCAAACTTACCTCCACCACCACATCACGCACATTTGCCCTGGCTTTACCTTCATCTGTGCCCCCCAAGGGCATTTGCCCGCCTCTTCTCCATATTGAAGACTTATTTGGAAAATAAGGTCTATCTGGTGTTGCCTTCATTTTACTCAGTTGCCTTTTTATTTATCCTATTTCTCCACCATTTTGTCCCATACTGGCCACCTCTCCAGCACCATCTCTAGCTGCCCTCATTTTTCTCACTGTCCACACCATCTCCTGCCCAGTCAAACTTTATGACTCCATCCTAACGTCTTCATAAAGTCTTCCCAGAGACCAGCTTTCTTCTAGAACGTTCTAAATTATAAATTCCCATTGCTCTTTCTCTCCCTTACTTTGCATGTTAGTTATCAGTTAGTGGTCTATCTTTCCAAGTAGATCTCAAGCTCACTCCTAGCACAGTATTTATTACACATCCTTTATCTCTGAATCTTGCAGAGAATCCAAAGCCCTTAGGAGCCAACAGACAGAATTTTCTGGATACTCTGTTGAGTGCCCTCCATATCCATGAAGTGTTGGGCGCTACCTACATACCACTTTGAAGAAAGCAGACCAGTTAATTGAAAATAACTGGTCAATTCCATTCTTAAAAAAATCAATTCAACTATTTGTTTCATTGAATTAACTGGTTAATGCAGTTTTGCTTATGTAGAACTGAGTTAAAAGGAAATGACCTCAGTACTTTTCAAATTAAATCGTGTCATAGAAAGATCATTTCAAATTGGCAACCTTCAAGGGAAAGTATTCCACATTGCAATGTGCTTTCTCCCTTTAAATGCCTGGCTGTTTTATTATTGTAGAACTGCTTCTTCACATGGTTGGAATGACCCCAAGGTCTGGATTTCTAAATCAAATGGCCCTGGAGTGTTCTTTCTTCAACCAGACTTACAAGGCTGAATGGAGACCTGTGTTTTTACACATTCAATAAATAATAACATAAAGAACTCTGTGTTATTTGCTGAGTGTTTTCATGAGAAAGCTTTATCTAAATAACCCAACATCCTAAGACTATGTCAAATAATTTACGCATGTTTTAATTTTGCAGCCTGAGTAGCAGATCTGTGGAAGTGGGGAGCACAGTTCAGAGGAGCAACAGGTTGCAAATTGGTGCACAGGGGCTCTGAGAGGGAAAAAATTACTTAAATGTCTATAGATTAGCCCCCTTCCTAAGCCATTGCTCCTATTCAGCATCCTATGGATGGCGAAGTGCTCAGTACTATCCGTGGGCAGATTCATAGAGCACCTTTCAGAAACTGGCACGGGGAGGGTGGAGGCAGGTCAGACACTAGGGCATTTGGATTATTCTTACCGCAGTGCCCCATCTCTGAAAGGTCAACCCGGCTTACTGACAATGTCTGACTGTCTGGTCAACAGAAAACAAGAGCCAAGTCATTCTGACCTATTTCATCTGACTAAATCCTCTGACCTTCTATGAACTTCAGGCTTGAGGTTACTTACCCTGTGATGAGGAGAATCAGAAGCCACCGCTGGGAGAGTAAGGTATTGGATCTGGATAGGACAGAAGGGACCAGAAATTAGAATACCAACATGTATCCATGTAGAATTGCTTCAGGTGGAGGATGGGGCAGACAGGGGTGAGGGGTGCACTGGTTGGAGCATTCAGTATGTGTCGGCTACTATGTTAGGCACTAGAGATTGCCTGTTTCCTGCCCCCAAGAAGCCGGAGAGGAGATGAGGTTACGAGGGAGGCTGCAGGGGAAACCAGCAGGTAAGTCAGCAAGTATGTGCAAGATATCAGATTGGAAAGCTCCATGGAACTGTTGTATTTAAACAATGAGACCAAAGAAAGGTTCCAGGGAGACAGCATAGTGAGAGAAAAAACATGGTGCTAGAAACAGCTGGGTGCGCTTAGGCGATAGATTTTAATCTGAGTAGCCCGTGAGCTTTACTGAAGACACAGTTGGTCCTCAGTGTCCCCAAACCTACTGAGCAAGAATCTCTTCAAGCAGTGGCAATGCCTATAGGGATTTTGTTGTTCTTTTTTAAGATTTTATTGTGAGGTAATCTCTACCCCCAACATGGAGCTCGATTTCAAGACCCTGAGATCGAGAGTCCCATGGTCTTCCACTGAGCCAGCCAGCACCCCGTCTGTACAGTTTTTTACATGCTTGCTAGGTGATTCTATTGCAACCCCCTTTCTAAGAGTTTGTGCACTAGCAGGCTGTGGTTTGCCTGGAGCAAAGGGAGTGGCTGCACAAGCCTCCTGATAGAAGAATTGAAAAGTCTGAGCAATGGCTTTGCGTGCTTCCCTAAGGAACATGAACCTTCCTCTGAAAGCAATGGAGAAGGATGAAAGGGTTTTAATTAAAAAGTCACATGATCAGATACACGGTTCAGAAACCTTGCTCTGGCAGCCTGGGGAGAATGGTGTGTGTGTGGGGACCGAAGGGGAACAAGGCAAAGGAGGTGCCGGCCCCATGCAGGGGTCCAGGCAGTGATTTCAGTGAGCAAGGCGGTGAGGACAAACAGAAAGAAGTGACAGAGCTGGATCTGCCACCTCCTTGGTGAGAGGGGAGAGCGTGGGACCCAGAACCGCTTCAGTCATGGTGCGAGGGAGAAGGAACAGCGTAGCTGTAGGTAGTTTCCTCCTTCTGCTTAACAAATCACCACAAACTTAGAGGCTTAAAACCACACGCATCTACCGCCCTGTGGTTCTGGGGATTCAGAATTCCACAATGGATCCACAGGGTGTGTTCTTTCTGGAGGCTCTAGAAGGGAATCTTTCTCCTTGCCTACAGCTTCTAGAAGCCTCCCACATTTCTTGGCTCACAGCCCAATATCACTCCTGTTTCTCCTTTTCTGGTTCTAATTATCTTTTCCCCTTGTGATTACATTACAGAATCCATTGATAACACTGGGCCCACCTAGATAATCCAATATAATCTTCCCACCTCAAGATTTTTAACCATATCTGCAAAGCCCCTTTCACTATGTAAGCTAGTCTGTCCACAGGTTCTATAAATAGGATGTGGACATCTTTGGAAGGTCCTTCTCGGCCCAGCCCACTAGGGCTTGGAAGAGGGAGGCATAGGGCAGGGGAGATGATTTCAGTTTGGATGTATTGACATGGATGTGCTCCAAGGGTGTACGAGTGAAAATGTCCAGTCTGTGATTGAATATCAGGGTTGGAACCTCAGAACGGAGGTGGAAATTCCTGAGTCATCGACGTGAAAGTGTAGCAGGAGCGCTCAGTTTGCATGAGGTTATACATGGGCCATGGAGGACTGAGATCAGAGGCCGGTGGGATACTGGCATTTAAGTGGCAAGGAGAAGAGCAGACACTTGCCAAGGGCATTGAGAAGAAATAAGTAGAGTTAGGAAGAAACCCAATATCCAAGGGAAGGAGGAGGAGCAAATATAATGAGGAAAAGGACTGACATCAGTGTCAAATACCACAGGTGGGTCAAATAAGACCCACACGTGTGGACTTCAGCAGCGCAGAAGTCACAGGTGACCTAAGGGGAGAGAAGTTTCAAGAAACTACTAGAAGAGGAAACCAGGTTGCACTTGAATGACATGTAAAGAGCAGTGAGCAAAATTAACAGAGCGCCACTTAAATACAGAGAACAAACTGATGGTGTCAGAGGGGACCTGGGTGGGGGAGTTGGGCGAAATAGGTGAAGGAGATTAAGAGGCACGAACTTTCAGTTATAAAATAGGTAAGTCAGGGAGGTGAAAAGTAAAGCATAGGGAATATAGTCAATAATATTGTAATAACATTGTACAGTGACAAACGGTGACCACATTTATCATGGTGAACACTGTGTAATGTGTAGAATTGTCACATCAATATATTGTACACCTAAAACTATTATAACACTGCATGTCAACTGTACTTCAGTAATAATTTTAAAAAATATAGAGCGGACTCCTCTATAAATTTTAATGAAATATTTTAAACATAAGAGAAGTACAGAAAATAACTTAAGGAGCATCCACTAACCAGCTTAACATTTTACTACATTTGCTTAACATTTTACATTTTATTTGTTTTTTTTTTCAAAGCTTAACATTTTTCTCAAAACTTAACATTTTACTATATTTGCTTCAGATTTTTTAAAAGAAATAATATACTACCGATGTGGTTGAAATGTCGTTTTCTTCTTTTAGCCCATTCTCTTTTCTCCTGCCCCAGTGGACCCACTATCCTGAGTTTGATATTGATCATTCTGTGCATATTCATAAAACTACTACCTTGGGCCATTTGAGTTATTCACTCAGTATTATAATTTTGAGGTGTAACCATTAAGATATATATATCCCTAACAATTTCATTTTTAACTGTTCTATAATATTCTATTGTATAATTAAGATACAATTTACTTACTCATCTTTCTTGTTGGTTAATAATTTCTTACTATTTGTTATGATAAACCATGATACAGAGAACATTCTTAGTTTACTCTAGCTGCTCTAACAAACTACCACAGACTGGGTGGTTTATACAACAATTATTTATGTCTCACAGCTATGGAGACTGGCAAGTTCAACATAAAGTTGGTTGATTAAGTTCTTAATGACAGCCCTCTTCCTGGTTTGCAGATGGTCACTTTATTGTTGCATTCTAAGATAGTAGAGAGCAAAGAGACAAACAAGGTCTTGTATCTCTCCTTATAAGTGCAAAGTTTTCATGATAAGGGCTCTACCCTAGACCCCCCCTCCCATTCCAAATACCATCACATTGTGGATTAGGGTTTCAAAGTAAGAATTGGAGAGAGACACAAACATGCAGTCCATAACAATTCTTTTTTTTTTAAGTTAATGTATTTATTTTGAGAGAGAGAGAGAGTGGCAGTAAGGGAGGAAGGGGCAGAGAGAGAGAGAGAGAGAGAGAGAATCTCAAGCAGGCTCCATGCTGACAGCACAGAGCCTGATGTGGGGCTCAGTCTCATGAACCATGAGATCATGACCTGAGGTGAAACCAAGAGTCAGATGCCCAACCTACTGAACCAGACAGATAGCCCATAACAATTCTTAAGCATGCATCCTTGAATTAACACCTGAGAATTTTTCTGGACTGTCTCAGTTTTACTAATATTAACAAATTGCCCACCAAAGTAGTATCAATTTCCATTACTACTGAGTATGAAAGTTTCAATTATTCTGCAACCTAATACATTTTTATTATGTGGGTGTGCTTTGATATTTCATTGTGTTTTTAATGTGTGTTTGTCTGATTTCTAGTGATATTGTGAATCATTTCATATTTTTTGAGTATTTGGATTTCTTCTGTGAACTGTCAGCTTTTATTTTTCATCTGTCTACTGAGTTGTCTTACTCTTATTGGATTTCAGATTTTTCATATATTTTAATCTTTTTCTTAAAGCTTTTTGAGGTTTACATTTAGGTCTTTAAATAAAGTGGAATTTATTTTTGTATACGGTGTGAGGAAGAGAGTTACTTTCCAACAATTGGAGCTATCCAATTATTCTAGAACTATGTGTTAAGTGGTTTATTGTACCTTTGATTAGAAAATATAAATTCCATGATATGGAAGGTTGACATATGCCTGTATCTAATTCTATTTTTTTCTATACTGTTCCATTTTTCTAAAACTCTATCTGAGCATTTACTATATCATCTAAAATACTTATAATGAGCTTTTATTTCTGATAAAGCAACTTCTACAAGTTTTTCTTCAAAATTATTTTAGCTATTGTCTGTGTCTATTTCTCCATCCATAGTAATTTTCAAGTTCCACCAAAAAACAAAAAAAACAACTTGGAATTTTTTCATTGTATTATATTGAAATTCATTGGTAATAAGGTGGAACAGCCATCTCTATAATAGTCAACTTTTTTATCTGTAGACATGCTATATTTCTCTATTTTCCCCTTCATTTATGTTCTCTTCATTTATGTTCTTCAATAACTTTTATTTTTTAATTTTCTCCAGAAAGTTGTTATTCATATTTTATTAGGTTTACTAAAAATTTATTCCTTATTACTTTATCAGTTTTGATGACGTGTGTATGTGTTTGTTTGGCTGTTTTGTTTTTCAAATTCATGTTCTCCCATAACATTCTCTTATCAAAATTCTAATGATTTCTGTAGGTTGATTTTGTAATATGTAACCTTGCAGAACTCTTTTACAATTTAATAGCATGTAGAATCTTCTGCATTTTCTACGTAGAAAATTGTATCATCTGAAAAAAAAAAAGATCTTATATTTTGCAGATCTCTTCTATCAACTACTGTCATATATCTTTTTGTTTTCTTTGAATTTTTAAATGTTATTTTGTTTTGCTTCTTTGATTGCACTGGCTAAGGTCCCCACTTTATTATTAAACTGAAACAGTGATAATGCTTATTCTTGTTTCTAACATTTATGGGCATGCCTTGACAGTTCACTGTTAAGAATGACACATCCATTTATTCCTTTGATAGATTTCTCATATGCTCGGAGGTTTTTTAAACCAAGGAACATATGTTGAATACATTTTAATTTTCTCAGCATCTCAAAGTGTGGCCCCTGGATCATTACATCTGAAAAATTATTACAAATGTGGATTCTAGGGGTCTACCTCAGACCTGCTGAGTAAGAATATCTGGGGTTGGGCTCAGTAATTGGGATTTTAACAGACCCTCCAGGTGATCTCTGTGTGTGCTCAAATTTGCAAACCACC
Source organism: Suricata suricatta (assembly GCF_006229205.1). Taxonomy (NCBI): domain Eukaryota; kingdom Metazoa; phylum Chordata; class Mammalia; order Carnivora; family Herpestidae; genus Suricata; species Suricata suricatta. Next base: position 19,352,356 of record NC_043713.1, on the reverse strand, counting down.
AACATAGAGAAAGAAGTAGAGTATTAGGCCCAAATGCTCTGAAGGAGATCCTTTAGCATGGGCAAAGGAGAAATGAGAGATAAGCATTATTCCCAACAATGACCTATGGGAAGTTTCTTAATGAAAAATGGATCCCAAATTGTAGATCTAGCAATGCACAAGAGCAATAGAAATGCAGGGTTATGGGGAAGCATAGCTCACTCTTTAATCCCACCTTGAACTTCTTGAGAGCCCTCTCCCAAGTCCCTCAAAGGAGAATTCACATCCTTTCTTCTTCTTTTTTTGCTTTAATTTTTTAAGTTTACTTATTTTGAGATAGAGAGAGTGTAGGCAGGGCAGAGAGAGAAGGAAAGAGACAGAATCCCAAGCAGGCTCTGCACTGTCAGCATGGAGCCTGATGCAGGTCTCAAACTCATGAACCACAAGAGATGACATGAGCCAACATCGAGTCAGACCTTTAACAGACTGAGCCACCTTTCTTCTTAAGTCAACATTTTTTGGCTCCCATTTCTATTATAAATGTCCTTGTATCGATTTGCTTCCATATCTGTTTCCCTAGGAGGTAGTAAGTACTCCTTATTTTTAGTCCCATTTTTGGACTTGGAAAGCTAGATAAATGCTGAATTAATGAATTAATGTAAAAAGGTACAATTACTTCTGCAGGAAATAAGTAAAGCCTTCAGACTTTCAGATGAATCTTAAAAGAGTGCGTTTTGTCACCAAAGAAATTACAGTCTTTTGGAGAAAAAGATTATATGTGTGAAACATTACATATGAAAACTGATAAGGGAGATGTGTACTGATGACTGAAACTTAATTTGAAATGCATCAAAATGAGATGGATAGAGGAACAGATACACATGTGATAAAACCAGTAGAGTAAAATATTTATAGTAGATTCTAGGTCAGGGATCAAGACAGTGTGTTTTGTAAAGAAAGTTTTATTGGAACACGTCCATGCCCACTCATTTACATATTGCCTATGGCTGCTTTCTACACTAGCAGAGCTGAGTACTTGTCAGAGACCATATGTCCTGCAAAGTCTAAAATATTTACTATCCAATCCCTTACTGAAAAAAGTTTGCTGACCTCTGTTCCAGGAGATGGGTATAGGGGTATTAACTAAATAATTTATTTTACCTTTTTATATGTTTGAAAATGTGTATAAAAAATGTTGGTGGGGGGAGAATATAGAATGATTTAAGATAAAATATGATTCAAACCCCATTGAATATAAGGAAATGCCAAAATGGATTTATAAGAAGCATGAAGACAGAACAATAGATGTTCTGTTGGTGCAAGATTCACAGAGACTAGAGTTAATATGAATCTTCTCATGAAATAGGAGAAGTGGGAAGGATGAAAGTGTTGGTAGAATTAGCAATCAGGCAGAAGGTTTCCAAGAGCACTGAGTAGCATAAGTATGAGGGGGTCCGTTTGGTGGGTACTTGCTGGTGTAGATGATAGTCAACCTCCCCATCCATTCCCACCCTACTCCCATCTACACAGCAACACACAACACAAAACACACCAACATTAATGTGTCTGTAGTCTTCCGGTCTTCTGTGTAGGAGATTTGCTTTTGCTGTACCTGGGAGAGGTGGGAGGAGTCTTAAAAAGTAAAGGAACTGAGAAGAGGAAAAGCTTAGGGGCATAGTGGTATTTATATCCCATCAGGCTCCTTGAGCTGATTTTGAGCCCTGTAGGGAGAGTCTGGGAAGCAGAAGCTGATGAAGTGGCTATAAAGAGACTTTTGAGACATCCAGTGAGGAAGAGCTGCTTTGCCCTGGTGACGGAGGGTTGTGCCATTTAGGGCAGGGGTGGTGGTGGTGGTGGTGGTGGTGGTAAGCGTTGCCTATATCACCTGTGCTGGGCTCTGAGCATTAGAAACTTTGGGAGCAGGGCACCTGGGTGGCTCAGTAGGTTGAGTGTTTGACATTGGCTCAGGTCATGATCTCACAGTTCATGAGTTCAAGCCCTGGGTCCGGCTCTGTGCTGACAGCTCAGAGCCTGGAGCCTGCTTTGGATTCTGTGTGTCCCTCTTTCTCTCTGCTCCTTCCCAGCTAGAAGGAGCTAGCTAGCTCCTTCCCTCTCTCTCTCTCTCTCTCTCTCTGAAAAATAAACATTAAAAAAAGAAGAAGAAGAAGAACCTTTGGGAGCAATTGGTCCCTCGAGTGGAATGGATATTGGGGTTCTCACCAGGGAAATGTCCATGGTGAAGATTCTACAAGGTGGGGAGGGAGCCGTGAAAGACAGCCACGTGTTTGTGAGGACTAGAACCAGCCACATCATGTCACCCTAGACATAGGACAGAAACTGCCCCTCACTGTCCACAGTGACACAGCTTTCTATTTCTTGATCATTATTAGCATGGCTTTAATTTTGCAGGAGTCTCCTGTCTGGGCAAATGATTTGATCGTTCATTAAAGAAATTTCCCAAAAGGGTCCTGAAAGACTTATGAAAAGTTTTAATAGACAGTCTGCCTCCTGATACTCTTTGACTCCCATATCTCAACATCCTCACTTTGCTCTTCTTTCCAAATCCTGAACTGTTATACTGTGATCATTACCCAATGCTAATTAAGCCCCCAATTTGAAAGATGCACCTTAAACCAAACTGCCGATTCTCACTAAAATTCTGACCTTATCTCCCCATCTCTGAGATGCTATTAAAGCTTCTTAAGGTATGTTCTCCCTTACCATCATAAGTCATAAACTCAACTTTGTCTTATCAATACTTTATACTGGTGATATTTAGGGAGTCAGTTTTCTATACTGGAAAGGGTAGATAAGTACAGAGTAAATACTATTGCTGTAGGTAATAAATTTATGGATACCCACATCGCTAACTCCTAGAAATGATGAGGGACACTTTCTGGAGGGCTAAGACTCCATTTGTACAACTGAGGCTTGGAATTATCAGAATGTAACCCATCAGAGTATCAACTACCAGAGTGGTCTTCTTCCTTGAGGATCTCCCTTCCCTTTGGTATAAATTCCCAATTCTTCAGCAAATTTATTAGGCCCCACAAGTGATGGCCCCTTCTGCTCAGCGATGATAACCGCTATACTAGTGTAGCCAGCACTCTCCCAGTTTCAGCACCTAAAGCCCTATGTCTCAGAAAACCCTGGGGTCCCAGGCAAATCAGGAGAGTTGGTCACTCTGCTCCTCACAGTGAACCCCCTGGCACATAATCCAGCCATGATTGTGAACCAGAAAGAAGTTCTAGTTTCTGAGAGCCTGGTTCAGCCTCCTCATCCCACCTTAGGCAAGTCACTGAAGTCACCAATGCCTCAGTTTACCCCTCTGTAAAGTGATGCTAAAAAAAATACCCATTTCATATGGTTGTTGTAGAAAGACACGAAATAATGCTGGTGAAGCACTGCTAGTGTTTGGCACATAGCGAGTGTTCAACAAAGGTAGTCATAAGAATAACTGGCTATTATTAATAACAATTAGCACAATTCTGCCTTGTTCATGATTTTATTCTCTGGCTTAGCAACAGGACTGACACATAATAAACACTGAATGAATGAATGAATAACTTATTACTACTTTTGTTTTTAGTTCAGTTCTCCAACCGTGCATTCTGTCACCCTTGGACCATGCATTCTCTGCGGTGTGGTCTGTTCTGCCTGGGGCATTCACCATCAAAATACCTGACCATTGCCTGCCTGCCTTTGACTCCTGGCCCATCTGCCTGGTTGATGCTTGCTAAAGTCCCAGATTTCAAATTAAGCATTACTTCTTCCAGGATGTCTTCCCTTCCCTTTCCTGACTGTCATGGCCACTTGCATCCCTCACGATCCATAGCAGCAGTGACCACATGCTGTGGACTGAATGCTTGTGTCCCCCAAATTCATATGTGGAATCCTAATCCCTGGTGCGATGGGATCTGAAGGTGGGATCCTTGGGAATGGATCAGGCAACAAGGGTAGAGCCTCTGTGAATAGAATTAGTGCTCTTACAATAAGAGATATGAGAGAGAGCACTTGCTTCTTCTTTCTCTGCTCTCTCATGTCAGGATACAACAGGACGGCGATCTGCAAACAGGAAGTGGGTCTCCCCAGACACTGGACCTGCCAACACCTTGATCTTGTACTTCCCAACCTCCAGGAGGGCGAGAAATAAATGTCTGTGGTATATTTCTTACAGCAGTGTAGACCAGCTGACACCAGACATCATGGATTGTTTAATATTAGGTCACCTCGTCGATAATCAGCTCCAAATGGACAGCAACAAAAATGGGCTCTTTTAAAATTAATTCCTGGAGACTAGCACGTATTGGACACTCAAATACATATACACCAAAAGAAGGAAGGAAATACACCCAATGAATTATTTTCAGTTGCTCTCTTCCAGCTATGGTGGATGTTTGAACACCCTACTGTGCTACCTGCACCACCCCATGATGTGAGGGCTCCCTCGCATCCCAGGGAGTCATTTTCCGGTTCTTGAATACAACATGGAAGAGCATGAGAGCAGAGACATGGAACGATTTCTCTATTTTACCCAGACTAAGATTTTTTTTAAGGCATATAATTTGGAGAATGAATTTCATCTTTGGAATTTGGTCCTAAACCTTTCTAGTCTAGCATTATATATACCAATTTTTCCTGGCGACATCGCGCTGAAATCTGATTAGCACCAGATTACAGCATGGGGCAGCTTTTTAAAGAGCCCTGTGAACCAAATCCTCAGCAGGGGTTCAACGGGTCTCCCAAGTGGGCCTCTCCAAGGACGCCAGTGAACCAGGATGTTCGGGTGGCAAGCAGAGGAGTTAACTTGTGACAATACTTGTCCAAGTCTTAAAAGTGGAGCATCTGCTTCTTGGCCTCAAAAGTGAAACAATCCAATAATTACAGTCCTTGGTGCTTTTTTTTTCTACCTCAGGAAACATTTTGCAACTAACTAGCAATTTCCAAAAATATGGCTCAAGCAACACATCTCCTTATCTCCTCGTGTAGGAGAGGGTGTGAGTTGTAACGAGGCAGGGGCTTGTTATCTTAGGGGGTTTTGGCAAGGTGCTCCCGGGGACAGCTTTTAATTGGGTAAGCATGTGATAGCTAGGTCTGGGGCTTTGAAACTTTCTTCCGGGAGAAGCCAAGGCCCCATTTCCAAGGCATCTAGTTAGGACGAATTGAAAAGGCAGCCCCCGGTGGTAGAGGCAGGGATCCTCCGGGGGAAAGAGAGGAAGTAAATAGTTGGGCGTTTTCATACCCTTCTCTGGAGGCTGGGATTTTGCATTCGATTTTTCAGAGATCCCAAGGTTTTGGAATCAGTTCAGGGAGAAGGACCAGAGTTCCAGGTGATCAGCCCCCTTGTCACTATGTGCGGTTCTAGGTGTGGGGGTTCTACACGCTGCTGTCCCATATGGGTGGGACCCCACTGACAAGGCTGGCGTCCTAGTCACTTAAATCAAACAGGGGGAAAAAGACACACTAAAGCTGAATCGTACTGACCTCTGCCTTGGAGTCAGGCTGGAAGTGCACGTTAGTAACAGCAGAACTGAGTTCTTTCTTAATTTCAAGGTCTTGTATCCAATAGCAGTAGTTCTAAATTTCAGTGAGCACAAGAATCACCTGTGAGCATTAAGAGCTTAGATTCCCAGATTCAGCTTAGCACCTGCCTCCTCCAGGTAGCCTTCCCTGATTTTTGAAGCCTGTCTTTTGCGCTCCCACGTTACTCCAGGAAGATCAAAAACAAAGAGACTCATCTATCACCCCACATTTTGTTTGTTTTGTTTTTAAAGCACGGTCTCTAGCCAACAACAGGTTCAACAGATCCATCTGGACTCACTCCACTAGTTTATTAAGGTGTAGGCACCCTTTCCACTGCACACACATGCAGATGGATGCGGCAGAGGATTTCCCAACCCTCAGATTAGCTATGTGCCCATCTTGGCTGAGCAGGCACCTGCCTATCTGCTGGCAATCATTCCCCAGCTCAATTCCTAAATTCACGGAAGAAAGCGGACTGTTCAGCTGTGTCAGATCTCACGTTGGTGCCTGCCCTGAGAGTGTAAATCCCTGCCCAGCATGAATCCATGAATAGGGGCATAATGGGGAATGCAGGGCCCCCGGAGAGAGGGCTTTTCATGAGGACAAGCACAGGGTGTGTCAGAAATAAACACTGAAAACTCATAGCAAGACTGTGTCTGTCTTTCTTCTTAGAATTAAAATTCAAGAGAGAGATGGTTGTTATGGGGACACTTGTGTTTGAGTTAAAAAATGAAATAAAAAAATGAAATAAAATTTTTTTTTCTGAGAGTAGGTTTGGTTTGGCTGATGGAGTTTTACAATCAAGGTAGATTTTATTCATTCACATGGTGGATTTTTTTTTCTTTCTGTATTTTTTCTGAGCTCCAGGGTCATGCTGACAACATACTTAAAAGCATTGTTAAAAATAAGGGCAATTTTTCAAGTCAACAAGATTATATTGACAAAGGTGTATTGAAATTAAGAGCATTTCCATTTCTTCAGCGTGTTCTGAGGATAAACAAGATGCCTGTCGGGCGGAGGGACAGGTGTAATTACTGGTGGTTGTTCCATAAGGCTGGGTAAAGCTTTCTGGTGTATATCCCAGAAACTAGAAACATGAATGACGCTAATGAGTGGGTAAGAAACGCTTTTACGAATCAGGTGGCTTCCAATTCTGTGCCTTCATCACCACTGAAGGACACCTAATCGAATTGTCAGCTGAGAGGTCATTAGATGTAATTTTTGATGATAGATCCTCATGCAACGTCAAAGGAGTGCAGAGGCTGAGGGATGGTGTCAGGGCAAACCCCCTGCTGCTCCCGCCTATGCCTTTAGTGAATGAGCCTCCTCAGTTCCCACTATGACCCCAAGACAAAAAGTAGAAATGGAACCAATTTCATGACTCACCCATTAAAGCAAGAAGAAATATGCATCCTCAGACACAGAAAATCGGGAGGGAAAAAGAAACTTACCCTATTTCATTAGAGATGCTTTCTCCATGGATTTTGGGTCTGTCTTAAAATTATTTGTCAACATTTGTACTGTATTTATGATGTTTTACTTAGCTGTGCTCTAATAAGAATTACAATAGTAGCTCAGCCTAGAATAATTTTATTAAACTATTAGAACATTCTGGTGACATGAAACAAAAATAAACAATTTTATACATATTTCTGATGCAGATGTATTTGACAGGGTGATAAAGACTTTTAAGTATAAAAATATGTTACATTAGGAAAAAGTTATGTAGCAGAAGTGGAATGGAAATATGAGTTTAAGGAGAAAAAGTATGACATAAAATTACCTTCTGTTAAACAAGAGCTTGTTGAATAATTTTTGTGGATATTAAATTGCTATTGCATTTAAATTCTGTTAGATACGTTTAAATGAAGGATAAAATTGTTCGACTTCAAAATGCCTCTATTTTGAAGAGGTCAGAAATTCTATGTTTTTAAACTATTTAAAATTTATGATGCAAAATTATAGATGTCACCTTAAAAATGCATAAGGGTGCTGTCTCAATTATTAATTTCTGCATAACACACCACTCTCATCCTTGATGCTAACATGACAATCATTTTATTTGCTCCGCATTCCGTGGGTCAGTCACTTGGGCTGGTCTCAGTTGGGATATTGTTCTGCTGGTGTCATCTGTCACCCAGATAATGCAGTCGTGTGGCGGCTCTGTGGTCCTAGATGGCCTCATTTCTGTTTCTAGAAGTTGGTGCCGGCGGTGGGCTATTCTTCACGTCCTACAGTTCAGCTCAGCTGGAGCGCTGACCGCCCCCTGACACTCACACTTCGGAGGCCAGTGACAAGCTCAGGTTGTCACCTGTGCTTCTCACCCACGGGCTAGCAATGGACCTCCTTGGTTGAATTTGCTACAGCGCTCACAGAACTCAGAGAAATCTTTTACTTACTAGATCACTGGTTTATTACAAAAGGCAATAGCTCAGGAAAGAGATGGAAGCCAGATGGAAGAGATGTGGGGGGCAAGGTATGGGCAAAGTACGTGCGGGAGGAGCGCGGGACTTCCATGCCCTCTCTGAGTGCGCCATTGTCCCCAAATCGGCTCTTGTGTACCAACCTGTAAGTTGTCCAAAGCCTGTTTTTTGGGATTTTTATGGAAGGTTCATTACACAGGCATGGTTGATTAAATATCGGCCTCAGGTGATTGAATCTCCAGCTCCCACTCCTCTAGAGGATCCTCAGAGTTAGGGGGGTTGGGGGGGGACCAGAAGTTCCACTCCCCAGTAGCGTGGCTGGCCCCCCGGCAACCACCATCGGGCAGCCCGGGCGCCCCTAAAGCCCCTCATGAACGAAACCAAAGATGCTTTTATCATTCTCATCGCTGAGGGACTTCCGAGGGTTTTTGGAGCTCAGTGCCCAAAACGGGGACACAGATCAAATATCGATTTCTTGTTGTAAATCACAGTATCACAGCAGCTCAAGAAGACTAGTACATGAACATTGCTGGCATGAGAAATGAGCCACACTCCTTATATTCAGGGGTTCCCAGTTTGCCCTTAGTCTTCTTTAGTTATTTAAAAAAATGTTTTTAATATTTATTTATTTTTCACACACACACACACACACACACACA